>NC_136266.1:161332986-161642986 GCF_964187855.1 Myxine glutinosa
GTCAACAAGGGGGAAATCTATGATTGGCTAACGTGAGTGCTTATGAAATAACTACGGAACGACCTTTGACCTTTATACACAGACTGGAGGCAGGAGGGTCCAGAATAAAGCAATAAAAACAAAAAAAACACAATCCTCATATCCACAACTATATATATATATATATGCATATATATATATATATATATATATATATATATATATATATATATATATATATATATATATATATATATATATATATGTGAAGAAGCGGCTCTTCGTTTGCAAAGGAAGTCCACAAATAGCCTGAAATGACGCAGCTTTATTAAAAACCAACTTATACAGATCCGGAAGAAGCCAGACATCTACAGCAAGAACCAGCTTCATGCCACGTCCAGCCTTCCTGAAGCACATTGATTCGCAGTCCGTATAAATAGGGACAAGTTTATCAGAAAATCTCCGAGAGAACAAAGCGACTGGCGAGAGTCCCTCACCGTCATCCCTAGCCCCCACCGTCATCCGTCCCTTATCTGGACCAGATGTTTCTCTGGGCTCCGAGGAGACAGAAAATATAACTCATTAAAGGGAGGGTGCATTCTTTGGCTTCGATAAGGCCATAAAATATATAGGTTTGTTCAAATGAGTAATTCAAAGCATGTTTATACAGAGTCAAGCGTCGCTGTGATTAATACAAAATATATATGGTTTTAACGATAGGTTTATGTCTGCAATCTAATCATTCTACTAGCGTTACACAAAATCACGCGCATGTGAGCGTGATTTTACGACCGGCCTTATCTAGCCTCGAAAAAGCACACGTATACAATTGTCCAGCACGACCCAAGCGAGCCTTTCCTCATTTTAAACTAAAACGAAGCAAAAACCTTTTATTAACTTTATGAAAATAGCATATAAGCAACATTAAAATCATAACATATTATTCAAGACGTCTTATACAGAATTCTTAGCAATAACGAATCTACGACTTGACATTCCTTCCTCTTGTCTCGTCGAGACAAAGTATCTTAAGAGACAACGTGCCACATCGGGCTTTATTGAAAGACAATCGTGTAATGCGGGTATCTCCCGAGGGCATACCGTGCGCCCATAGCGCCTCGCCCGTGCATTTGGGGAACGTGTCGTGTGGTGCGTGCTTTGAACCTGAGGGCTCAGAACATGAAAGTCCATTAACGTTTCGGATCCACAACGAAGACGTCTGGTCCAGATGAGGTTCTGCCCCGCCAGAGGGCCCACAACCTCCCCTGCGGAACTTGCTCCCCCCCACCCTTTGCAGACGCAGTCCTTGCAGATCTTCGAAGTTAATCAACGGTCATGCCCATGAGGTCCCTCACGTGCTGCTGTTCTGGGGAATACAAAATGTCGTCAGTATCTTGTGTCTCAATTTCCTGATCAGGGTACAGAGCGTAAAAATCCGATTCACTTGAAGCATTTGAACTTAAAACATTTGGAGAAAAGAGAGGGACTTCCTTTATGTCAAAGTCTCCCATGGGCGCCTGGTCGGCTTGCGGGTCTAAGATATCCACGTCGGGTCCCTCGACCGCCAGACCCAGCATCGCAATCAGATCCATAGTTGGGTCGGAAGGGGGCGTGCAGCTGTCAGCTTGTAATACATAAGCAGCGTTAGCCAGTACACGCAAGGGGTTTATAGCACAAGTATCACAGTCATCACATACACCGTTACAGGCAGCAGCCAGTTCCCACATGGGATCCACACAAGTATCACAGTCGTCACAAAATTCAATACAATTTTCTGGAGCGTTGGTCGCAACTGCCTTGTTGAAGGACCCGTTCAGGTCGACGGCCTCTGTGGTCAGAGCCATAGTCGTTGTCGGCGGCTTCTTCACTTTCCATCCTGTAAAATACTTTCTCATACAGAGGAGGACTAGAGATTTCATTAGTGCCCCCCAAATTACTACCCCGATTATCACAGCCAGTGCGGTCAATAACCACTTCACTATGGTGCCCGTCCATCCCCGGAACCAGTCAGTGAGCCAGCTAAATGTATAAGAATTTTCGCGCGCGATCCGATCGATCGTCAGGGCGTGGCTAGTTTCCCTTAGTCTCACTATTGCGGCTGACACTCCTTCAGATGGATCGGGTATGTAAGTGCAACATTTTCCCTCTATAATTCCGCATACCCCTCCTTTCTCTGCCAAGAGCATGTCCAAAGCCACCCGATTCTGCATCACCATTGTACGCATGTGAATCACCGTATCCAATAGTATGTCATGAGCCGTAGCGGTGTCGTTTGCCACCTTTTCTAGGGCCAAAGCCAATTTATCTATCCGGAAACTATCCATGACTGTGCCCGCTCCTGGGAAGAAGAAACCAAACACCTTTTCCCATAGACTCCCGTGTAGTTTAGTGGTTCCATCTTCGTTCATGACTGACCTCTTATAACGCCTGTCCAAGGACTTTGGGTCTAGCTCATCCAGTATCTCAACGTCAGGAAGGACTGAACCCAGATAACATGTGCCCCCCCAATTATTTGGTAAATAGGGGTAAGCCTTGTCGCCGCATATAAACATTGTCCCAGGGGGTGGGACCAGGTGGGTGGATAAGCACCGGAGTCCCTTTACCACCCCATTAATCCTACTAACCCCCCTGGAGAATGTTATAGCCGTTATGTTGTGGTTGTGTTTATCTTGCAGTACTATTCGTAATGTAATCCCTGAGCTCCCTTGTCCCAGCTTCCCGGGGAGAGTGTAGGCGCATTCTGATTCGCCCATACGCAAGTGGCCGGAACCCTGGAGGCAGACCCTCCCTTTCTGTGGTTTGACCCAGACGGGGGCAGGCCTCTCGGCCACATGGGCAATCATTGACGGGCGATAATTAAATTGTCGATTGCAACTCTTGCCGTTGTCAACCCCTTCTCTTTCCAGCGTGGTGACTAAACATGGGGAATCGATAGGTTGTGAGCAGAGGTCATTGAGGGACAGAGGTAGCACTATCATGTGTATTCCTGTGGTGCCTGCTTGGGGAAAGTGCATGCACGACCAGCAGTGTGTCCTATTTTGAATTGTTGCCACCTCCCTGGCCACTTTCCAATATGTGTTTTCCCCCCTCTTTGGGGCCTTATCCTGGGGGTGTGGCGTGAGTATGTATTCGATGCATGGTGTGTATTTAGTTTCGCCACTGGCCGCTCCTGGGGTCCAGACGCTGCACCGGACCTGCATAGTCATGCCTTTCTCTAGGCGCGTGCGTGTTTGTAGCTTAAAATCAGGGGTTCCCCATTTTTATCCTGGTTGGGCCAAGGTCTCAATGCTAGCTTGCCCGTTTTCCCGGAACTCTCGTTGCTTTTGTAGTACCATGCCAACGCGTCCAGGCCCTGCCGACAGTGCTAGCCAATTTATGTTCACCCAATTTGTGTGCAGGGCTTTCTGTTCGAAACATGGTAGTGATACTCTTTGTCCCCATGTTACGGTGAGGTGTCGGGTTTCGTTTTCGCATCTATTGGAATCGGAGTTTCCCCTAGCTGCTGTCGCTATCAATAGTATTGTACCTATGATTAGGCCCATCCTTACTGTGGTTGCTGTGGTGTAGTGTCTGGTGCTTGTATGGCCAACTTACAGTGCGTGGCGTGGATCCACGAAGTCTTGCCCTCGCAAAAGACTGCCGTTGGTGTAGTCAGCAACACCTGGACTGGTCCCTTCCACCTTGGTTCCAAGGCGTTCTTGCAGGTGAAGTGCTCCACGAACACCTGGTCTTTTTCCTCTGGTGGAACACCTGGTCCACAAGTCTCCTGGGAACGCCTGGTCTACAGGTCTCCAATTCATAGATTCAATTCATTCAATTCATAGTTTCATAGAACACCTTTTCTCCAATTTCCTAATCCACTTTTTTCAAGTGGATCCAATTTTATCCAATATTCAATTTTTAAATTCAATCCCATTTAATCCAGTCCAATTCAAATTAAATTCAATCCTTCTCTCAGCATCCCATTACCTGTTTCCAACATCAATAAAAATAAAATTATAAAATTAATAAAAATCAATCATCTCAAATCTCAAATCAAATCAAAAAATCAATCAAAATCATAAAAAATCAATAAAATAATAAAAATAAACGAAAATTACTTCAGCTAGAGTTTCAACTAGAATTAACACAAACAAACCACCATTAACCTCCATTAACACAAACAAACCACCATTAACCTCCATTAGCCTCCCCCTATTATTTATTTATTTTCACGAATAAACAAATAATAGAAATAACCTGGTCTACTTCCAATTTCAATTCTGGTCAGTTCTGGTGTCTGGTCACACACAATGTTTTCCTCACCCACTGTGATTCGCTCAAAATAGATTCTCACTGTTATGTCTGAAATTCGTCTCATGAAAACCCATTCAAGAGTCCGGTGTAACAGACAGCCAAACACATAGACACGCCGAAGACCCCAGGGTACCCATCAAACTAGCTTGTCCCCAGATCCACAACACAGCGAAACATGTAACTTTACTAAAACTAGAACGGGCACTCGGTAGAGCGCATACCTTCGCCGCAGCTACTTTTGTTGCCAAAATAAAAGACTACAAGATCTGTGTAGCAAAGCCACACCTACGTTGTCATGCGGGAAGATTTGTTTCAAATTAAACCATTCTATCCCGCCAAAAGTTTGATATTGTAATCACATCCATGACCTTTTCATGACCTTGACCTTTGACCCGATCGATTCCAAAATCTAATCAAATGGTTCCCGGATAATAACCTATCATCCCACCAAATTTCATGCGAATCGGTTGAATACCTTTTGAGTTATGCGAATAACATACACATACACACACACACACATACAAATAAATACACAGCGATCAAAACATAACCTTCCGCTTTTGCGAAGGTAATAATCACTTACTCATAACTAATACTCATAATAACTCATAATTACTTATGTAATTACTCATGCCAATACTTACTTAAAATAATGTAATATCCCAATCTTCACCCCCTATGCAAATCGAAGCACCCCGGACAATCCACAACCAATATCAACCACTGTAGCCGCCTTCCCGACTCCAGGCAGCCACACACAGCCACATACATCTCCATCCACGTCACACAAGACAACAGCCAACTAGTGTGTCCACCACACAGAAACTTTTGGCACTCCTGACACCAATGCAACAACCGAACTCCCAGACAACCAACAACAAAACCCAATCCATCTCCATGGCTCATCAAGCAGTTCCAACTTAATCCAGCTTCACATACCGATTTCCCCAAAAACTCGTGAAACTTCACCCCCATTCTGGAAAAACCCTGGACTAAACCCTGACACCCTAAATAACTTCAGACCCATCTCCAACCTACCCTTTCTGTCAAAAGTTTTGGAACGTGCTGTGGCCACTCAACTCAAACATCACCACTCTGCCAATAACCTGTATGAAACATCCCAATCCGGATTCTGCTCCAGCCACAGTACTGAAACTGCTCTCCTCAAAATCCAAACTAAATAAACAAATAAATAAACAAACTTTACAACGTGAACAAACTCCTCAGCGCCCTGGATATCACCACCTGTCATTCAGAGTAGACAACAGCATCTCCTTTCTGGCTTTCAGCATCTCCTTTCTCCTTTCTGGCATCCAAATAAAATTCTGGCTTCAAATCAACTTCCTCGAACTTAACTATGATAAATCTAAATTAATCTTCGTTTGCCCAAAACCACTCACCAAATCCACCCATAACTTTGCCCCCAACATCGATGGTTTCCCAGTATCCACCTTTTATGAATTTTATGAATCTTCTCATTATTCGAAAGTTTACAAAATGTCCCAAATCTGTATATTATTTTCTACTGTGGTTATATTAAACCATTATTTTACAAAATCCAACTTTCAATAAACTGAAAAATGCTTCGCCATGGAATAGTCCACCACTCATATAAATAATCATAAGAGTTCTGCGAAACATCTCCATCTTTAAAACTTAGCCAACCATTTTTAAACCACATGTTTTCCCCCCAAAAAACAAGTCACATTCTTTGTATATTGCCAACATTGTTCATCGTTTAAGTATCATCCAGAACTAAATTTTTTTATAAACCATCAACTTGTAGATGCATTTATTTATATCCCATTAACCCAAGAACTCTCAATTGCTTGGTTATATTTTAGTAATGTCATATATCCATATTTCTTTTCCAAAATGTTCCTGATATACACATTAATCCCATCTGTCTTTGTTTCCAGATCAACTCAAATCAAGAAATCGACACAAATCCTTATTACCTCCAATCAACTCAAAATTAAATCAAACAATTCAAAACCAGATCGGATCAGCGATCAGAAATCACTTTTCCAATCAACACATTCCAAGCAACAATTCATTCAAAGACCAAGCTTAAAAACACAACTCTCATCTTACTGTGACAAATAAGCAACCAACCTACTTCACACTAAAACAAATAACTTTTCATCACCCCTTTCTTCTCCACCGCCTCTTACACTTAAACAGATCACAATTACTCACTCATACACTGTTGCCCATCATGAAATCCCAGTAGGTTGTTCTTCAATCCCAACCATCATGTGATCCCAACCACCACTTCTGACACCATTGTCGACGTCTCCATTTATTTCGTTCCTCATGGGGTTGGTGTTTTATGGCCTTTACCTCTTACCCAATCACACTGCACATCATTCCCCGTCCTTGATGGATAATTTTACATCCAGATGGGCACAGCATCCCATTTTTGGCGACCCAGCCCTGAAACAAGCCCCTGGACTCCTTGCAGGCTGGACCAAAACCCCTGGACGAGGTTGCATCCCAGTACTGACTCTGCTGCCTTCTTGCAAACCACTTCAACTCCATGAATTTTACATGTTTCGTGAACAGAACAAAGCACTCTGTAATCGTCAGATTGAAACTGCCCCAAACCCGTCCATATAAACTCCATTGTTGTCCTGTCCATCTCTCTGTGTTACATTTACATTTTGTGACTCACAGTACCTGCCTCCATGGAACAATGACGCCTGAGCACTCAATTAGCCCTCCCAGTACCAAAGACTTACAATCAGACCGACAGACAGACAAATAACAGAGGCATGTCGCCAGCCCCAGCACAGGACATCACCTTTCCGGGCAGGCACAATATAATCCACAGCATCGAAATGCCAATTTCTATCCGGAGCCTCGCAAAGCCAAAATCGGGCATGTTCACTGCATTTCAACCTCCAACCACACGGGGTGTTCCACCCTGCGCCTGCTCCACCATGCAACCCGATCTGTACTTGGTGCGCCCGGCGCCCCCTATAATCAGCGAGTTATAATAACCACAATATACTTACTTGGTGTACCAATATACCAATATACAGCACCCACCTTTTGATACCACAACTTAATTCATGTTACTTGCATCTCTTTGCATCTTCCCAATTGTCCTCCATTTACCATGACTATCCCCATTGCTCGGTCACACACGTCACTGTGCTCGGCCCGGTTAAATTAAACTCAAGCGTACTGTACCTGACGCTTCCGGTCGGCACCGGAAGTCTGTTTATTTCTTGAGACCCCTGAATCGGGACATCAACGACAATTACAACGACAAACAGAACTCGATATTCTCTGTTCGCTAATTACGTACATGATTTCAGTTTTACCCACAATATAATGTCCCGATATTCTCCAGATTTAAGTCCTATATATCCTGCCGTTAAATCAACCTCCAGTAGACTGACAGCCTGTCGTTCTTCCAAGGTTAGTGAATTATCTCCGACCTCTTTCCCTTACAAATCTCGAACAAAGGTCAAATGAACTTTAAAAGGTCAAACTTCAAACGGAGAAAGGTGGTACCAGTTCTCATTCCACAACTAATACAAGTCCGGCGACATTCCCGTTCCTTGCAAGAACTCCACATCCGGACAGACAGACGACCACTATCGTGGCTCCACATCGCAAAATGCTAGCTTCTACGAATCCAACAACCGTATAACTCCACAGACAGACAAACACAACCACATCCTCCTCGCGCCCACACCTTGGCACAAGCCACACCACATACCGACAGTTGAAACCTCGACCGTCCTCCTTCCTCGGATAAGCGTTCTGTTGAAAACGTGACATTTGACCCACAATGCATTTGGGCACACATCCTCCTCTGAGAGTGGGCGAGTTATCGCCGGCACTCTGAGCAAATCTCATGCTCTGAACCCAATTCAACAAACTCAACAACAACTGCTCTTATTTCCCATCCTGACAACAACAATTACAACGACAACTGCCCAAAACCGAGAGCCCCCATTCAGCGCACACGTGACTCGCGGTTCGCTCGGCTCCTGCCCGAACGCACAATAACTCTACCCAAACTTCCACGGAGCCGCACGGCGGAAACACAGGTTTGTACCACACTTTAATTAAACGAACATCGCCAGGATTCTCGGATAGACGTTAATTTCACAACACACACGACAAGAATCCGATTTAAATTCAGAGATCGCCGATCAACCTGGCACAACCATCTCAACGCGACGACGCCACGCCGCCCCCCGTCCTGGCGCGCACCCTCGTGCCTCCACACGAATCCCAACACTCCCAAACAGATGAAAATCCGGACTCAGTTCAGGACCTCACCTGTTCCCTCGGATAGTCGCTAGGGAATGTCAAGTAGACCACTTACAAAGCTTCACACCGAAACCCTCTGCTTTGCATATGTCATACAGACAAATACATTGGCCAGATACACACGTCAATTAACATCCCAATATACATTCATTCCTCATTCATGTTACGTCTCTCATTCAAGGAAAAGGATTTTTGGGACGGGTTGGACGGGGTGGGTTGAGGTGAAAAAGGGAAGGCAGGGCGGGGTGTTGGGGTGTTGCCTAGAGCCCCGGGACTGAGCTCAGGTCTTGGGGGGGTGGGGGGTGTTGCCTAGAGCCCCGGGACTGAGCTCAGGTCTTGGGGGGGTTGGGGGGTCTTGGTCTGGCATCTGGTCCAGCGGCATCAATCGCTGATTTACTTGCTTAACTGCTTACTTACTTGTCAAGCCTACCTACTGCGCGTTTTCCTTTTCCTGGCCATGTTCCTATGGCCCTCTAAGTTAGCCACAGCCCTTCGTTCCCTGGCATGCAATGGCATACCCCATCTTGTCTCTGGGCTGTTCCTTCCTGGAAAAATCTTGGCCACCTGGCTTCAACCTATATGGCTGTCCGACCTCATTTTCCCCTTTCCCTTGTTAACTATAACGTTACCCTTATCGAACGTTATCTTTACCGATATCCTGCGCAAATCCTTTTACTGGCCATGTTCTTATGGCCCTCTAAGTTAGCCACAGCCCTTCGTTCCCTGGCATGCAATGGCATACCCCATCTTGTCTCTGGGCTGTTCCTTCCTGGAAAAATCTTGGCCACCTGGCTTCAACCTATATGGCTGTCCGACCTCATTTTCCCCTCCTGGTGCTAACTGTAACTTTAAGCTTACTGTTAAGTCCTTACTGGTATCCTTAATTGTTTATCCTGGCTTTAACAAAGCCACGTCATTCTGAGGCCTAAAATGAGCCTTTACTTACAATTTCTGTTCGAGTGCAGGCAGCGCGGAGACAGGGAGACTGAACCCGCTCGAGGGAGGAAGGTACGAATTTTGGAATAATAGCCCTCTGATATAAAACAACTCTCACCTTTAATCAAATCAACGTGCCGGCGCCGGCCTCAGGCAGCCTTCCTCCTGTCCCTCGGGCACCGTTTCCCGTCGTCCGGTGCTGCACCCCACTCCTGGTACCATCTGTGAAGAAGCGGCTCTTCGTTTGCAAAGGAAGTCCACAAATAGCCTGAAATGACGCAGCTTTATTAAAAACCAACTTATACAGATCCGGAAGAAGCCAGACATCTACAGCAAGAACCAGCTTCATGCCACGTCCAGCCTTCCTGAAGCACATTGATTCGCAGTCCGTATAAATAGGGACAAGTTTATCAGAAAATCTCCGAGAGAACAAAGCGACTGGCGAGAGTCCCTCACCGTCATCCCTAGCCCCCACCGTCATCCGTCCCTTATCTGGACCAGATGTTTCTCTGGGCTCCGAGGAGACAGAAAATATAACTCATTAAAGGGAGGGTGCATTCTTTGGCTTCGATAAGGCCATAAAATATATAGGTTTGTTCAAATGAGTAATTCAAAGCATGTTTATACAGAGTCAAGCGTCGCTGTGATTAATACAAAATATATATGGTTTTAACGATAGGTTTATGTCTGCAATCTAATCATTCTACTAGCGTTACACAAAATCACGCGCATGTGAGCGTGATTTTACGACCGGCCTTATCTAGCCTCGAAAAAGCACACGTATACAATTGTCCAGCACGACCCAAGCGAGCCTTTCCTCATTTTAAACTAAAACGAAGCAAAAACCTTTTATTAACTTTATGAAAATAGCATATAAGCAACATTAAAATCATAACATATTATTCAAGACGTCTTATACAGAATTCTTAGCAATAACGAATCTACGACTTGACATATATATATATATATATATATATATATATATATATATATATATATATATATATATATATATATATACAGTGGAACCTTGACTTACGAGTGCCCCAACTTACGAGTTTTTCGAGATACGAGCCGTCGCTCGGGTGGTTTATTGCTTTGAGATGCGAGCCGAGATCTGAGTTACGAGGTTTCGCCACCCGGTCACGTGGTTATCTTGCCGTGCAAGTACAGTATCTCTGTCGTATAGCGCTGCATTTTTGTTTTCGCATGTTGGTTATTTTGAGTTTACGCCGCCAGGTGGGTTCCGGTCACGTGGTTATCTTGCCGTGCACGTACAGTATCTCTGTCGTATAGCGCTGCATTTTTGTTTTCGCATGTTGGTTATTTTGAGTTTACGCCGCCAGGTGGGTTCCGGTCACGTGGTTATCTTGCCGTGCACGTACAGTATCTCTGTCGTATAGCGCTGCATTTTTGTTTTCGCATTTTGGTTATTTTGGAAAATTTCATGTTCATGTCGAACATTTCATGTTCATGTTCATGTTTTCATGTTCATGCCATGCCAGGCCACAACTTGTTCAGAGTGCCGGCGATAGCTCGCCTTCTCTTTGTGGAAAACACGGTGAGATCCTTAACATCCAACAACTAATGGGACGCAAACGGGGCGCCCAGTTTAGCGGTACACACATTGATGAATCACCCTGCCTGTGATTCACCCATCACAGGTTATAGCTGGGTCGGGATTCAAACCCAGGCTGGACAGTTTAGACTTTAGAGTCAAGTGTGCGTACCTCCAGTCCAGGCCATCCTGCCAACTTGTATGCTGCATACAGGTGAAATATAAAGCGCGAGATATTTTTATATATACTGTATATTTAAAAAAAAATTGGTGTGGTTTTTGGCTAGCTGGAACGGATTAATAGCATTTCAATGCATTTTAATGGGGAAATTTGATTTGAGAAACGAGCAATTTGAGTTACGAGCTCGGTCACAGAACGAATTAAACTCGTAAGTCAAGGTTCCACTGTATATTGTTACGGTCCGCAGTTAAGGATGGTATGTTTGCCGAGCGGAGGCTCCGCGACCTAACAGTTTCCCCAATTCACCCGATCCACCCAGACGTTGGCCGTATCGCGCCACAGCTACTCAATATGGAAAAGACTAAGACGACGAATGTGAAGAAAAGGAAGACGAAGGCAAAGAAAGGTTTGGAAATACGATTACTATTTATTACTATTTACAGGCTCAAAATAACCAAGGAGAAGGAAAGATAAGAAAATAATATACAGAAGCTTTTAGAGACACAGTGAATTCCTTATACAAGCTTAATTAAATACCCATGGACAGAACAAACAAAACAAACTCACGTACGCAAATGGATGGAAGGGTAGGAATCGTTTGGAGGGATGAGCAGGTGGAATCACAGGGCACAGCGAGCATTTCCACTCCGGGCGGGAAGCGAGGAGCCGGCAGCTCCTTGTATTCGGCTTTACAGCGCAGGCCGGCAGGGTCACTCGGCTGGTTGAAACGGGGCTGGTTGAAGCGGCTCTTTGTCAAAGGCTTTTCGTATCTTTCACGCAACTCCGGTGCAACTCTGAACTCTCTCCCGGTGGACTGCCAACCCTCTTACGCACCTGGACTCATCTGCCGTATCCCTCGTGTAGCTTGTCCCAGCGATCGTCGCACCCTTCTGTCCAAACCTTCAGCGCGCGTCTGACACGCCCTCCTCGGTTTCGGTACCGCCCTCCCCCCCGTGCTCTGTTTCGTGACCTTGTATGGTAATCCCACGGGCTTGTCTCCTTATTTGGGCATGGCGCCGACGGCACGCCCCTCGTGGCGAGCCACGGGCTTGTTTCCTTATTTGGGCATGGGGCTGAACAGCCCCGCCCTTCGTGGCGCGCCCTGGGCTTGCCTCTCCCTGGCGACCCCGCCCCTCCTGTTCAAACAGAGCACGGAGCACATATTCACTATCACAGCGAAATGAGAGGGCGTGCACCCCACGCTTGTGAACTGCTTTACCCACAGATGGAGAGTTTGGCTGGGAAATGGAATTATTGAAGGGGAGCTATTCTTAATTGATTCGGTGCAATGGAGTATTATTTTAATGGAAGACAAGGCCTTACCCTAAAACACATAATAAGATATAAGCTACTGAACAAGGGTTTTATCGTGTCCTTCAATGTGGTGTTTCATGGAATTAACTACCGGGACGCCCTTTTTACCTTTACACAACTCTGGAGGCAGGAGGGGCCATATCCAAACAATGTTACACACAATTTACCACAATACAATACACACAATCAAAAAAATGCAATCCTCATATCCGCAACAATATATATATATATATATATATATATATATATATATATATATATATATATATATATATATATATATATATATATATATATATGTATATATATATATATATATATATATATATATATATATATATATATATATATATATATATATATATTGTTGCGGATATGGGATTTGGCCTCCATATCCGCTTGTAAATATTCCCCTATTTCCCCAATACTCCCCAACTATCCCCAATCCCCCATTCCCTAGTCCCATTGTCTGTAAACAACACTCTGTAGAACCGACCTTCCCCTTTTTCCCCCATTAAATGTCGTGCCCAGGTCCACCGCATCTCACGTAGACAACTTTCGGACATCTTGCTAGTTATTCTTAGTCTATGTCAGTTAAGGACTCGTTTCCATTAATTCTGACTCTTCGTTGCACCAGAATGTGATTGTATGGCACCAGTAGTGAGTTTAGGACCTCCCCATACCTCCTCCCATCTTCCTCATGAAACCACAACAACAACAACTACAACAACAGCGCGCGGGGAGTGTGCGTCCTCACTCCGGCTTGGTTAGCCGCCATTGCCCATGTGCGCCGACGGGGTTACCACGAAGGGGCTGACTGTCGGCCCCTCGTCAAGGGCGGAGCCCGGTAACCCCCAGCACCCAATAAGAAGCGGCGGGCCGATTCCATCTGGGGCAGAGCTAACGAGCCGAGGGCGTGTCACTCCCCGCCGGATATACGCAGCCACTTACCGGACGTGACGTCAGATGCGCCCCGAGCTTGAAGTGAAGAGAACCAGACGCCACCTCCGAGCGCTGAGAGACCTCCCTGCATCTTTTGGGCCGCGCTATCCTGTCCCTGAGCACAAGGTGCACCTTGTGCTGTCCACCGACTACCTGCCCTTCCTTGCCATCAATCCCGGTGTGAGTCAGTCTTGTCCTGTTTATCTGTGGTCTGTCGGGGTTACTATAAGACCGTGATTAAGTGCCTACCTTCCTATGCTGTACCTCTTGTCCTTGTAATCTCAACGTTCTGAAATATTATAACCTCCTCCGGAGGTCTTGAGAACTGTACCCCTGGTGTCGTGTCATTTAACCCAGCCGTTGTGTCCTTTCCTCAATTGATTTAGCGTAGCGCGACTCGGCCAACGTTCGAGTATAATCGGGTAAACTGTGCAGACGCGGTCATACCAAACCGCTCGGTAAACCAACATCCACAACCGCGTCTGTAACATTTGGTGTCGGGAAGTGGGATTCGATCCGGAGCGCGTTTCACGCGCTCGAAATTATAACAGCGAAATTTGATTGTGTTTTACAAAAAAAAAAAAAAACCCGAATTTTGAAAGTCGCGCTATGGCAGACCAAGACGGCTGGGTTCCGGTAGAAGAGAGTGAGGCAAGGTCGATCCAGGACCAAAATGAGGGACAAGAGGAGAGCGAAGCAGTGAGGGTAGCAGATTCGCAAAATAGCGTCGTCACGCACGAGGTGGCGGGCGCGCAAAATGGCGCCTCGCACATGGCCACGGCGACCGCGCCCGCGACCGTGGTAGCGCCGCCGATGGATTGGGGCCTATTTATGGAACAAATAAAGGCCTTTATGGTTAAGTCGGGTGAAGAAATGAAGGACGAGATGAGGGCTAATAGTCAGCAATTGGGAAACCAAATTGTGGGATTGAGGGCTGATAGTGAGCGATTAGAGGGCCAAATGGGGGTAATGGGAAGTCAAATGGGGGTAATGAGGGACGAAGCGAGGGGTACCGGTGAGGGGTTAGACAAGAAATTGGGGAAGTTAGACAATAATTTTGAGGGGTTAGACAACGGGATAAAAGAGGTGAGAAATGGGTTAATGGGGGTAGAAAACAGAATGGCCGCTCAAGAGAATCAAATGGAAGGGATGCAAAAGGGGTTAGAGGGGTTAGAAAACAGGATGGAAGGCAAATTGAGGGACATGAGGGACCAAGCGGAAAGGGAAGTTAAACAAATGGGGCAGCAGATAGAGGGGGTCAGAATGGGGGTAGAGACCAAACTGGATGCTCACAGGGAGGAAATGGAGCAGATGAGGGTGGCATCTGGGCAGGAGATGCAAGTGATGGGAGAGGAGATCAGAAGAGGTGTGAGTGAGGAGGTCGGAGGAGTGCGCGAGGAGGTGAGGCACTGTAAGGAGCGCATGGAGAAGGAGGTGAGAAAGGGGACTGTAAAATTGCAAGGGGGTATAGAGGAGTTGACGCTGGGAGTAGAACAACTGACAGTGGGACAAAAGGAGTTGGGGGACCAGGTAAAGAAGAACACAGCGGTAATAGAGGGTTTAAAATCGACACAGAAGGAGATGAAAAAGGACGTAGGGGTAATTAAAAAAGAGTGTCAGACGGTACATGAGGACTTGACGAGGAAAATGAACAAGGTGGTAGAGGTGATGGAGGTTAAAGAGCGGGAGGTGCGGGAGCACATAGAAAAAAATAAAGTGGAGTTAGAGGAAGAACTTAAAGGGGCGCACGAGGAGATGAAGGAGGTGAAGCAGAAATTAGAAGAAGTGGAAGAAGGGGTGAGCGAAATTAAGAAGCGACGGAGAGAGGATAAGAAAGAGATAAAGGAGGAAGTAAAAGAATTGGTCCAAAGTCTGTGTTCGGATCGTGATGATGTGCTCATTAACCGGATGAGGGATTCGCAGGTGATGGAGGAGAAGCGAAGAGAAAGAGGACCCGGTGTAAGTGGTGACCAATATGGTCGTGCGTATGATGCGCCAGGGGATTTAAGAAGCTTGGGGGTCGAGATGGACCCGGGTGTTCGTGAGAGGCCATTGGTGAAGTGTGCGACAGGTCTGGTGTGCGAAAAAGGAGGTGTGCGAGAAAGTCCGACTCTGGGGTGTGTGAGGAAAAAGTGCGTGCCAAGGAGTGAGGGTGCTGGCGAGAGTGAGTCGGTCGTAGCGCGTGTGCGAGGGAGCACATGGAAGCGCGGTGTGGTAAGTGTTACAGAGGGTGTGACGGGAGAGTGTGCGCAAGAGTGGGCGCGAGAAAGGTGTGTAACGGACAGGTGCATGAGGAAAGAGTGCGCTGTCGGGAGTAAGGGTGAGTGCGTTGTCAAGAGTGGAGGTGAGAGTAGTAAGAGTGACACGGAGCGTGAGTTGGTTGTGACAGGTGAGAAAGGAAGCACACCTGGAATGGTAGAGCGTGAGTGGGAATGCACGCTGGAATTGGTAGTGAGGCACGTGGTTGGGTGTGCGAATGAGAGCACACCTGTGATTGTCACAGAGGAGGTGACCGAGGAGGGGGCGCGAAGAGGTGTGTTGGTGAGGTGTGCGACCAACGAATGTGTGCCAAAGTGTTCGGTGGTCAGGTGTGTGACCAAGGCTGTGAGTGGAATGAGTGTACCTGGGTGTGTAAGGAAAGGTACGCGGAGCATGGGCACGGCTGGATGTGTGAGCAAGGAACGGGCTGCGGGGTGTAAGCATGCAGGTGAAGCATCGACGTTAAACGGAGCAGCGGTTAGGTCGACTTTTAGCCGAATCGGGCCCTCGGTGCGTGCCGGGCCTCGCTTTGAACGGCCGCGTCCGTGCTCCACTAGGCGGAGCGGGCGGCTGGATAGGAAGGGTCGTCATGGCGACCACTTTTTGTTGAGGCATTCCGGCAGGTCGAGATCGAGCCATGGGATGGCTCCGTGCCGAGATGGTGCGTGGGATCTCGGCCCGGGTAAACCTCCTTCCCTGCACCGAATGCGGGACGTATCCAGCCGCTGGCACAGAACAACCCGCATTCATGGCTTGGCTTTACGAAGCCGGGCTTTGGACAGGAATTGGCGCACCGAGAGGCATTAGTGAGTAGACTGTGTGATGAGGTTAATGTTTTGGACCCAAAATTAGAAAAAAACAAAATTTGATGATTGGCAAAGGATTGGCAGTAATGATTGGCAGATGATGGGCAGTGATTGGCAAATTTTTGATTTGTTGAAATTTGATGAGCAAAATTGGTAGTGAGCGATGGGCCCGGTGGGTAAGGGTGGCATCCCTGCCACCCTTCCCATGGTGGGGCAAATGCGCAATAGTTTATGGGGTGTATGGCAGTGAAAACTAGCCCGGGTGGGTTAGGATATTGATAGGGCCCTAGAAGATGACATTAGGTGACGTTAAGGTTAGTTAGTGACTGATACCTGTAGTGGGGACGCAGGTAGATTAGTATGGATGATAATGACGTGGGAGCGCAATAGTTTAAAGGGACGACTGGGAAGCGCGAGTTTCAGAGGGGAGTAGTTAGATGAGATGATGCCGTGTGTGTGAGAACTGGACAGGTGTGTGGAGCAGTGGATGAGTAGTGAGTGTTGTGGATCAGCGCGAATGCGCTTGGGGAGAGAAGGGTGCAGGTGGCACCAGGTGTGAGAGCACAGGTGTGCAAGTACAGGTGTGTGGAATATATGGAGCAGAGAATGAGTGGTGTGGAGAGAGTTGGAGTAAGTGGTACGGAGTGGTGTGCATGGTGCGAAGGTGTGGATGGGGGAAGAGTGGACCCCTTTCACGAGTACCCGGGGCGGGTAGTGTAAGTGTTAGGTAGAGGGTATAGGTAAATTGTGGTTGGATATTGGCATTTGTGGTGCGGTTGCAGAATGGTATTGTGGATGGGTGCATTAGTGTTGTGGAAATGGCTGGGCGTGTAGCCTGTTAGTGTGTGTAGTTGGTTGGGCACTCCACCACTGTGAGGATGTCGGCCAGGTGAGGCCGCAGGTGGGCTCTGGGAGCCGTTAGTGTCAGTGGGGCCCGAGGATCCGGAGGACGGACCCGGGTAGCCCAGTGCCAGAGAGGGCACCGAGTGGGGAGAGCGCCAGAGGGCCTTCCCCAGGTAGTTAGGTTAGGGTAAGGAGCAGGTAAGCTCGGAGGCAACTGCAGTGGTGGAGGTGTGCAGGTGGGTAGACCCGCTGGGAAAGGTACACGCCACAGCCCAGAAATTGTGCGAGGGCACCGGGAGATGAATCGGGGGAGTGAGACCCCAAATTGAAAAGCACCACAGTTTGGTCAATGGGAATTGATTTTTAGAACCCATAGTGTAAGTTGGCCAATGGATTGGCAGCGAAAGACCCCGGGTAATGTAAAGTTGTTAAAGTCATTTAGGAAATAGTTAGGATTGATGAACCTGTCGCACCATACGCAGCCACTTGCCTGTGGTGATGATGACTCCACACCTGTGTTTTCTTTGTTCTGTGTGCAGGAAATGAGAATTGCTGTGTGGATTGGTGAGACGCATCACGACGTGGATGAGACATTGGGGTGATTCCATCTCTCCCTCCTTAGGAGGGACTGATGATGAATTGGTAATGGCAAATTTTGATGTTCAGTTGGAGATGGCAAATTTTGATGAGAGTTGAAAATGGCAAATTTGATTGGTTAGGAGGGAGAGAAGACGAATTTGGTATATGGGAGGAACGGGGAAGACAGTAGGGACGTTTGTTGATTTGTAAAGTAGATGTTTATGGGTAGTGTTGTGTTTTGTGGATACAGTAAGGGGTAAGGGAGGGGCAATGTAGGTTACCTGGTGGGGGGGGTGGGCGTACGGTAGGAACGTACCTGTCTCACCTGGTTCCCATGTGCCCCCAGTGTGCATCATCTTGTATTGCGTGCACTTTTGCGCCCTTACCACCTTACTCACTTGTCTTCTTCTTTTGTCTCCCACCTCCGAGGGTCTGGCTTTGGGGCAGAGAGAGAGGAGAGAGAGGTGCTGGCTCCGCAGTTGTGGGCCTGCACTTTCGCTGCTTGCTGCCGGGATCGATACACCATATGGACCGCAATTTTGGTGGCCACCCACAATGGACCGCAGTTCTTTTGCGGCCAAGCACCACCCGTGGATGGACCTATGGGTCAACGTGGCACCTATGCCATACAGGTGAACCACTAATAGTTGGCCACCAGACGGCCACAATCTAGAAATGGACGCGGTTGGCGCCTTTCTTTATTTTTGAAGGAAGCCAGGACACCAAGTGCACCACACGAAGGCAAGACCAGCGGCAGAACATCGGCCGGCTGCGACACCACCGGTGATTTATAAACACTTTATTGGTGCACCGGATGGTGCTGACTGTACATGATGGGGTGGTGCTTTTGGTGCTTGGAAGGGGTGCTCTGCACATTATTAAAGGCCGTAAGGCCACAGAGCACTCGTGGGTTGGTGTATCGATGCTGGCATGCGTGCTCTCTCTATGCTTAACATCTGCATGTGTTCCTCCAAAAACAGGTCCTGGATCGTAGTGTAAATATCAGTGTAGTCTTGTGTAAATAATGCTCCCTACCGGCTGTATGTTTAGTTTGCGAATTCTTTCCGCGATTCGGTTATCCTGTGGGTGTGTTTCTGTGAGGAGAAGGGTGCAACGTCGCAGGGGGACATATTTACTCATTTGTGAATATCTGTAAAACTGTCGCACTCAGGGTAGAGTTAATAGTAGAGGGAACTACATCTGTGTGCCACACTAAAATAGGTAAAAATTTATCGGGTCGGGACGCCCCGAGGGTAGAGAAGGGTGCAATGTTGCGGATATGGGATTTGGCCTCCATATCCGCTTGTAAATATTCCCCTATTTCCCCAATACTCCCCTACTATCCCCAATCCCCCATTCCCTAGTCCCATTGTCTGTAAACAACACTCTGTAGAACCGACCTTCCCCTTTTTCCCCCATTAAATGTCGTGCCCAGGTCCACCGCATCTCACGTAGACAACTTTCGGACATCTTGCTAGTTATTCTTAGTCTATGTCAGTTAAGGACTCGTTTCCATTAATTCTGACTCTTCGTTGCACCAGAATGTGATTGTATGGCACCAGTAGTGAGTTTAGGACCTCCCCATACCTCCTCCCATCTTCCTCATGAAACCACAACAACAACAACAACTACAACAACAGCGCGCGGGGAGTGTGCGTCCTCACTCCGGCTTGGTTAGCCGCCATTGCCCATGTGCGCCGACGGGGTTACCACGAAGGGGCTGACTGTCGGCCCCTCGTCAAGGGCGGAGCCCGGTAACCCCCAGCACCCAATAAGAAGCGGCGGGCCGATTCCATCTGGGGCGGAGCTAACGAGCCGAGGGCGTGTCACTCCCCGCCGGATATACGCAGCCACTTACCGGACGTGACGTCAGATGCGCCCCGAGCTTGAAGTGAAGAGAACCAGACGCCACCTCCGAGCGCTGAGAGACCTCCCTGCATCTTTTGGGCCGCGCTATCCTGTCCCTGAGCACAAGGTGCACCTTGTGCTGTCCACCGACTACCTGCCCTTCCTTGCCATCAATCCCGGTGTGAGTCAGTCTTGTCCTGTTTATCTGTGGTCTGTCGGGGTTACTATAAGACCGTGATTAAGTGCCTACCTTCCTATGCTGTACCTCTTGTCCTTGTAATCTCAACGTTCTGAAATATTATAACCTCCTCCGGAGGTCTTGAGAACTGTACCCCTGGTGTCGTGTCATTTAACCCAGCCGTTGTGTCCTTTCCTCAATTGATTTAGCGTAGCGCGACTCGGCCAACGTTCGAGTATAATCGGGTAAACTGTGCAGACGCGGTCATACCAAACCGCTCGGTAAACCAACATCCACAACCGCGTCTGTAACAATATATATATATACACACATATATATTGTTACGGACACGACTTAAGATGTTGCTTGACCGAGCGGAATGGCCGCCGTGTTCGCACAGTTTACCCGATTCTTCCCCAACTCACCCGATTCCACTCGAACGTTGGCCGAATCGCGCTACGCTAAATCAATGAAGGAAAGGACACAACGGCTGGGATAAATGAAACGACACAAGGGGGTACAGTTCTCAAGACCTCCGGAGGAGGATATAATTGGTGATGCAGAAAAGGGGTAGATTACAAGGCAAGAGGTAAAGCACAGAAAAGATGGGCACTTAGACACAGTCTTATCTTATCCCCGACAGACCACAGACAAACGGAACAAGACTGACTTACACAGGGATTGATGGCAGGGAAGGACAGGCAGTCGATGGCACAAGGTGCACCTTGGCTCAGGGACAGGATACAGCTCGGTCCAGTCCAGAGATGCGGGGAGGTATCGCAGCGCTCGGAGGTGGCGTCTTCTCTCTCCAAGCTGAGGGCGCATCTGACGTCACCTCCGTCTTCCTGCGCATGCTCAGCGGGGAGTGACACGCCCTCGGCTCGTTGGCCCCGCCCCAGATGGAATCGGTCCGCCGCTTCTATTGGGTGCGGGGGGTTACCGGGCTCCGCCCTTGACGAGGAGCTGACAGCGAGCCCCTACGTGGTAACCCCGTCGGAGCACATGTTCGATGGCGGCTAACCAAGCCGGAGTGAGGACGCGCACTCCCCGCGCCGCCGCCGTTGTTGTTGCTGTTGTTGCTGTTGTTGTTGTTGTTGTTGTTGTTGTACCATGAGGAAGAGCTGCGGGGAGGTATTGGGAGGTCCTAAACTTTCTAACGGTGCCATACAATCACATTCTGGTGCAACGAAGAGTCAGAATTAATGGAAACGAGTCCTTAACTGACATAGACTAAGAATAACTCGCAAGATGTCCTATAGTTGTCTACGTGAGATGCGGTGGACCTGGATGCGACATTTAATGGGGGAAATAGGGGAAGGTCGGGTCTACAGAGTGTTGTTTACAGAAAATGGGACTAGGGAATGGGGGATTGGGGATAGTTGGGAAGTATTGGGGAAATAGGGGAATATTTACAAGCGGATATGGATGGAGGCCAATCTCATATCCGCAACAATATATATATTAGGCTGGTCCACAGATATGTGTAATATTTAATACTATTAAAAATCCATGCTCCACAAGGCTGCCATTGTTCCTATGTTTATAACGATCATACGAACCAAATATGACGTCAATTGGAACTTATTTAGAGGTTGCTCAAAAAATGACATTTTTAATTTATCCTGTTTTTTTCAGATGGCAGAAACTCGCAGCTTTTCCACAGTTTGGTTGCTGGGCAAGTCTGAAAAGGAAATAATATGTGGGGGACTACCAACCAAAGGACACACATTGCAGAAAATGGTTGACCATCACATATAAGAACACCATACAGTTCGTGAAAGTGCCAAACTTAGTGTACAAGCTGTGTGTGCATACTGGGAGAAAGCACGAATTCCAGTGCAGAGAGTAGATTCCTGTGAGCGCCAACTTTTGAAGTTGCATGATGCCTCCAAACTGGTAAAGAAAAATAGAACCAAGACGTTCGAAAACTATAGAGTGAAGGAGCGGATGTTCAAAGATGATCTCCAATCCCTCTTCGATATCTCACCAAATGATGTGCTTGAGAAAATGACAAATGAAGAAGACAAAGCATTCCTTATCATGCAGCGTGAGGATCCCACAAGTTCACGTATGGGATCTGTGGACAACACTCTGGCAGTGAAGGAGAACAGAAAGCGTATCAGGCTTGAGAATGAAGATAAAAGAAAGAGAAAACATGCTGCTGAGACTCTAACAGCAATGCAATCTGTTCCATCAACATCGGCTGTGGTTGATGATGATGATGAGTCTGAGATTGAAAGCTCCGATTCAGGGGACAGTGAATTCAAACTCCAAAGTCCATCTTCTGCCAAACCGGCAAAAAAGGCTCCCATCAAGGTGGCAACTCTGCAATGGTGGCAACTCTGGACAGAGTAAATCTCTCAGATCGGCGTGCTATGTTTGTGGCCAGTGATTTTGCACAATCTCTTGGTCATACCATTGAAGAAAAGTGCAAGCCAACAATAATAAATAATTTGAGTAATTGAAAATAGAGAATTATCGATGAATTGATGTATGCTGCTAAAAATTCTGTGTTTTATTATTCATTAAAATTTGTCAACATTTTGAGCAACCTCTAAATATTGTCCAATCAAGCTCAAATTTTCACCACAAACTACTTTCTTCAATAGGAATAGGGGCAGGCTTGTGGAGAAATGAAAATCCAATCTTCAAATTTTTGGACCACCCTAATCTATATATATATCTATGTATATATAGATGTATAGATGTATAGATGTACAGATATATAGATGTGGGGTCAGGCAGTGCTACCGCCAGCCCACAGGTAAAAGGTAGCTACTATGATGTCATATATATATTTGTATACAAGATCGAGGCTCGTGTAAGAGGTAACATTGATCACAAAAAGACAACTTAACACATAAAACAAAAAACATATGATAAAGGGAGCGGGAGAACAATATGGAGAGCAGGGACATCGGGAGATCTGTGGGAGGGAGGGAGAGGGCTTGGCGGGGGGAGGGAAGGCATGGGAAAGGGGGGGGGGGTGGGAGAGGTAAAAAACACATGGACACTGACTGCTAGGACTTCCAGGAAAGAAGTCGGTATTTCAGAAAAGTGGATCTGGGTTGAATTAACGGGGGTAGAAAATATCAAGGTTTTGGATGGGGGAAGATAAGAGATGGTGATGTACAGCTGATTTAAAGACCTGGAGGGAGGATTGCTTATCTTTATACGCTTTTTTTTTTTTTTTTTTTTTTTTGTATACAAGATCGAGGCTCGTGAAAGAGCTAACATTAATCACACACAAAGACAAACCGACACACAAAACACAAAAAACAAGGGGAGCGGCAGACAAGATGGGGAGAGAGGGGGAAGGACACAAAAGAGAGGGGGAAGAGGGGGAAGGACACAAACACAACATTTGAGAGCAGGGACATCGGGAGGACTTGGGGGGAGGTGGGAGAGGAATAAAACATATGAACACTGCAAGGACTCTGGGGTGAATTACCGGGGGTAGAAAAGATCAAGGTTTTTGGATGGGGGAAGATAAGAGATGGTGGTGAACAGCTGTTTGAAAGACCTGGAGGGAGGAGTGGGATTGAAGGGAGTGGGGGAGTTTGTTCCAGAGGCGGGAGAAAAGGGGAATGAAAGAGTGAAGGCGAGCAGAGAGCCTAGACTTTGGCAGTTTAACCATAAGAGGGTTGCAGGCAGATCTTGTGTGACCTGAAGGAATATTGGGGGGACAGAGCACAGAGAGAGCTGGGGGAGCAAGGCCGGAGAGGAGTCGGTAGAAGACAGAAAGACCACCAACCTGCCTGCGGTGAGTGAGTGAAAGGCCCTCGGTGTTGACTACATCGCAGGAGATTCCAATGATTCTGAAAGCTTTGGCCTCAACAGCGTGAAGCCGAGCAAGGTGTGAGGCAGGAGCACCAGCCCAGAGGGGGGAACAGTATTCCATTGAGCTGCGGATGAAAGCCTTGTATGTGGTGAGGAGCTCAGGTGTGCCAAGGAAGGACTTCGCACGACGGAGGATGCCCAGTCGGCGACTGGCTTTGGAGGCCAGCTTGCAAATGTGGTTTTCCCAAGAAAGATCATGGCAGATAGTGAGACCCAAAAGCTTGAGCGACAGAACTTCTTGGAGAGGATTGTTGAGAAAGTAGATGGGAGGGTTGTCCAGTCGGTCCTTTCGGAGAGACATTGTAAGAGTGTGAGATTTGTCAGGATTGAAAGACATGTTCCACTTGTTTGACCAGTCTGTGATTTTGTCCAGGTCTGCAGAGAGTGAGGAGGCTGCAGACTGCCGATCTGAGGGATGAGGAATGGAGCGACAGAGAGTAGAGTCGTCAGCAAAGAGATAGAGAGGATTTTCAAGAGAGTCAGAGAGATCATTGATGAAGACCAGGAAAAGCACAGGGCCCAGAACACTACCTTGGGGAACTCCAGCCTGAACAGGAAGAGGAGATGAGAGAAACCCATTCAGGGCCACACGTTGACTACGACCAGAGAGGAAGTCCGCCAGCCATGCGTGGAGATTTCCATGGATACCAAAGGAGGAGAGTTTGGTGAGCAGAGCAGGGTGCCAGACCGTATCGAAGGCACGTGAAATGTCAAGGGAGACAGCTCTAATTTCCTGTTTGGCATTGAGGACCTCCATCCATTGTTGAGAAAGCACAAGCAGCATGTCATCCTGGTGTCTCGCTTTATACATATACACTTTATAGTGGTCTCTGGTGGCCTCAAAAAGGATGGCAAGGCCAACATGTGGTAGCCTAAACCCTACCCTGCCACTATCCGCCAATTTTGACGACAGATGTCATCGGTGTATTTTATGTGCCGCTATGACCATATTTAAAACCGTTCATCCACTTCGTGTCGATTAAGAAATTTTCGAAAACTACAACAGCTCATTAGAATGTATACGTCTGCCAGACTGAACAGTTTACGTTTTGTGTCCCACTCATAGGTCGGATCTGGATACGGACCTGAATCAAAATCGAATCGGCTTGTTCTTCTTGCCCAACCAACTCATCCACCAAGTTTTGTCATAACTCGTCCATAACTTTTTGAAATATCATGCTATATATAATTTTTGGCTCCATCACTCCATGGTGAAGATTCATGAAAACATTTTTTCTCGGATCCGTATCCTGATCTCACCAAAATCTCATCCACCTATCCTTGTCCCACACCCAAGAAGTCCACCAAATTTCGGTCAAATCCGTCCACAACCTTTTGAGATATCCTGCTCACAGATGAACAGACGGACAGACAGACAGAGGAGAAAACTTAAGCTCCGCCCACCTTTGATGTAGGTAATTATTCCCTGAAACTCTGATCCTCTTTCTGAAATGAGGCCTTCAAGGCTGATAGCCCAGAGGTTTGTGCAATGATAGCTTCTGATCAGCTATCTATCCTGGGTTCGAATCTTGGCCTAGGTATATAACCTGCCATCCTGGTGTCTCGCTGGTGGGCCGATCAGGCATCAATGTGTGCGTCTGCCCTCTCGGATGGAAGTGGAGGACCCCTCTGCTAGCTTCGGTAATGGTATTAAAGGTCACATGTTGTATTTTGGTTGAGTGTATGCAAACCATCACCATCACTTTGGGCACCATGGATCCTGGACAATGAAAAAATTCCTGTACTTTTAGTCCAATTTCAGGCCTATGTATTGGGTTCGTTAAAGTCAGTCCAAAACCGTCTATCCTCAAGAATATGGGAATCATGGCTGTGAATTATTGGTACTTTCCAAGATTTTCTGCGGTGTCGTTTGGCTCACTTGACTGGACTCCTGAAGACCAGTGACGTTGTTAATTATTTCACTCTCTTCTGTAAATTTCTTTAATTATCCCTTAAAACAAGTGGAATTCATTCCAATGGGATGACTGCGTCTGTCGATACCTTGAGCAACTGCAGCATGTGGACCTTCGCGACGTGAACCTGGGACGCACTTGGAATGTCGAAGGTTCTGCTTCCTCAGCACGTGTGGAGTCTGAGGCGAATCTGCGTGCGAGGCACGCACGGCTTTCACGAGAATAGGTCGTGACAGTTAATTGGCGGTGAGTGATGCGTTGGGGCTGGGAGGAGAGGAACCCGTAAGGTTGTGGGGGTGGGGACATTGCGGTCCGTCCGCTTCGCCAAACTTGACCGGAGATCACGTCCAGAATCAAGCACCCACGTCGCGCCCACGTCGCGCTACTCCCACCAACCCCAGGGCAGCCCCGCTGCTCTAAAAGCGCCAGGTGAGGGAGTCGCTCGTCTCAACCGGCTGCCCCCAAAAAGACGCACCTGCCGCTCTCGAGACGGGAAACATGCCTCGTCCGCCGCTCGTCTCGCTGATCCTCGCTGCGGCGCTGGCTTTGGGCACCACGGATGCAGCATGCCGGGACGAACCCCTGGAAAGCCGGGAAAGCGATGCTCCGATTGTGCTCACGGGGACGGTGGAGAAGGTGCAGAAACACGGTTTGGGCAGCGAGCGTTTCTCCTGCACGGTGGGTGCGCGAACCTTTGAACATAAACCAAACTACGGTACCTATTTCTCTCGCTTTGAGAGAGGTCCAGTCGGTGCAGAGGAAAAAAATGGCTAAGTTACCCAAAATGAGCAACATGTTTGTTATATGACTTCAGGCAACATGCTTCGGCGCTCTACCTTGCTAGAATCAAATACAGTGCACGAAGCTCTTTGGGTCCCTCTTTTGTTATAGCACCTATCCCAACCCTCAATGGCGATCTATGAGTTCCTTTGACAGCCAATTGGCATTCCAACTTGCTTGTGGAGGTGCCAAAAGGGCCTACAATCCCCACCTTGACTGAGCCAGGTCCTCCTCGTGCTGAAGATTACTTGAATGTAATTCTGCCTCGTTGGACATCCACGTGTGTTTCCAATATATATACAAGGAATAGGCATCCACAACCATCCTTGAGACCTTGACTATGTTGTCAAGGTCTTACCTTGGTCTTAAAGTTGGCTCACTTAACAAGCAGAATACTGTATAAGCGGAAACATTCTGAGCAACATACCTGCCAAATGGCTTTGATACCTTCCCCAATATAGGTAACTTTGTTAAATCTACCACCGATATTTCAAATCCACTGATATTTCCTGATCTACCGTCTATTACTTGACCACCTGAGAGGTAAGGTGGGCTCTACCACTTTAGATAACATTTGCTTTGGTCCCCTGAAGGGCTTTGGTCCCCTGAACTGATCCCCTGAAGATCACTGTCACTTTCAAACATATTGTTCTGAACTGCGATTAACACTAAAGGTGTGCACTGACCTTAGACCTAGAAGACTCCTTAAGTGGACTTCATTTTGGTCCTGTTTATCTCTCATTTGTTTAAATGTTCTTCTTGCATTGTCTGAACCTTCTTTTAAAACTGCTGTCTGCAGGTACGTGTATGGCGCTGCCTCAAAGGAGAAGGTTTTATTAAAGGCACCGAGGCGCCCGATCGACGCCGGATCATCACAGTCGAAGGTTTTGGGGAGCCGGACATCTGTGACGGCACCGTCGTGCTTGGGGACACGCGGATCTTCCTTCTGCGTCCGCAGCCAGCGCCGCGCACTTTCCGTCTTACGTCCAGTCCGTTACGTGTGACGCTCAAGAACCTTAAGAGGGTGGAAAATGCCGTTGAAGGTGGGTCAGACCTGTTTTCTCTGTGTTCTCAAAAAACAACAAACTGAAACCAGCATGTTATGGATGCTTCTTCTCACATTGAAGATAAGAAATAGAATCTTATTTCTGATTCCCCAATGACCATTCAATTTCTTATGGTTTTAGCCTTGGACACTACCCATATCTTACTAAGATGAAACTTGAAAAAGAGTCTGAAACTGCAAAACTACACCAACAAATGACCAAGGAAGATTTTGACGTGTGAACGAGAGGCGAGCGATAAAGTTTAAGTCATGTGAGATTACCTGGAGTTAAACTGGGTGGCCCATCTGTCGGTATTGGTTGGTGAAAGTTATAGATCCATGGTGTCTTTTGTGAAGAGTAGGCGAGCTTTCGTTGGTACAATGGCGAAAAATTCCAAAATTCCGGCCAGAACCTACAAGGGGGCGTTCTATCTGCGGCAGAGCCACACCCTCAGCCAATGACGCTACCCCGCAGACTTGTACTGCGTACAAAAGAATAACAAAGGACGACCGAAGAATGAAATTGTAGTTTAAAACGGCTGAGTGGTAATAGGGGGCACTGCATCAGTGGCGCAGGTGTACCCCCACAGATGCATGTAAATATATATCATTTAAAGTTGCATATTGAAAAATACGTATATAGTACATTGGCATATCATGTATAATCTCCCTTTCTATAAGACCCCACATATGAACTAAGACCCACATATATAATAAGATCCCCCATATATAATAAGCCCCCCATTTATAATAAGACCCCCACCCCATATATAATAAGACCCCCCATATATAATAAGACCCCCATATATAATAAGATCCTCCCCCCCCATATATAATAAGACCCCCCCATATATAATGAGACCCCCATATATAATAAGACCCCCCCATATATAATAAGACCCCCATATATAATAAGACCCCCCCATATATAATAAGACCCCCATATATAATAAGACCCCCCATATATAATAAGACCCCCATATATAATAAGATCCTCCCCCCCCATATATAATAAGATCCCCATATATAATAATAAGACCCCCCCATATATAATAAGACCCCCATATATAATAAGATCCCCCCATATATAATAAGACCCCCCCATATATAATAAGACCCCCCTATATATAATAAGACCCCCATACATAATAAGACCCCCCCCATATATAATAAGACCCCCACCCTTTCATTCTGGAGTACCAGCCTACATTGTTGCCATGATTTTATGCACACTATATTTCAACACTTATTGCTTTCCCATGCGCTACTTCTAGTTTTATTGAACAGACGGTAAGAATTTGTTATTTCTGAATAAATCAGCATCAGTCTTGAGATCAGCAAAATATAATGTTGCAGTGAGGATGGAATTTGGTGGAGCAGCAGATTGAGAGCATCGATAATGGACAGAGGTCTGCATTGGAGTCCAAGTATGGAGTGATGTGAGCAATGGACAAATCTCCAGCTGTGTCCTTCAGACTGTAAATTTGTCTCGCATTGTGCAGAGACTGTCCCATGACTGTCCCATGAAAGACCTCAGATTGTTGAAAACTTCAAGCATTCTGCAGATACATTAATTTAATTGTCTGCAGGAGTCAAAGTTCTTGGGAAAACGGTTGGTAGATATTATTGTTTTCATTATTACTATAATTATTATTGTCATTATTATTATTATCATTATTATTATTATTGTTATTATTATTGTTATTATTAGTATTATTGTTATCATCATTATTATAATTATATAATAATAATAATTATGATTGTTTTGATTATTATCATTATTATGAATGTCATCATTGCTATTATTATCATTATTATTATTAACATTATCATCATCATTATTATTATACTTATCGTCATTATTATTATTATTATTATTATTGTTGT
The DNA here is from genome assembly GCF_964187855.1 of Myxine glutinosa. NCBI lineage: Eukaryota > Metazoa > Chordata > Myxini > Myxiniformes > Myxinidae > Myxine > Myxine glutinosa. The sequence goes on from NC_136266.1 coordinate 161,362,461, forward strand.
TATTATCATTATCATTATTATCATTATTATTATTAGTTGTCGTACGACTCCCGGTTAACACCAGAAAGTCGCGGATGGACCGAAACGGATTTAACGGAGGCGATAACCAAACACGGATTTTGCTACCTAACGCGGGAGGAAGAAGGAAAACGGAAGCTGCGCAAAAAACTTACCTTGTGCGCCGACTGCAGCTTCGATCCTGCAAGGAAATTAATTCAACCAGGCACAGGCTTAACAGGGGATGCAAAATAATACAAGGGTTTATTAAAGGAAAAAGGCAAGGACAGGAAAAAGCACGCGCCGGTAATAAAATATCCCAATCGGGACGTCCCCACAAACAGATTTCGGATACGAGACACAGGAATGGATTAACAAAAGAAATAAGTTCGTTATGTGCGTCTGTGGTGTGTGAGCTTATCTGTCTTGTCGTCTTTCAGGGTATCGTCCCCCACGCGGCTCCAAGCTCCGCCGCACACCACGAGGCCCCTCGCTCCAAGCCTCCCGCCGCTCATGAGGTCCGTGCACCAAGCTCCAAAGCACCGAGCACCGCTCCAAGCACCAGCACCGCTTCAAGCACCAGCACTGCTCCCAGCACCACGAGGTCCCACAGCAGGAAAAGCACCGTGCGTCCAACGCAGGCTAGCGGCTCCAAACGAGGTCAAAAAGCAAGCGAACTCCACTCGGGCTATGACTCAACTCGGGCTGCGCAAGACGAAGAAGAGTGCCTAATAGCGAGCTGCGCAAAACAAGAGCACAAACCACTAGAGACTGTCAGAGCAAGAGCGAATGACGTCCAAAACCCAAGAGAGCAACTCAACTACTCAACTCCCTCTCTCTCTCCTCTCTCTTTCCAACTCTCGTGCTCTTTCCAGACCAACTCGACCAATTTTCGTACTCTTTCCAGACCAACTCGACCAACTCTCGTGCTCTCCCTCTCGTCTCACTCTCTCGAACCAACTGCCCAAAATGGCGTTCGGCGCTCGCTAATATCTCCTGGCCGGTGACGTCAGCCTTGGCGCGCTACCAACCAATCAGTGTCTTCCACCGACTTGTTGGCTCGCTCAGGCCCATTCCTACCGCGCCACCCCAACACCCATTCTCTGTTCCGTGGTCATAGCGCGTGGCAGTCGATCTGGTTAGGCCAGTCGGAGGTGCAACCGGCGGCGGCCATCATCGGCGGTGCCCCGGCCTGGTTTCTTTGCCTGCCCGTCTTCCAAAGTCATGTCAGGGAAGGGATTTAGTTCGTGTTGTACTAGGGACCTAACTACATGTCTAAATGAGTGCAGTGCCAAAAGGGACAAAGGTTTGGCTGACCAAGTGAGACACACAGGGGCGCTACTCTTTAATCCCTACTCTACTTAACACACGAACCTCCTGGTAGGTTCACAAGTATACTCCTTACCGACAAAACACCTACACATGAAACTTATTATAAGTCAGATTCCTTACTGCGACAGACGAATACCTACCTACACAGATCTATCTGGCTCTACATATCACTACCCTCACCGACATAACAGTATTATTGTTATCATCATTATCATTAATTATATAATAATAATAATTATGATTGTTTTTATTATTATCATTATTATGAATGTCATCATTGCTATTATTATCATTATTATTATTAACATTATCATCATCATTATTATTATACTTATCATTATTATTATTATTTTTATTATTATTATTTTTGTTATTATTATTATCATCATTATTGTTATTGTTATTATCCTCAATATTATTATTATTATTATTGTTGTTATTATCATTATCATGATTATCATTATTATTATTATCATTATAATTATTATCATCATCATTGTTATTATTGTCATCATTATCATTATTATTATTATTATCATTATCATTATTATTATTATCATTATTATTATCATTCATTATTATTATTGTTATTATCATAATTTATTATTATTAGCATTAATATTATTATTGTTATTATGATCATCATTATTGTTATTGTTATTATCCTCAATATTATTTTTCACTTTATTATTATCACTATTATTGTTATTATTATTATTGTTGTTATCATTATCATTATTATTATCATTATTATTGTTATAATAATAATAATAATTATTATTATCATCATTATTGTTATTGTTATTATCCTCAATATTATTTTTCACATTATTATTATCACTATTATTATTATTATCATTATTGTTGTTATAATAATAATAATTAATATTATTATCATTCTTATTGTTATTATTATCATCATTATTGTTATTATTATTATTATTATTATTGTTGAGCTCATGCAATGCACTAGTCACCAAAACTATTTTCGACATGCTGAAAGATTAGGGAGTGGTTCAGCATTATATCAAGTCAGCATGATGTATTTACTATAATTCCAGCCTCAGCTTGCCAGGAGCAGGCATGGAATCTTGTATGGGAAGCCTGGTTCCGTGTCCGGAGGGGGGCAGGAATTTATAACAGTGGAAGGAAGCCAAGAGGAGAACATGTTTGCCGCAGGTCTATATGTTTTAATGTTTGCGAGAGTGCACGGATTAACAAAAGAGAAAAACAAAACTGGAAATCACGTTTGTCACAGGTTCAAGATACTTTGGTTGTAGTACCTGTTACAAATTGTACGAAATCACGTGGTGGTAGTGATCTTTGGAAAATTGGATATACCATTTGGGTTAAAATGGAAGTCTTGATAGTTTTTTAAAATCAGAATATAGCAAAATCTCCATTAGTTCTTATGCTCTTAGGAGCCATCTATTTAATAGATACGCACATGGGGGCATATAACCATATATTTATTAGATACGCATGCGGGGGCATATAGCCAAATATTTATTAGAGATGCATACGGGGGCACATAGCCATATATTTATTAGATAGGCATACGGGGGCATATAGCCATATATTTATTAGATACGCATACGGGGGCATATAGCCATATATTTATTAGATATGCATATGGGGGCAAACAGCCATAAATTTATTAGATACGCACATTGGGGCATTTCGCCATATATTACTTGGATACGTACATGGGGGTATAGAGCTACATATTTATATGATATGCACATGGGGGTATATAGCCATATACTGATAGGATATGCACACGGGGGCTTATAACAAAAAAAAAATAGATACGCTCATGGGGGTACACTTGCATAATTATTACATACACCCACAGGGGTGTATAGCCATATATTTATTACATACGCACATGGGGGTACATAGCCATATATTTTTTAGATATACACATGCGTATATAGCCATATATTTATTAGATATGCACATGGGGGTATATAGCCATATACTGTATTTATGAGATATGCACATGGGTATATAGCCTTATATTTATTAGATATGCACATGGGGGTATATAACCATATATTTATTAGATATGCACATGGGGGCATATAGCCATATATTTATACGATACGCGCATGGGGGTATATATTTTTAGATAACGGACAGGCGTTGTGGGTGGTCAGCTAAAATGAGAAAAGGAATAGAAGGGAGGATATGGGATATACGGTAAGGTGGATAAAGGGGGGTAAAAAGGAATGTTGGAGGAGAAGTAAAAGTTTGGGTGGATATTAGGGTGAAGGGAGTGAAAGGAAAAGATCTGAAAATCATATTGGGAGGTTAGTCAAAAATTTGCACTGCACTCGTGTACATTATAAATAGATGGTTTCGTAATAAAAACACCAGTTGGGGTACAACAGAGACAGAGAATCAAAGCAGACCAGATCTTTTTCCTGGTTCTGCAGCTCAATTTCCTCTTTTTGTAAAATAGCAAGACTGCTAACTCAAAAAACCGTTCACATTGCGATAGAAGCATGAAACTTGGCAGTCATGTTCTTATACAGATACTCTAAGCCTGGTGTTGGCTTAATGGTTAGGGTGCTGGCTTGGGATCCTTGAATTAACGTTGAATTAACGCCCCGGGGGTTGACTCAGCCTGTCACCCTTCCGGGGTCGGCAAGCTGAGTACCAGCTCACTGTAATTGGAGCACTGATCACTGCATCAGTGGCACAAACGCGCTTCCAGAGAAATGATGCAACCAGCAGCTACAGGCTGCATACGAAACAACAGACACTCTAAGTCAATCAGCAATCTCGAAATTCAACATGGCGGCCATATTTTTCAAAATGGCTGCCAAAATTGCAAAAATGTGCCATAAACTTTTAAACATTGAATAAGATGTACGAGTATCAATACAAAATCATATAACTTCGTATTATCTATAAGAGGTCGTTAACTACATATTATCCATGTATTGATAGTCGTACGTCCCAAATTCAGTATCAACTAGAACGGCACTCAGTAGAGAGCATACCTCTGCCCGGTTGGCCATATCACTCAATGGTGAAGAATCCCTCAAAAAATTCTACTCGCTGGATCCGGATCCAGATCTTCACCAAAATCGAATCGATTCTTCCTTGTCACACACACAACCTGTCCAACAAGTTTCGTCCAAATCCGTCCATAACTTTTTGAGATATCCTGCCATGTATCGTTTTTGACTCTATCTCCCAATGGTGAAGAATCGCTTAAAAAATTCTAGTAGCCGAATCCGAATCCCGATCTTCACCAAAATCTAATCATTTCCTCGGTGTCACATATGCTACATCTTCACCAAATTTCGTCCGAATCCGTCCACAACTTTTTGAGATATTTTCTTCACAAACAAACAGACAGACGGACAGACAAACAAACAGACAGGGGTGAAAACATAACCTCCACCCACTTTTGGTGGCGAAGGTAAAAAGCTTACGGCACATTTTAGCCATTTTGGTCACCATTTTTATCAAAATGGCTGCGAGGTTACATTGTGAGTTCGCTAATCGACTGGATTTTAAAATATGGATATCGGAGCATAACCACCAAATTTCATGCTTGTATCGCAATGTGAATGATTCACTTTATTAATGGGAGTTCGCCTCCGAGCTAAAATGGAGGATTGATGTTTTTTTTTTGGTATTTTTTGTATACAGAGTCGAGGCTCGTGTAAGAGCTAAAATCTGCCACCATGAAAACCCATCTAAATTTATAAACATCTCAACAGAAGCAACTTGAAAGATTAAATAAGAAACGTGTTCCATGCCTGCAATACGTTTCAGCACAGTGGGTGCTTTGCGAAACTGCTTTCGGTGCATCCGAAACATTTAAGGTTATTTAATTTCTCCATATCTTTGTTATAGCACTAGACAGAGTGGTTACAATTATTGGGAGTAGACTGAACATAATGCTACATTATTTCTTAGCCTGAAGGAGCTGGGAGTGATTGGATGGATTGCAAAACCAAAGAAACCAGAAAAAAAATTCAGCCGTGCAATCACTCAAGTGATGGACAGCCCTCTTGAACCCGCAACATCCTCCTCTCGACAACCCCCCCCTGTCTCCATCAATCGCCCACTATCTGGCTGAGAGGGAGAAATTAATTTGTCTAATGGAAGTGCTCGGAATCTCCAGCACGTATACCAGAGATCAATATATCAGGACCTTTAATTCCTCTGAAGGCCTTTTATGTCGTTTATTTGAACTAGGCAGCAAGTCTAGCAGTTCTGGGCTGGATTAACCCCTGGCTCACTCAATGTGTCTGGTTATTCCTGTTGCCATGAATACTGACAATAGACAAAGGGCTGACGAGATGTTCTTTAAAGGAATACTTATTTGTCAATGGCTTGCTTTTGGGGTGGGTTCTAGCGTGTAGCGCTTGCTTTTCATCCCACCTGTACCTCTTGCCAAGCTGCATTACGCCTCATGCTCCCTGCAATCCACATACGCATTACATGCCCAACGAATTGACATTGTCTCAGAAACACTTTGTACTATAGTTTGTCACTTAAAAACTAAAGTCAATTTTGGTACTTGGTAAATTTCCCACATCAATTTTAGCTATTCCATGAGCCACAATCTCGACATTATGTTTTCTCACACACCGACAGCACTCAATGTGGCAAAAAATGTGTTGCCACCACTTTTGTGTGATCCGTAACACCACCATTCAAATATCAGAATTCACCTTACTGACGTGATCGATAATTTGCCTCAATTTCCAGGTGAATTATTGAGAAAGTTCAGCAGGAGTGGAGATTCCAAGAAGAGTCTCTCATTGAGACTTTTAGAAAAAAAATTCATGTTTTCCAGTTTATGCAGCTTAGGCCCTTTGTCACAAACAGTCATTTTGTTCAAATATGGTTGTTTTCCCACAGCCCATTCTTAAAAACTGCAATAACTTTATTGCTTGCCATCACCTAATGGATGTGTTACAGCTCTGTCCTTCAAATTCCGCTTTCTGCCCCTTTAGCTTCTTCAAATGTTAGTCACAATTTGATTTGCCAAAGCAGCAAACAACATTTACTCTTGCAATCCATTATTCATAAGAAACATACATCTATAACATACATAGGAGGCAACGACTTAACATACAGGAGCCATTGTTGCTTCAACACCAATGGCTATCCATATATATATATATATATATATATACAGTGCATTCAGAAAGGGTTGGCGGCAACCTGACCAACAAAAAAGGGTTGGCGGCAGGAAGGGCATCCGGCCGTAAAACATTGCTTCAAAAAGGGGACCAAAAAACAACAACAACCACGGTCCCCGAAAAAGGCCAACCCCCACTTGCGGGGAAAAATGGCCTCTAAAGGTGGTTTTTTTTTATTCAGAAAGTATTCAGACCCCTTCACTTTTTTCACATTTTGTTATGTTGCAGCCTTTTGCTGAAATCGTTTAAATTCATTTTTTCCCCCTCATCAATCTACACTCAATACCCCATAATGACAAAGAGAAAACAGGATTTTAGAAAGTTTTACAAATTTATTGAAAAGATAAAACTGAAATATCACATTGACATAAGTATTCATACCCTTTGCTATGACACTTGAAATTTAGCTCAGGTGCCTCCCATTTCTCTTGATGATCTTTGAGATGTTTCTACACCTTGATTGGAGTCCACCTGTGGTAAATTCAATTGATTGGACATGATGTGGATAGGCACACACCTGTCTATATGAGGTCTCACAGCTGACAATGCATATCAGAGCAAAAACCAAGCCATGAGGTCGAAGGAACTGCCTGCAGAGCTCAGAGACAGGATTGTGTCGAGGCACAGATTTGGGGAAGCCTACAAAAAAAAATTCTGCTGCATTGAAGGTTCCCAAGAGCACAGTGGCCTCCATAATTCTTAAATGGAAGAAGTTTGGAACAACCAGGACTCTTCCTAGAGCTGCCCGCCCAGCCAAACTGAGCAATCGGGGGAGAAGGGCCTTGGTAAGAGAAGTGACCAAGAACTCGATGGTCACTCTGGCTGAGCTCCAGAGATCCTGTGTGGAGATGGGAGAAACTTCCAGAAGGACAACCATCACTGCAACACCCCACCGATCTGGGCTTTATGGCAGAATGGCCAGACGGAAGCCAAACAGTTCAATCTTGGTTTCATCAGACCAGTGAATCTTGTTTCTCACAGTCTGAGAGTCCTTTATGTGCTTTTTTGCAAACTCCAAGCGGGCTTTCATGTGTCTTTCACTGAGAAGAGGCTTCCGTGTGGCCACTCTGCCATAAAGCCTAGATCGGTGGAGTGTTGCAGTGATGGTTGTCCTTCTGGAAGTTTCTCCCATCTCCACACAGGATCTCTGGAGCTCAGCCAGAGTGACCATCGGGTTCTTGGACACCTCTATTACCAAGGCCCTTCTCCCCCGATTGTTCAGTTTGGCTGGGCGGCTAGCTCTAGGAACAGTCCTGGTTGTTCCAAACTTCTTCCATTTAAGAATTATGGAGGCCACTGTGCTCTTGGGAACCTTCAATGCAGCAGAATTATTTTTGTAGGCTTCCCCATATCTGTGCCTCGACACAATCTTGTCTCTGAGCTCTGCAGGCAGTTCCTTGCTCTGATGTGCATTGTGAGCTGTGAGACCTTATATAGACAGGTGTGTGCCTTTCCAAATCATGTCCAATCAATTGAATTTACCGCAGGTGGACTCAAATCAAGGTGTAGAAACAGCTCAAAGATGATGAAGAGAAATGGGAGGCACCTGAGCTAAATTTCAAGTGTCATAGCAAAGGGTATGAATACTTATGTCAATGTGATATTTCAGTTTTTTTATTTTAAATAAATTTGCAAAACTTTCTAAAATCCTGTTTTTTCTTTATCATTATGGGGTATTGAGTGTAGGTTGATGAGTGAAAAAATGAATTTAAAGGATTTCAGCATAAGGCTGCAACTTGACAAAATGTGAAAAAAGTGAAGGGGTCTGAATACATTCTGAATGCACTGCAGATAGAAGATATGCAGTGCGTATCAAAAAAAAGGTAATCCGAATTCAAGGGGTTAATATGCAAAGGTTATTAATTTTGACAATTTACATGTGGTTTACTAATTAAGAGGAGATCCTCAGCTTTCCATTGATACCTTCCATGTATCATTTCTGTCACACATGACCGAGTACATGTTCATTGAAAATGACAAGTTCAAATCACATTGTTGCAAGTTTGGCTAATCCATGCAAGCCAGGATAATTGGTGCAAAATGAACATCAGTTGTGAACTTTTCTCAGGAATGATTGGCCTTTATGCAACAACAACCTTCAACATGTCCACCTCCCCTTTCAACACAAAGCTCACAGCGGCGGAGCATGCCCTGAACTGCTCGTCTCACCATAGCCGGGTCATTGCGCAAAGCATCCACTTCATGTCGAATACCGCCCTGCAATTCGTCAAGATCACGGGGAGGAGTTACGAACACCTTGTTCTTTAAATGTCCCCAAAGGAAATAATCGCATGGTGTGAGGTCAAGTGATCTTGGCGGCCATTCCACTGCATCGTTGCGGGCGATGACTCGGTCTCCAAATAGTTCCCTCAGTCGATCTCGGACAGCGATAAGACGATGTGCTGGGGCGCCGTCTTGGGCCCACCAGAGATATCTGAAGACACCACGAACCTGTCGCTCAAAGTTCTCCTCCAGCTGCGGTAAAGCTTCATCATTGATCATCTGCAGATACCTGTTACCATTGACATTCCTTTGAAAGAAAAATGGTCCGATTACCTGACCACTTCCACAAAGTCCCAACCAAACAGTCCACTTTTGTCGATTCATGTTGGTGTGAAAATTTAATTCCGGGGGTTGTCCTGTTGGTGCATATTCAAGAACATTATTGGTATTGACCTTGCCATCCATGGCGAAAGCATCTTCGTCGCTGATAACGAGATACCGCAGGAAATTGACATCTGCTTCGCAACGTGCTATCAACCATCTGGCAAGCACCAGCCTCCTGGCAAAATCCCCTGGCGTAAGTTGATGCCGGATGTGAATCCGATATGGATGTTGGTGGAGGTCCAGTCTTGTGATTGGGTTGAATGTTGCCGAAGGCAATCCCGTCCCATTTCGTCTTGCGCTGGTATCCCCAGGATGCTCCAAAACTTGCTGCCTTACTGCTGCAATGTTCATTTCTGATCGCCCAGTGCGCCTCCTACCACAATTCTCCTTGTTGCGGTTGAGGCTAGTGCCATGCTCTTGGTATTTTCTAACATAGGCCAGATGGTTTTGGCTGCTGGAGGCTCCCGTTCTGGGAAACGTTCCCTGAACGCATCACGAGTTCGCTGAAAACTTCCAGTTTGGTGAAAGGTTGTAACCACGAAGGTCTGCTGTTCAGTCGTAAGTTGAACCATCTTTTCAATGACTCAGACTGTCTCTAAACCCATACACTGTAGGCCCATCTTAAATACCCATCTTCAACAAAAGATGACGCAACCGACGATTACCAGACCAGCTTAACAATTTTACATAATCAACTTGGCAGTCGACAAGTAATGCGTCCATTTCAAACTGTCTTGCACCGATTAGCCAAACTTGTAAAAATGCGATTTGAACTTGTCATTTTCAATGAACATGTACTCGGTCATGTGTGACAGCAATGATGCATGAAAGGCATCAATGGAAAGCTGAGGATCTCCTCATAATTGGTAAACCACATGTAAATTGTCAAACTAAATAACCTTGGCATATTAACCCCTTGAATTCGGATTACCTTTTTTTTGATATGCACTGTATATGCCTGAAATATATGCATAAATGTCTCACCTGAAATGAGCAATTTCCTTTGGAGTGTTTATTGATAGAAATGGGAATACAGTGTAAATATTCAGTGAGCAAATGTCGCAATGGATGCAGGCTGGTAACCTCAACAACCTCGTTTAATTATACCAGCTCAGATTTCCAATGCATGCTTGTTGTACCTCCGAAGTACTGCTTGGGAGTGAAGGTGATATTATGAAAGCTCCTCTGGGAAACAGGTTTAGGCATGTTTTGGGCATACAGCCTGATGGAAGATCACCATAGGTATTTCCATACCAACCGACCACCTCCAGGCACCTCTCCCTCTCCACATCGTTTCTTCAGCTCCGACCTTCTCCCTCTCTCTATATTCCCCATAGCTTTTCTTTCAGCAATTTCCCCACAGCATTTCATTCTGCTTTCCCATTTGATGGTCCATAGATCAGTCGTTTCAGTTTCACGTGTCAACATCAGTTTCACCTTGAGATATCAGTTTCGATTCATCATCGCTACTTGTGATGCGATGCGGATAGTGCACGGAATAGGTCGGAAAAACTATTTTGGGAGAAAATGTTTTCCAATTATCTAAGGGGTCTGAAGGGTTTAAAGAAACAATGATTTCAAAAGGGCCAAATGGGGTCTAAAGGTGTCTAAGGACGAAAGAGCAAAAGGGGTCAAAAGTGTCCAAATGGTCTTAAATTGGCCAAAGTGTCTTAAAAAGTCAAAAGGTCTGAAAAATGTCAAAAGGTGTATATGTCTCAAAAGGGTCAAAATGGGTATGAAAGGGTCTAAAGGATGTAAAAGGTCTAAGCGGTGTAAAGGGTCTAAGGAGTGTTAGGTGTGTAAAGGGGTGTAGATGGTTGAAGGGATCTAAGGGGTTTAAAGGGTCAAAGGGGGTGTAAAGCATCTAAGGGGTTTAAGGGGTGTAAAGCATCTAAACTAAAGGGTCCAAGGGGTGGAAAGGGTTGAAAAGGGTCTAAGGGGTGGAAAGGGTCTATCTAATGGGTGGAAAGGGTCTGAAGTGTGTAAAGGAGTGAAGGTGTTGTAAAGAAATTACCTCGGGTTTGTAAATAAATTAACTCGAGAGTGCAACACGACAATAACGGGCCAAATGACCTCTTCATCACCATCACGTATAAAACCCATTTTCAGGTATATCGTGGTTAAATATCTGACAGGAGAAAGTTTCGTTCTGATTAACCTTGGGAGCTCAAAGCAGTATGATCCCAAACAAGGAGCAAAACTAGAACAGCACTCAGTCGAGAGCATTCCTTCACCTGGTTGGCCATATCACTCAATGGTGAAGAATCACTTAAAAAATTATACTAGCTGGATCCGGATCTTTACCAAAATCAAATCGATTCGTCCTTGTCACACACACAACCTGTCCAACAAGTTTCGTCCAAATCCGTCTATAACTTTTTGAGATATCATGCTATGTATCATTTTTGGCCCTGTCTCCCTATGGTGAAGTATCACTTTAAAAAATTAAATAATTCTCATATCCGAATCCATGTTCAGATCTTCACCAAAATCTAATTGAATCATCCTTGTCAGACACCCAACCGGTCCACCAAGTTTCGTCCAAATCAATCCACAACATTTTGAGATATTTTGTTCACAAACGGACAGACAGACAGGTGAAAACATAACCTCCATCCACCTTTGGTGGCGGAGGTGACAACTCACCTTGTTGTGAGGATGAGGTAATCATTGAAGGTTCACCCGTTGTCAAGTGGCGATTTGTAGTTTGCGTCACGTGGGTCCTCTTTTCTACAAACTACTTTTTCACCCTTGAGGCTGACGTTGCTAGATGAGCAGTAAAATTACCTTTAAAACGATGTATAGGTTGCATTTGTACTATTTTCGGTTTTTGAATAATTAGCGCATTTGAGAGGTCACATGACTCCTTCTTTGCCGAACTTACCGATCATGGTAACGTCTTGATCATCGTTGTTTCTCACATATGATAACAAATTTTATGATTGGAGCTCACCATCAAACTAATTATATCGATAACCGTGCTGAAATCCGATAAAAAAAATTGGCTTTTTATAAAGATTTGTATATGTGGATCGATCCTCAGGGATCATTGTGACAGGTGGCGGCTCGCATGGTTTTAAGTTATGAATTGTGAGAAAACAAGCATTACGCCTAGGTCCCCCGTCGGTGAAGTGATGCGAGTTTACAAAGTGGAAGACGCAAGGCGGCCATCTTGGATTTTGACGTAGCGACCCAATTTTCAATAGCGTTCTTCCTTATGCCGAGATACACCCACACACCAGATTAGAGGTTGCTACTTCGCTTATTTTTCAAGATATTCCGCTCACAATTTCAGACATACATGGTGTCAGACGGACATGGCGGCGGCCATCTTTTCTTTTTTCTTTTTTCTATACAAGATCGAGGCTCGTGTGAGAGCAAACATTGATCACAAAAAGACAAACTGACACATAAAACATATGATATAGGGAGCGGGAGAACAAGATGGAGAGCAGGGACATCGGGAGATCTGTGGGAGTGAGGGGGCTTGGGGGGAGAAGGCATGGGACACGGGGGGGAGGGGTGGGGGGGGGGGGGAGGGGGTGGGAAAGGTATAACACACATGAACACTGCAAGAACCTGCAGGAAAGGAAAGAAATCGGGATTTCAGAAAAGTGGATCTGGGGTGAATTAACGGGGGTATTAACGGGTCACCAAGACCAGTTCGAGGGAAGTCGGCTGCATCTCCAACGGCGGTGTCGTCACCAGTGATGTGATGGTCTTGCACAGCTTCTGCAGATGATGTTGACAATCAGAAGGTGCAAAACAAGGAGTACGACCACCACTGTCAACGCGGTGATCACGTGATGGTGCATGATGCTGGTCACCTCGTTGTACTTCACTTCAGTTGTGTTGAGCTGCGTTGCGTTGGGAGACCCTCCAGTAGTTCAGAACTGCATTGCATTGGTAGACCCTCCAGTAGTTCGGAACTGCTCTTTCGTGCTGCGAGGCCCCTCATACTCGCTTGTGTAGACCTGCACCGTGAGTTTGTAGATGCTGTTCGGTCGCAGGTCTGGAAGCAACCCTTTCGAGCTGGGCCTTGGATTTTGACGTCGGTTGCACCCACACACCATATTAGAATTCGGTCCTTCGCTTACGCACGCATGCACGCACGCACGCATGGACGCACACATGGACGCACGCACGCACACACGGACGGAGGGGAAAACCATAGTCCCCCTTTCGCTCCGCGGTGCGACAGGGGACAATAACTGTTTTAGAACCCCTATTTAGGTGCAGGGTGGTAAAAGGTGTTATCCCAGAAAGTTTCGTGCCAATTAACCTTTGGAGTTCAGAGGAGAAAGTTCACAAACAAACAAACAACTGGACATTTCTCCTTTAGATGTATATACTGTATACAGTCACGTGAAAAGGTAAGTACACCCCATGTAAAGTTTTGACTTTTTCAACATATTTCAACATACAGCTATTTGATCTTCATTTCAACAATATTGATAGATAAAGGTGATATAACATAACAAATATCATGAAACATTTACATTTTGTAGTTCATTGTATAATTTAAATAAACATAAATGCAAATTTCGCATGTGGAAAAAGTAAGTACCTCCGAGCCCCGAAAGGAGTCACGGCAGAAAGATGTGTTATAATGTGTGTCAATGACCAATGGTGAAACCAAACCAACCAATTGTTACCAAATCAAGTATTGTATTAAGGTCACACAAGTATAACAGCACAAGTACAATATGTTTCAATTGCACCACAAAAATACCATATAATTCCTATGATGATACCATCAGTTTCTTATTCAATAACTCACTGTGCTCCAAGTGAGCGAAAATAACATTCCCAAAGTCAATGTCCTGGCACCAAGCGAAAGTCGATCCACGCTCCGGTGATCGCAAGAAAAATGTCGAATCGAGACCAGAATCCAAGTCGGCTGACAGTCAACGCTGCCAAAGAGGCGCAAAGGTGCACCCAAAAGGCGACTGGGAAATCACACCTTCAGGTATGAACGTTCAGCGGCTCCCAAACGGAGAACCACAAATTCCCAATCGAAATCCACGTTACAATCGCAAACCAGGCTAATGGCTGGGTGCGGTGAAATGGCTGGAGCAAGGTGAAAAGGCTGGAGGGATGCGAAATGGCGGATCGAGGCGAAATTGCGGGCGGGGTCGTACTGGAGGCGTACCTGCTCTCCAACGATTCTCTTCGGATTCAACCGCAAAACCCGACACGCAGCTTTATCTGTCACAGCGATAACCACCCTGTCACAGGAATCCGTTTCCCAGGAAACCCAAAGTTCGCTCGTGACCCCCGTTCGCCAGCATCTCCTCGAGACCTCAAAGCAGCTCGGCTTTTCTTCCCGACTTCACTTGCTCCGCCTTTTTTTCTTTCCCCTATTCTTCCGGTTTCTCCCGATCCGGTTTCCAGTTTCTTTTAAAACACTAATTTTTTACCTTTTGAAAACAGTTATCTCCATTTCACTTAAACGATAACAATAATAGTACATGGAACCAAAAATGCTTACAGTGGATGAAAACCACAACGACGGAAGTGACTAATCCGTAACACTCCCCACCCTCAAGAAAGAAAGTTGGAACATAGTGAAAACTTTATTTTCGTGCAAAAACCCTTTTTAACAAACAAAAGTAAAACTCACACCCAAATGATCAACTCGCGTGAGCAACAATAATTAATATTCCCCAGAAGAAAGCAACAAAACTTCCAAAGATCCTTGCAACTACAGACCAATCAGCCTGCTCCCAATTATCAGCAAAGTCATGGAATCCATCATTGCTTCGGATATGAAATCTTTCCTATTCTCCAATGGCTTGATCTCTGATCATCAATTTGGTTCCAGACCAGGTCACTCTACTCTGGACATGCTGCTTCTGCTGTCTCAACAATGGATGGAGGTCCTCAATGCCAAACAGGAAATCAGAGCTGTCTCCCTTGACATATCACGTGCCTTCGATACGGTCTGGCACCCAGCTCTGCTCACTAAACTCTCCTCCTATGGTATCCATGGAAATCTCCATGCATGGCTTGCGGACTTCCTCTCTGGTCGTAGTCAACGTGTGGCCCTGAATGGATTTCTCTCATCTCCCCTTCCCGTTCAGGCTGGAGTTCCCCAAGGCAGTGTGCTGGGCCCTGTGCTTTTTCTGGTCTTTATCAATGATCTCTCCGACTCTCTGGAAAATCCTCTGTATCTCTTTGCTGATGACTCCACTCTCTGCCGCTCCATTCCTCTTCCCTCAGATCGGCAGTCTGCAGCCTCCTCACTCTCTGAAGACCTGGACAAAATCACAGACTGGTCAAACATGTGGAACATGTCTTTCAATCCTGACAAATCTCACACTCTGACTATGTCTCTCCGAAAAGATCGACTGGACAACCCTCCCATCTACTTTCTCAACAATCCTCTCCAAGAAGTTCTGTCGCTCAAGCTTTTGGGTCTCACCATCTGCCATGATCTTTCTTGGGAAAACCACAATTCCAAGCTGGCCTCCAAAGCCAGTCGCCGACTGGGCATCCTCCGTCGTGCGAAGTCCTTCCTAGGCACACCTGTGCTCCTCACCACATACAAGGCTTTCATCCGCAGCTCAATGGAATACTGTTCTCCCCTATGGGCTGGTGCTCCTGCCTCACACCTGGCTCGGCTTCACGCTGTTGAATCCAAAGCTTTCAGAATCATTGGAATCTCCCGCGATGAAGCTGTCTCTGAGGGCCTTTCACTCACTCACCGCAGGCAGGTAGGTGGTCTTTCTGTCTTCTACCGACTCCTCTCCGGCCTTGCTCCCCCAGCTCTCTCTGTGCTCTGTCCCCCAAATATTCCTACAGGTCGCACAAGATCTGCCAGCCACCCTCTGATGGTTAAACTGCCGAAATCTCGGCTCTCTGCTCATCTTCACTCTTTCGTTCCTCTTTTCTCCCGCCTCTGGAACAAACTCCCACACTCACTTCAATCACACTCCTCCCTCCAGGTCTTCAAAACAGCTGTTCACCACCATCTCTTATCTTCCCCCATCCAAAACCTTGATCTTTTCTACCCCCACTAATTCACCCCAGATCCACCTTGTTTGAAATTCCAACTTCTTTCCTGGAAGTCTTGGCAGTGTCCATATGTTTTATACCTCTCCCACCCCCCCCCCCCCTTCCCATGCCTCCACCCCAAAGCCCTCTCCCTCCCACAGTTCTCTTGATGTCTCCATGTCTCTCGGTCCCTGCTCTCAAATGTTGTGTTTGTGTCCTTCCCCCTCTCTCCCCATCTTGTCTACCGCTCCCGATGTTATTTGTTTTGTGTGTCTGTTTGTCTTTCTGTGTGATTAATGTTCGCTCTTTCACGAGCCTCGATCTTGTATGCAAAAAAACAAACAAAAAAAACAACAAAAAAACAAAAAAAAACAAAAAAAACAAACAAAAAAAAAACACCCGACAGCAATTTTCAAAGTTGGTTCACTCTATATAAATGTGAACTTTTGTATTAAGGCGGTTTGATGGAGGAGCGACGGGAGCGACGGGGCTTGCTTTGATCTCTCCACGGCATCAAAGTTTGAGTGTTTTCCCGTTCGTTTCTTTGTCAAATTTCCGCTGCGTATTTTGTTGTGTATGTGTTATTGTGTGTTTCTATTTGGTTTTGTAGTTGTTGCAAATTTGTGTGTAATTAGTCGTTTCTTTGTCCGCGCCTCGTGCGGCCTGGTGTCTCGTGCGGCCTCCTCGTCTCGACTTGTGCCCCGCCCCCTATATTCTCGTTTGTTCTTTCACCTCTGCTCCTGCTTTCTCAAATCCACGTTCTCACTTAGAGACTTTTCCCAGATTGTTTTCATGGTTTTGTTTAAATATTTATTTAAATATGTTTAAACCGCAGCGGTGATCCCCCCCCCCCCCCCCCTCCCCCAGGATTTCCATGTTTTAAACGTTTCCCAGTGTATACACTGGATAAGAATAGGTACGCCGTATCCCTGCGTGTCGTAGGAGGCGACTAAGAGGGTTGGCGTCAGGAAGGGCATCCGGCCATAAAAAAAAAACATTGCCTCAAAAAGAGAACCATGACAATTACAACTACATGTGGGCAGGGTACAGCCCGAAGTGGAGATCGGTTTCTGAGGTTTGGGACATGGAATGTAGGGACAATGACAGGGAGATCAGGAGAAGTGGTGGAAGTATTGGTCAGAACAAGAGTGGACATATGTTGTGTGCAAGAGACGAGATGGAAGGGAAGTGGTGTGAGAATGGTGAAGGGTAGGCAGGGACAGAAATACAAGTTTGTGTGGCAAGGGTTCCTGGAGGGCGTGAATGGTGTTGGTGTCCTGTTTTCTGAGGAGTTTGTAGACAGTGTGGTGAGTGTGACTAGAGTGAGTGATAGGTTGATGATGGTGAAAATGATGACTGGAAAGCTCTTGGTGAACATCATCTCGGGATATGCTCCGCAGGTTGGTCGGAGCGATGAAGAGAAGGACAAGTTCTGGTGTGCGATAGAGAAGCTGATGGAAAACGTGAAAGATGAGGAAGTTGTTGTGGTAGGAGGAGACCTAAATGGACATGTGGGAAGGAGTATGGATGGTTTTGACGGAGTTCATGGGGGTTACGGATATGGTGTGAGAAATGGAGAAGGTGAAAGGATTTTGGAGTTTGCTGATGGAGCTGATTTGTTGATTTGTAATACTCAGTTCCAGAAAGAGGATAATAAGCTTGTTACATACACGTCAGGTGGGTCGGCGACAACCGTTGACTACCTGATGGTGCGTAGACGAGATAGGGGGCACCTCCGAGACACAAAGGTGATCCCGGGGGAGGAGCCTGTTTCACAGCATCACTTGGTTGTCTGCAACGTATGGGTGAAAGGTGCGAGGAGAGCTCGGCGGGTGAAGTACCAACCGAGAATGAAGGTGTGGAGGTTGAAAGAGGTGACAGTAAGGGAGGCATTAAAAGAGAGGCTGAGTAGGGTCGAGGATGATGTGGTTGAGCTTGAACGTGGTTGGATGTCAATGAAAGCTAGTCTGTTGGGAGCCGTTGGTGAGGTATGTGGATGGACAAAAGGACCACCGAGGCACTCGGAAACATGGTGGTGGGATGATGAAGTTGGAAAGAGGATTGACGAGAAGAGGACGAAGTTCAAGGAGTGGCAGGAGGCGAAGGGTACGGGAGCAGAAACAGCAGAGCATGAAAGTTATAAGGCAGCCAGGAAGGCTGCAAAGAAAGAGGTAGCAAAGGCGCAGGAGGCATGAAGGAAAATGTTCGGAGAACGCTTGGATTCGGAAGAGGGTCAGAAAGCAGTATTCAGGATTGCAAAGCAGATAGCGAAAGAGAGGTGTGATGTGATGGGGGTGAGCTGCTTGAAGGATGAAGTGGGACAAATCGTTGTCGACCCAGATGGAATTAAAGGAAGATGGAAAAGATATATGGAAATGCTGTTGAATACAGAGAATGAATGGGATGGCAACATAGAGAGTAACCCAGTTTTAGGACCGGCAGAGAAGATAACTGAGAAGGAAGTTGAGGAAGCGATAAAAGCAATGAAGGGTAGAAAAGCGGGAGGGCCGACGTGAGTTGTGGGAGATATGTTGAAGGCAGCAGGAAGTTGGGGTGTGAAGAGAATGACAGAGATCTGTAAGCTGGTGGTGAAAGAAGGCCGCATTCCAGTGGATTGGGAACTGAGTACCCTCGTCCCTCTATACAAAGGGAAAGGTGACCCTCTGGAGTGTGGCTCGTACCGAGCGATAAAGTTATTGGAGCATGGAATGAAGGTATTGGAAAGGGTATTGGAAAGGGTGTTGGAGAGGAGGATAAGGAAGAAAGTGAAGATCGATGAAATGCAGTTTGGATTTATGCCAGGAAGAGGAACGACAGACGCACTTTTCATTGTGAGGCAGTTGCAGGAGAAGTACATGGAGAAGAGGAAGAAGTTGTTTCTTGGGTTTGTTGATCTGGAGAAAGCATTCGATCGGGTTCCACGCAAAGTATTAACATGGGCATTGAGGAACTTAGGAGTGGAGGAATGGTTGATCAGAGTAGTGATGGCAATGTACAAAAGAGCGCGCACAGCTTTAAGGACGAAGGACGGGAACAGTGGTGAGTTTGAGGTGAAGGTGGGAGTGCATCAGGGTACTAAGTCCACTACTATTTGTAGCTGTGATGGAGGTGCTGGCTCAGAACGTAAAGGAGGGTTTACCGTGGGAGTTGTTGGATGCAGATGATCTGGTGTTGATTGCGGAAAGTATGGATGGACTGAAGGAAAAGATGAACACGTGGAAGGAATGTATGGAGACAAAAGGTCTGAAGGTGAATATCGGAAAGACGAAGGTGATGGCAAGTGGTAAAGCATGTGGTGAGGTGGAAAGAACTGGGAAGTGGCCCTGTGCTGTGTGCAGGAAGGGTGTCGGAGTGAACTCCATTCAGTGTACAATGTGCGCTGAGTGGGTTCATCAAAAATGTAGTGGTCTGAGAGGGTCATTAACCAGTGTGGCAGCTACATTCAAATGTAAGGTGTGCACAGAGGGAGCTGCAGATGGAGGAAATGTTGAGTTGGATCTTGGAGACGGCGTGAAGCTGGAAGGTGTGAAAACATTTTGCTACCTCGGAGACATGCTGAATGGAGAAGGTGGATCAGACTCGGCAACGGTTGCTCGAGTGAGATGTGCATGGAAGAAGTTTCGGGAATTGAGTGGCGTGCTGATGATGAGGGGAGTGTCGTTGAAGCTGAAGGGAAAGGTGTATGCTGCATGTGTGAGAAGTGTTATGATTTATGGGAGCGAGACATGGGTAATGAACGTAGAGCAGCAACGAAGGTTGGAAAGGGTGGAAATGCGAATGGTTCGACGGATGTGCGGAGTATCGTTGAGAGAGAGGAAGACAAATGATGAATTGCGAAAGATGATGGGAATAGAGCCTGTGATTGATGCTGTGAAGAGGAACAGGTTGAGATGGTTTGGTCATGTGTTGAGGAAGGATGAAAGTGACTGGTTGAGAAGAGTGATGGAAATGAATGTAGAAGGAAGTAGAAGACGGGGAAGACCGAGAAAGACTTGGCTGAAGATGGTGGAAGAAGAAATGCGGGCAAGGGGGTTAACAAGGAGAGATGCAGAAAATAGGGCAAAATGGAGAAGATTATCATGGGGACCGCAAGGCTAACCCCCGCTCTAGCAGGGAAAATGGCCTTTAAAATGCATGTTGTTGTTGTTGTTGTTCACTCTGTATAAAGCATCGGCCACGACATTGTCCCTGCCCTTTACATGCTCAATTTCCAAGTTGAACTCCTGCAAAGCCAAACTCCATCTCATCAACCTCTGATTTTTATTTTTCATTTTTTGAATGAAGGTTTAGGGGTTGTGATCAGTGAAGAGTTTTAACTCTGGATTCTCTTGCATCCCGACTATAGGCACGACAGGTGAGACAGGAACCATTTTTTCACAGGCTTCCTCTCATAATATTTCTTCAGTCGGTTGACAAGACACAGCTGCCGCTTTTTCCGTCGGTCGGGAGTTGTCACCACGTAATCTGTTTCATTAACCCTCCTTTCGATTGCCTAGGGACCAAAATACCTAGCCTGTAGTGGCTGACCTGGAACAGGAAGCAACACTAACACTCGGTCCTCAGGACTGAAATTTCTTATCTGAGATTTCTTGTCATGCCTCACTTTCATTTTATCCTGTGTCACTTTCAAGTTTCTTCTCGCAACTTCACAAGCCTTTGCCAATCTGTGCCTAACCGTTGACACATACTCTACCACTGTCGACTGCGACTCCTCCTGTAACCACTGTTCTTTCACCAATTTCAATGGTCCTCGCACTGCGTGTCCAAACACAAGTTCAAAAGGACTGAACCCCAATGACTCCTGAGCAGACTCCCTCTTAGCAAACAACAATAAGGGTATTCCTTCATCCCAATCCTTGTCACATTCAAAACAATACATTCTGATCATATTCTTCAATGTCTGGTGAAACCTTTCCAAGGCCCCTTGGCTCTCGGGATGGTAAGTACTTGATCTTACTTGCTCCACTCCCAACAGAAACACTTGCTGAAAAAGCGTTGACATGAAATTGGAACCCTGATCAGACTGGATGACCTTAGGTAGGCCAACCAAAGTGAAAAATGTAATCAAGGCCTTCGCAATAACTGCCGCAGTAATTTTTCTAAGAGGCACTGCTTCTGGGAACCTCATGGAAGCCCACATGATGGTCAACAAATACTGATGTCCAGCCTTAGTTTTAGGTTAAGGGCCGACACAGTCAATAATGACTCGGCTGAATGGCTCTTCAAAAGCTGGAATTGGTTTTAAAGGTGCGGATGGGACTTTCTGATTAGGTTTTCCCACCAGCTGGCAAGAATG
Organism: Myxine glutinosa; assembly: GCF_964187855.1. Taxonomy (NCBI): domain Eukaryota; kingdom Metazoa; phylum Chordata; class Myxini; order Myxiniformes; family Myxinidae; genus Myxine; species Myxine glutinosa. The sequence continues at coordinate 161,383,860 of NC_136266.1, forward strand.
GCAAGATTTACAGAACTCCGCCACATCACGTCGCAATCCTGGCCAGAAAAAATGTACCAATATTCTGTCACATGTCTTGTTCACTCCAAGGTGCCCGGCCAAAGGTGTCTCATGCGCCAAACTCAATATTCTTTCGGTACGGCGGTGGCACCACAATTTGGTAATGAACTTTCCACTCATCATTTGCTGGCACCTCCGGTGGTCTCCATTTCCTCATGAGTATTTCCCCTTTCATGAAGTAACCAACAGGTATCTTCATACCCTCTTCCTCTGTAATGGCTTTATCAATCAAACTCCGGAGCTCCGAATCTGTGTTGTTCTTCAACAAGTCTCTTTCGGACCAGCACCGTTTGTTCAGCCTCATTCCCAGATGTCTCCGACGGACACTCCATTTTCTCTTTTGGTCCAGATGCCACCTTTTCCTTCGGTTCCTTGATGTCACTACTTTTCCTATTATCTCTTCCAGACTTTTCCTCCAATATCTCTATGGAACCCAAATCCACATCGCCTTCCTTCTCCTTCTCTTCAGAGCGCTTCCTACCCATAGCACGAGTCACTGCACAGGATGGCAAGATACCAGGAATCTCCTGCTCTAACTGTGCGGTGTTATTTTCCATACTAGGCTTTTCAACCAACATCGGATTACCAGAAACTCTAGCCCTGGCCAAATCATTCCCGATAATAAAAGAGATTCTCTCTACAGGAAGAGTGGCTTGTAACCCCACAGTGACCGGTCCTGGCACCAAATCAGACTATAAATGGATGACATGAAGAGGAGCTTTAACATAGCCACCAACACCCTGTAAGAGAACACTAACCCCCGTTGCCGTCTTCTCCGACAATGGCAAAATGCCCTCAAGGATCAAAGATTGATGTGTTCCTGTGTCCCTCAATACCCTAACAGGTCTCTGGTTAGTTAAGTCCCCATCCAGTGACACAAACCCCTCGGAAATAAAAGGTTTGTAACCCTCTTGGACAAGGTCGTTCTGTGATGCCGTAAATTTGGCACGGGAACCTTCACAAGGCACTGTCCTCCAAGGACGATTTCTCGCATTGGCCAACGCATTCGGAGTTGCACTAGTCTGACTCCGCTCCTGATTTTTCCTTTTCAGGGCGTAACATTGGGACATCAAATGCCCAGGTTTCTTGCAAAAAGTGCAAGTCGGCCCGGAGGAAAAACTCGTGGTCTGCCTCGGCCCCCCCGGAAGAATAGGTATGCCTTGGAACTGCAGTCTTCTGATCCCTAAAAGTCGCGGTATCAGATTTGTCCCCATAGTCCTCTCTCGGCCGCCTCCATGAAAATTTGTTCTCCGATCCTGATTTACCATAACTCCCCTGGCTAACTCTAGGCGGGAAGTTAGGTTTGTGGAACCCCATCCTGTGTGTCAAGGCATAGTCATCTGCCACTGTTGCTGCCTCATACAACTCTTTTTTTTTTTTCATCAACCTTTTTTTCATCCAGATGTACTTTAATGTCTACGTGGACACACTGTTTGAATTCCTCCACCAAGATCAATTGTCGTAAAAGGTTGAAGTCTTTCCCAATCTCCTTCGAGTCACACCACCTATCAAACATAGTTTCCTTTATTCTGGCAAACTCCACCTGGGTCTCACTCTCCCTCTTCCTGGCATTCATAATTTTTTGTCGGTAAGCTTCAGGGACCAATTCATCGGCTTTGAGAATGGCTTTCTTCACTATCTCATAATCTGCACATTGGTCAATCGGTAAAGTCGAATAGATATCTTGAGCTTTACCCACCAGAACACTTTGCACTAACATAGTCCAGGACCCCACAGGCCATTTTAACATTTGAGCCACCTTCTCAAAGTGTAAAAAAAACTTGGCTACCTCCTTTTCATTGAAGGGTGGAACCAGCCTCACATGCCCACCAACATCCCAAGAGTTCTGACTCGTTGTCGAACTAGCCGGCATCGATACTACTTCTCTCCATTCTCCCAGTAATTCCAGCTCCTTGAGTTTAAGTTTCCTCTGATAAATCCATGTCCCGTTCCTTTAACTCCCTTTCGGCTCTCCTTTCCTCTGCTCTTCTTTCCTCTTCAGCTCTCCTTTCCTCTGCTCTTCTCTCCTCGAGTTCTCGTTCCTGTTCTGCTCTTTCCTTTTCTGCTTTCCTTTTCTCTGCTCTTTCCGCTGCTCTTCTCTCCTCGAGTTCTCTCTCCCATTCTGCTCTTTCCTTTTCGGCTCTCCTTGCCTCTGCTCTTTCAACCTTTCCTGGCTCTGCAGTTGCATCTCCATTTACCGGAGCTCCACATTTCCTTTTTCCTCTGGTAAACAATCCAAGGCTACCTCTTCCCATGTTCCTTTTCCCACCAGAGATTCTACCACCAATGTCTGAATCTCTGCTTTCTTCATACTAACTCGGACCTCCAAGTTACAATATTTGGCCAATATCATGAGTTCCGATCTTTTTAACGCATGGAACTGTGCCTCATTAGGGGATGTCGCAAAATTTTCTGCGTCAAACACCATGGTGACTATTAGTTAGCATTTGTTAACCTTCACACAAAATTTTTCAAATTTTTAGAAAAATTTGGGAATGTTAGAAAATTCCAAATTTCGGAATTTTGGGAATGTTAGGGGATTCAATCCCGGACGAAGCCCCCAATTTCTGTTACGTGCTCCTCCCAAAACCCCGGTCATGGTGTACCTCCGAGCCCCGAAAGGAGTCACGGCAGAAAGATGTGTTATAATGTATGTCAATGACCAATGGTGAAACCACACCAACCAATTGTTACCAAAAACAAGTATTGTATTAAGGTCACACAAGTATAACAGCACAAGTACAATATGTTTCAATTGCACCACAAAAATATCATATAATTCCTATGATGGTACCATCAGTTTCTTATTCAATAACTCATTGTGCTCCAAGTGAGCGAAAATAACATTCCCAAAGTCAATGTCCTGGCACCAAGCCAAAGTCGATCCACGCTCCGGTGATCGCAAGAACAATGTCGAATCGAGACCAGAATCCAAGTCGGCTGACAGTCAACGCTGCCAAAGAGGCGCAAAGGTGCACCCAAAAGGCGACTGGGAAATCACACCTTCGGGTATGAACGTTCAGCGGCTCCCAAACGGGGAACCACAAATTCCCAATCGAAATCCACGTTACACTCGCAAACCAGGCTAACGGCTGGGTGCGGTGAAATGGCTGGAGCGAGGTGAAAAGGCTGGAGCGATGCGAAATGGCGGGAGCGAGGCGAAATGGCAAGCGGGCCCATACTGGAGGCGTACCTGCTCTCCAACGATTCTCTTCGGAATCGACCGCAAAACCCGGCACGCAGGTTTATCTGTCACAGCGATAACCACTCTGTCACAGGAATCCCTTTCTCAGGAAACCCAAAGTTCGCTCGTGACCCCCGTTTGCCAGCGTCTCCTCGAGACCTCAAAGAAGCTCGGCTTTTCTTCCCGACCTCACTTGCTCCGCCTTTTTTCTTTCCCGGCTTCTTCCGGTTTCTCCCGATCCGGTTTCCGGTTTATTTTAAAACACTAATTTTTTACCTTTTGAAAACAGTTATCTCCATTTCACTTAAATGATAACAATAATAGTACATGGAACAAAAATGCTTACAGTGGATGAAAACCACAACGACGGAAGTGACAAATCCGTAACAATATATATATATATATATATATATATATATATATATATATATATATATATATATATATATTGTTATAGATCGCGGTTTGGATGTTATAGACCGAGCGGTGGTTTAAAACCGCGACCTAACAAAACTCACCCGATTCCACCCGAACGTTGGTTGTATCGCACCCTAGCTGCTCAATGAGGGAAAAGACAAAAGCGACGCAATGCAAGAGGAAAACGGAGACAAAAAAAGGTTTGAAATACTACCACATTTATTCCTACTATTTACACACAAGCAACAAAAAGCAATTCAGTTTATTTACAAGTACAAGACGCAGGTGACACAGTGCAAATTTAGCTTATCTACAGACTTAACTTATTACCCAGGACAGAACAAACAAAGACGACTCACACGGGGAATGCCAGGGATGGCAGAAGGTGGATGGCTGGCGGGAGAGGAAAGGTCCAAGGGGGGGTCTTGCAGCACAACCGGCGCGTTCAGCAGCCGCCGTTCCGTTTCGGCCCTGCTCCGAACCGCCGTTTAGGCCCCCTTTGGCGGTGGGGTGGCGCGGCTGCGGCGGCTTCCGTCCGCTGCGTTCCCAGGACTTGTCTCACTGGTCTGGTCCCTCAACCCTCAACTCTTTCTTGCTTCTCTCACTTCTCACCACCGACTCCTCTCTCTGGCAACCGACTGTGACCAACTCCTTGCAACCAACTCCTCCTCTCTTCACAACCCTTCTTTTTCCAACCCAGAGTGCATCTCTCTTTCTTCTTCTTTTCTTCCACTTCCGGTTGCGCCCTTTTATAGCGCCCCCAGCGATCACGCCCCCGGCGCTTTGGACACGCCCATCGGGGCGCTCACCTCGGCCCTGGCTGGTCGCACGACCCTCGGGCTCCACCCCGGACGACGACGGGCGGGCGCGCCCCTCCCCTCCTCTGACGAGGTGGAGACACGCCTTTCTTCTCCGACCCGAGCCTCGTGGTCAATGGTGGTTATTGGAGGGGAGGTAATATGGGCAATCGAGGCTCGCCAATGACGAGAGGGGGATGTAATATGAGGTCATTGGAGGTTTTGGAGGGGATGGAAAGGGAGATTTTTGGGGATGGGAAGGAAAGGGGGTCTATTCTCTTTCACTGGTGCAATGGAGTACTTTTAATTAATGGGAGACACAGCCTTATCCTAAAACACAGAATAAGAGATAACTATCAAAAGAAAAGATATATCGTGTCCTGCATGTATGTTTTTTATGGACTAACTACGGGAACGCCCTTTGACCTTTATACAACCACAACGGAGGGAGGAGGGGTGATATTTTACAACAACCTTTTACAACAACCTTTTACAACATTTTACCACCACCACAAAATAAAAAAAACCATTCTCATATTCACAACAATATATATATATATATATATATATATATATATATATATATGTACATATACACAAAGAATTAAGTTAAGCACCCCTACACAACGAATTAAGGTAAGCACCCCCTAATATATATTCTTTGTGTATATGTATACATTGGCATATATTCTAAGGTATGTGAGATCAAATAATGATTGGTATGACATTAGCAATTATCCATTGATGAAATTGAGTGATCAAAGTGAAAAAAAGTGATTGGTTGAGTCAGTGATCCGATCACGTGGGTCCGACACACGTTATTGACGCAAAGATCGCTAGAGGTCTTCTCAGAACAATGACTGTACGTTAGAAAACATAAACGTCATCCACACTGTCCGTGATGGACCTATAGCTCCATACTTAAATTGAGGTGAAAATATGCCTAAAATTCCCAAAAAATTTCACCTTAAATTATTCAGAATAAAATATTGAAAACGGCATGATTGTTATGTTTTTATGTGACCATAATATCACTTCTCCAGAAAATATAGCAATATCATGGGTATATTACACTGTTTTGACGACAACAAACTTGTAATGTGCGAGATTGTAAAAAAACGGGGGGGGTGCTTAACTTAATTCTTTGTGTATATATATGTACATATATATGTAAAAATATATATTGTTATGGATCTGAGAGACGGCACTCCCCTTAGCAAGGGGGGGTTAATCCCCTTGGCCTGTTAAGCTGGCCGTCTCTGGTCCTGGTACCTGTAACGCTCTTTTGCGGGGTGGAATTGATCAGGGTTATTGGTCAAGGTGTTCTCCCGACTACCTTTACCAATCCCTCCGCAAAACAGGGAGACAAGTACCGCTCGAACCACGGACAAGATGGTATTTGCCGAGCGGTTTAGCAATCCGCGGTTCGAGCCGTTATCAATTGACTATACCCGATTCCGAGCGTTGGCCGAATCGTGCCACAGGTACTCAATTGAAAGAAGGGACTAAAGCGATCGGGGGAAAGAAGAAGCCAAAGTAAGGAATAACAGATATTTATTAATTATGTACACGAAACCAAAGGAAGAGGAGGGACGCAAGTAATATACAGAAGAAAAAGCAGATACACAGGGCAAACCTTAAAACAGTCTTAATTATCAACGCCCAGACAGAACAAACACAGACTTACACGAAAGGGGAATAGCAGGCAGGAATCACTGGAAGAAGGAGAAGGTCCAGGTGGGACAACAGGGCTGGAAGGTTCGGCAGGGCACAGCAAAGAGGTCCGCTCCAGGTCCACGCAAGGGTAAATTGATTATTTTATGTGACGCTGACCTTTAACCTTTTGACCTTTTGACAAAATTGTGATTTTGTCTTCTCCATACTATCAGAATACCGCTTTGTTGAAAGTTTGATGGCAAAACTCAAATGGTAAATTTAAATTTCAGGTCAATTGGATGAAAATTTATTCTTTTATGTGATGCCGACCTTTAACCTTTTGACAAAATTGTGATTTTGTCTTCTCCATACTATCAGAATACAGCTTTGTTGAAAGTTTGATGGCAACACTCAAATGGTAAATTAAAATTTCATGTGAATTGGATGAAAAATTATTATTTTATGTGATGCCGACATTTAACCTTTTGACCTTTTGATAAAATTATTAATTTGCCTTCTCCATACTATCATTATAAAGTAAATTTGCCTTCTGGTAAAATGACAATAGCTCAAATGGTAAAAAGTTATGGTCCGGACAGACGCACACACACACAGAGACGCACAGAAGTGATTACAAAACCCCGTCTCGTGCTGTGCAGGGACGGCCTACTAAAGTTGACATGTCTGGCATCCTAATGAACTTGGAAAAAAAATCCAACACAATCCTGACTCTCTGCATTCAAAATCACTCGTTGAAATGTAAATATTCCCGCTGTGTGTGCCAGCCACTCCCGCGGCCTTTCAATGGACCATTTGCCCATCCATTGAAGCAAATAACGGGTGGAAGAATGTATTGATTGGACACCGAGGCAGAAAAGGAGTCAGGTCTATGAAACATTTTTACCTCCAAACTCAATTTTAGTAATCACAGAGCGAGCCAAATAGCGGGAAGGGCTTTCTAATCAGCACTCCCATCCATTGAGCAGATTGAGCAAGAGATGAATGGGAGGGACGTCCATGGGAAGTGTAATGAATTGACTGCGCACTGCATGCTCTTGTTGATGTCAAGTCACCGCTCTAATGTAATAGGACGTGGGCCTTCGGCCACCGAATTTCTCCTGCAATTCCTGCACACCTGTCGCTTTCGTCCAACTCTCTCCTTGCCTGGACACAGTGGCCTTTTGTACCTGTGGTATTCGAGCCTGTTCCGTGGCATTCTTGCGGTGAGGCAAACGATGCCCTGGCACACAACGAATGTCCACCGATCTGCCCCAGCATGTGACGCACGAAGTTTACTCTCAGTCACAGGAAGCACTGTTTGAATCTGCATTTTTGAAAAAGAAACAATATTCACTTTATCAATGGATTATTCTCACGAACGATCGCTTGCGATTTGGAAGCAATTTTATAAATTGTTGGACAACTTTCATTCATTGCGGGTGACCATTTAATTCAACGACAAAAATATTCCAGAAGCAATACTCGAATGTGTTTGAATGATGTGACGTCATGAACACCCCATGCATGACGTCATGCAAAGCGATGTATTTTATTGTAAATTTTTGTGTTTTCTCTTTTGTTTTCTACAGATCATCCATTGTTGGCGGCACATCCTGTCTCTACTAGTTTAAACGGTGAGTAAAGTTCCATTCAACAAGTTTGGCAACATTTGGTCCACGGGCCTGCAGTGACTGGCAGTTACTAATTACAGTTTTTAAATTAAGGAATGACTAAAGATAACTTGGACAGGGACAATCTTTCTCCATGTGACTTCTTGCCCTCAATTTCCCCTTTCAATGGCAATTACTTTGACCTCTGAACCACAACTATGTTTAGTTCATCTTGGACCTCAGAAGCTTATTAGCCCCCGGCCAGACATTTTGTTCCTTTCTTCAATTCAAGCAAATTGATTGGGCTTTTATTGTTATGTCTGAGCTGGGAAGGCCATTGTAAAGGAATTCTTGCTGCAGTAACGTTAACATAATGGGTAAGGGCAACTGATTGTAGCTGGAATGCCAATCTCCTCTGAAAGTGATGCAATTATCATGTGACTGCCATGGAGCTTGGAGCATGGCCTAATTTATTATACTAGCAAAATCAATATTGCATGTTCCACCTTTATGACTTGCATTCCTAAAGGCAGCATCCATAAATTTGAGGACGCTTGCGGATGAAAAGAGAAAGGAGAGAAATCTGGGAAGGAAAGGTTGGGAATGAGAATGAATTAGGAATGGGAAGCGAATGATTAAAAAAGGGATTTTGTGAATATCAGAGCAGCAATATGTATGTTTGTGGATTCCGCAGGCTGCCGCCACGTCCTCTGTGGATTTGGTGCCGTCTGTGAGAACAACCCCCTGAACTGGGCGCAACGCGGACGATGCGTGTGCAAGACGCCAGCGTGTCCCCCTCAAGTGGCACCCGTGTGTGGCTCCGACCGGGTTACCTATTCAAGTGCATGCGAACTAGAACGGGCTCAGTGTCGCCTCCAGCGCCGGATACTTGTTCTAGCCTACACGGCCTGCGGTGAGCTACCTCTACGTCCTTTAAATCGACTCTTTCTTTGTTCTTATGCAGGCCCTTCTCAAATAGCCACCTGCCATATTGGTGTTGGGGGTAGAAAAGGTCGCCACAGTTCATAACTAGAACGGCGCTCAGTAGAGAGCATACCTCTGCCTGGTTGGCCATATCACTCAATGGAGAAGAATCACTTAAAAATTTAAATAATTCTCACATCCAAATCCATATTCAGATCTTCACCAAAATCGAATCGATTATTCCTTGTCAAAGACACAACCTGTTCACCTAGTTTCGTCCAAATCCATCCATAACTTTTGAGATATCCCACAATGTATAGTTTTTGGCCCCATCTCCCAATGGTGAAGAATCACCTAAAAATTTAAATAATTCTCATATCCGAATCCATGTTCAGATCTTCACCAAAATTGAATCGATTTTTCCTTGTCACACACACCAAACCTGTCCATCAAGTTTCGTCCAAATCCATCCATAATTTTTTGAGATATCCTGCTATTTATCGTTTTTGGCCCTATCTCCCAATGGTGAAGAATCACTTAAAAAATTAAATAATCTTCATATCCGAATGCATATTCAGATCTTCACCAAAATCGAATCTATTTGTTCTTGTCAGACACCCAACCTGTCCACAAAGTTTTGTCCAAATCCATCCATAACGTTTTGAGATATCCCACAATGTATAGTTTTTGGCCCCATCTCCCAATGGTGAAGAATCACCTAAAAATTTAAATAATTCTCATATCCGAATCCATATTCAGATCTTCACCAAAATTGAATCGATTTTTCCTTGTCACACACACCAAACCTGTCCATCAAGTTTCGTCCAAATCCATCCATAATTTTTTGAGATATCCTGCTATTTATCGTTTTTGGCCCTATCTCCCAATGGTGAAGAATCACTTAAAAAATTAAATAATCTTCATATCCGAATGCATATTCAGATCTTCACCAAAATCGAATCTATTTGTTCTTGTCAGACACCCAACCTGTCCACAAAGTTTTGTCCAAATCCATCCATAACGTTTTGAGATATCCCACAATGTATAGTTTTTGATCCGATTTCCCAATGGTGAATAATCACTTAAAAATTTATAGTCGCTGGATCCGAATCCTGATCTTCACCAAAATCTAGTAATTTTGTCCTTGTCACATACGCTACATCTCTGCCAAATTTCGTCCGAATCCGTCCACAACTTTTTGAGATATTTTGTTCACAAACAAACAAACAAACAAACAAACAGACAGGGGTGAATACATAACCTCCATCCACCTTTGGTAGCGGAGAGAACAATTGTGCCAAGTCAGATCCTCTTATTCACAGATGAGTTAGTCCTTTTCCCAATGTAAACAAGGGAGTAAAATCCATAAGTGCAAAAGACAAAAGTTTCTTCAATGAGTCTCTGGAGTATTTCCACATTATTGTAGGATTGTTAGTAAAAACCCAGCTGGCTCCTGAATGACCTTCAAGGTGTGATAATCTGTATTCCACACCTGGTCTGCTTGACCCCGTGGTGCGGGTCGACAAGTTGGGGTTGAATCTTATACCCTTCCCTTGTTACAGAAGGTTGTTCGGAATCCCTATATGGTTTGTATACTTGTGTAGGCCAAGCTCGCCATTTAAAATGCAAACTGCAGGTGGCACTGCAGCACCTGCACACAGTCACCATCCCGAGCAATATTATGTCAACGCACCATCTAAGAGAGAGGAAGAAGATGTGTTTGTGAAGGAAAAAAAACCGAAGGAAGTGGTGAAATTGAACTGCACTACACAACAATGACTCTTTTGTTTTTTTGCTGCAGGTTTTCGCGACCCCTGCAAAAACACAACTTGCAGTTTTGGAAGCATCTGCATATCCTCCTCTGACCGACTGTCCGCAAAGTGTGTGTGTCCCCGCTCGTGCGTGCGCTCTCCACCCGGGACCACACCAGTGTGCGGCAGCGACGGCCGAGACTACGCAAGCGAGTGCGAGCTGAACCTCTACTCCTGCTCCCAGCACGTAAACGTCCAGAAGAAGTTTAACGGTCCTTGCGGTGAGCATGCAGTTTTCAGGTGGCCATTTTGAGTCTCTATTGAATTGCTCAACATCATATGTAACTGTCTGGATTATCGTTAACCCAACTGAATGGACACCTTCGACTTGGTAACGTCAGTAAAAGGAGACACTGTGAGCTGTAATAGAGGTTTTAGAACAACTTGGCAATGGTCTGTGGCCTAACTTAGCAAATTATAAAACAAGAAGACGTCATGTGGAGCACGATACTTGCAAAATCCGCCCCCCACCCCCAAGAAAAAAAAATTCCATTTATACAGCAAATTGTGCATTTCATCAAGATTAAAATTGACAATCTTGATCGAAGCTCGGGTCAATAGGAAGAAAAGTGACGATTTTTCAGATGAAAAATGATGATTTTGGAAGGTTGACCTTGAGTTGACCTTTGACCTTTTGACCTCAAAAATAGTTCGTTTCCATATTTAGTGACTCAATGTGCAAATGCTGTTCAATTTTCAAGTCAATCGGATGAAAATTGAGGATTTTAAAAACTTGGCCTATGTTGACCTTTTGGCCTTTATTGACCTGTAAAATAGTTGGTGGTTGAATTCAGTGACCATATGTGTAAATCCTCTTAGAATTTCAAGTCAATCAAATGAAAATTGGTGATTTTAGAAATTCAGCCTATGTTGACATTTTGGCCTATGTTTACTTAAAATATAATTTGTGGTTGAATTCAGTGACCAGATATGCAAGTCCTTTTCAAATTTCAAGTCAATCGGATCAAAATTGAGGATTTTTGAAATTTGGCCTATGTTTACCTTTTGGCCTATGTTGACCTTTTGGCCTATGTTGACCTCAAAAATACTTGGTGGTTGAATTCAGTGACCAGATATGCAAGTCCTCTTCAAATTTCAAGTCAATCAGATGAAAATTGAGGATTTTGGAAATTCGGCCTATGTTGACCTCAAATATACTTGGTGGTTGAATTCAGTGACCAGATATGCAAGTCCTCTTCAAATTTCAAGTCAATCGGATGAAAATTGAGGATTTTAGAAATTCGGCAAAGTTGATGACCTTTGGCCGATGTTGACCTTTTGACATTTTGACCCCAAAAACAATAGGCTTCTCAATTGGGCCGACCTATACAGCTTGTTGAAGTTTCGTGCGATCGGTTTAGAATTGTGACCTGTAGGCCGGTGACAAACAAACAGACAGACAAACAAGAAGACGTCATGCGGAGCACGATACTTGGATAATCCGCCCCCCCCATCCCCCAAGAAAAAAATTCCATTGATACAGCAAATTGTCCATTTCATCAAGATTAAAATTGACAATCTTGATCAAAACTCGGGTCAATAGGAAGAAAAGTGATGATTTTTCAGATGAAAAATGATTTTGGAAGGTTGACCTTGAGTTGAACTTTGACCTTTTGACCTCAAGAATACTTGGTGGTTGAATTCAGTGACCAGATATGCAAGTCCCCTTCAAATTTCAAGTCAATCGGATGAAAATTGAGGATTTTAGAAATTTAGCAATGTTGGTGACCTTTGGCCTATGTTGACCTTTTGACCTTTTGACCCAAAAAACAATAGGCTTCTTGCTTTTGACCAACACTACCATTTGGTGAAGTTTCGTAAAGATCGGTTGAAAATTGTGACCTGTAGGCCGGTGACAAAAACAGACAAACAGACAGACAGACAGAACCACAAACGCAACCAACTTCTTCCACCTCTTCCACCTTTCTTCCACCTCGTCCACATCTTACCCTACCCCTCCTCCCCCCCCCCCCTGTTCTGTATCCGATGCTCCCCCTTCCTCTTCATTAACGGTATGGACCTCAAACATCTGGGGCCTTCGCTCAAACTTGACTGATCTCTCCATGCAGGTTGCTTCTGACAAACCAGACGTGATCTGCTTAACAGAAACTTTCCTCCTTCATGATGTCTCTGATTCCTTAGTATCTCTCCCGGGTTACTCCCTCCTCCGGTATGATAGACCTGAGCCTCGTCCTGGAGGTGGGGTTGCTATCTTTATCAAAAACTCTCTTCCTCACTCGCCCTGCACTGCACTCTCTCCACCTCAACCCCAGGAATACCTCTGGCTACGGCTTCCCCTTCGCTCCCACCTCTTGGTCATATGTGTGTTGTACTGTCCACCAAACAGTGATGACTCCATCTACATCTCGCTGTCTGATAATATGGACCAACTTCTATCTACTCATCCCAACTCTCTCTTCCTCATATGTGGTGATTTCAATTGTCACCATGCCAGTTGGCTGGGTGTGGCTACCTCTCTCACCAGCCATGGCTCCTCAGCAAAGGACTTCTGCGACTCACTGGGACTGACACAATCTGTCAATTTCCCGACCCGGATCTCAGTCAACGGAGCATCTTCTCTTCTGGACTTGGTTATGACTAACTTGCCTGAAAATGTCTGCTGCTCTTCTTCTGCTCCAATCGGCTCATCTGATCATGTGCTTGTTAAAGTGGACATCTCTCTGACCATTCTCAGGGAGCCTGCTCAGTGTCGACGAGTCTGGCATTTCACTCAGGCCAATTGGCATGGTCTTCAAGCAGCCATCAATCATCTGGACTGGTCTCCCATCTCTACCACCTCTGACATCAACTCATCCTGGGAATTCTGCCAAAGTAAATTGCTCTCTCTCATGCACAGATTTATCCCATCTCATCTTCAGTTGTCATACCCTTCCTCCCGTCCATGGTACACGGAATCTTGTGGTGAGGCTGTTGCCCAGAAACAACTTGCCTTCGTCTCCTGGAAAGCAAATCCAACGGGAGGAAATGTCATTTCTTTTCACAAAGCCCTAAACAAGTGTGTGTCCACCCTCAGGAGAGCCAGGAAACAATATCTCTGTTCTCAAGACCGAACTCTCTTATCTGTCTCCCTCTTCCAAATCCTGGTGGCGTCTGGTCAAATCTGTTTCTGGTGTTTGTTCCCCCTCCATCCCCTCCCTTACCTCAAACGGCTACACAGCTGACTCCACACGTGAAAAAGCTTAATGCCTCAACTCTGTGTTTGCCTCTAAATCTTGTGTCCCAAACCCATCCCTCTCTGTACCCACCATACCCAGTCGTACCCAGCTGATCCTGGACTCTGTGTCCTTTCCTCCTGACAAGGTGGAAAAGTTTCTGTCCACCCTCGACTCTGATTCTGCAACTGGACCTGACGGCATCAGCCCATGGGTCCTAAAATCCTGTTCTTCTGCTCTTTCACTCCCTCTCTCTGTTCTCTTAATAATAATAATAATAATTCATTTATTTTGTATAGCGCTTTTCAAGTAGCCCAAAGGCGCTTTGACAGAGTGGAAAACATAATGCATAACAATACATGAAAACCACAATTGCAAAAAGACAAGAATCAATAGGGAAATATTTAAAGCAAAAGGAGGGAGAAGGAGAAGTGATAGTCAGGGGTTAAATGCTGTGGGTTGAATGTTGAATGCAGTGTTGAACAGGTGGGTCTTTAGTGATGTTTTGAATGTGGTGAGTGAGGAGGAGTCTCTGATGGTGTGAGGTAGTGAGTTCCAGAGGGTGGGAGCAGCGATGGAGAAGGCCCTGTCCCCCCAGGATCTGAATTTGGTCCGGATGGAGGGGGTCAGGAGGTTGCTCAAGATCAACTGCCATCTGCTTGGAAATCAGCCAACATCACCGCTTTGCACAAAAAAGGTGCAAAAACAGATCCCAGCAACTACAGACCAATCAGCCTTCTCCCAATTATTATCAGCAAAGTCATGGAATCCATCATTGCTTCGGATATGAAATCTTTCCTCTTCTCCAATGGCTTGATCTCTGATCATCAATTTGGTTTCAGACCAGGTCACTCTACTCTGGACATGCTGCTTCTGCTGTCTCAACAATGGATGGAGGTCCTCAATGCCAAACAGGAAATTAGAGCTGTCTCCCTCGACATATCACGTGCCTTTGATACGGTCTGGCACCCCGCTCTGCTCACCAAACTCTCCTCCTTTGGTATCCATGGAAATCTCCATGCATGGCTGGCGGACTTCCTCTCTAGTCGTCGTCAACGTGTGGCCCTGAATGGGTTTCTCTCATCTCCTCTTCCTGTTCAGGCTGGAGTTCCCCAATGCAGTGTTCTGGGCCCTGTGCTTTTTCTGGTCTTCATCAATGATCTCTCTGACTCTCTTGAAAATCCTCTCTATCTCTTTGCTGATGACTCCACTCTCTGCCGCTCCATTCCTCATCCCTCAGATCGGCAGTCTGCAGCCTCCTCACTCTCTGCAGACCTGGACAAAATCACAGACTGTGCAAAGAAGTGGAACACGTCTTTCAATCCTGACAAATCTCACACTCTTCCGATGTCTCTCCGAAAAGACCGACTGGACAACCCTCCCATCTACTTTCTGAATAATCCTCTCCAAGAAATTCTGTCACTCAAGCTTTTGGGTCTCACTAACTGCCATGATCTTTCCTGGGAAAACCACATTTCCAAGCTGGCCTGCAAAGCCAGTCGCCGACTGGGCATCCTCCGTCGTGCGAAGTCCTTCCTTGGCACACCTGAGCTCCTCACCACATACAAGGCTTTCATCCGCAGCTCATTGGAGTACTGCTTTCCCCTCTGGGCTGGTGCTCCTGCCTCACACCTAGCTCGTCTTCACGCTGTTGAAACCAAAGCATTCAGAATCATTGGAATCTCCCGCGATGACGCTATCTCCGAGGGCATTTCACTTACTCACCGCAGGCAGGTTGGTGGTCTTTCCGTCTTCTACCGACTCCTCTCTGGCCTTGCCCCCCCCCCCCCCCAGCTCTCTCTGGGCTCTGTCCCCCAAATATTCCTGCAGGTCGCACAAGATCTGCCTGCAACCCTCTTATGGTTAAACTGCCAAAATCAAGACTCTCTGCTCACCTTCACTCCTTCATGCCTCTTTTCTCCCGCCTCTGGAACAAACTCCCTCACTCTCTTCAATCCCACTCCTCCCTCCAGGTCTTTAAAACGGCTGTTCACCACCATCTTTTATCTTCCCCAATCCAAAACCTTGATCTTTTCTACCCCTGCTAATTTCACGCCAAATCTACTTTTTGAGGTGCTGACTTCTTTCCTGGAAGTCCTTGGTGTCCTTGCGTTTTATACCTATCCTGCCCCCCCCCCCCCCCAGGCCCTCTCCCTCCCACACATCTTCAGATGTCCCTGCTCTCAAATGTTGTGTTTGTGTGCTTCCTCCCCTTCTCTCCCCATCTTGTCGACCGCTCCCCTTTTTATATACTTTGTTTGCTTGTTTGCTTGATTTGTTTGTTTGATAAATGTTAGCTCTTTCACGAGCCTCGACTCTGTATGCAAAAAAACCCAATATACTTGAAAAATCTTCGATTTTGCAAGTAATAATCGGGGCAATACCCCCGATTGCCCGCTCAATACTGGGCGCTGCTCACCTGGTAGAATAAAGCAGTATACTACACCGACTAAAGGTATTTTAAACAGTACCACGGTATTTTAAACCTATTTCAGTGGTTGCTTGGAGACAGGGCAGCATGTAGAATCATAATAACATAATCATAAGACTTTAAATAAACAAAAAAATACCTATTTTGGGTCCCCCCACCCCCATCCCCTCCATAGGGGTTTGCTGCGAACAAACTGGTACGTCACGGGTGGTGAAGGTTGTGGTCAAGTTTCATTGAAATATTGTGTGTAGTTTCGGAGAAGAAAGCAAAGACCTATTTTGGGGGATCAAATCTAGATCCACTTTGACCCCCAATAGACTCCCTTAGACCCTTTTTTTTTTTTTTTAATACCGTGAAATATATATACTTGATACTTGAGTATAATATAATATACTAGTATATAATAATATAATAGTATAGTATAGTATTGTATATATATATATATAGAGTATAATAAAATATAATGCTTGAGTCACAACATACCAAATATCATTTCTGCCAAGTTTAGTCACAATCCCATCAGCGGTTTCAGAGAAGAAGTTGGAAGTGCTTACGGACTGACGGACAGACGACGCGCCATCCCATAAGCTCTCCGGAACTATGTGCCAAGTGAAGTAAAAAATTATTGAGAGATTTAATAATGTATCAGTTTGACTATTACATCTGTTTATACATGCAAGATGACCCAATGTCCTTCAGAGACTCACTGAACATACAGACAATAGCATATTATTTCCCTCTTCGCCCAGATCCCTGTGCCCCTTGGCGTTCAGACGTCGGCCATTCTTGCCGGGTTGATCCGCTGCTTCGGAGCCCACAGCTCACGCCTCTTCCTGACTCTTGCCCACCTGCCAGCGGCCCAGTGTGTGGAGATGATGGCCACACATACGCATCAGAGTGTGCATTGGTGCGTACGGCGGAGGCACGTGGGGTTCCAATTGCTAGGTTACACGCAGGGACATGTACTTTCCAAGGTAGGCAACTACTGTATTCTCTTTGAGTTTACCACATTTATCTGTACAAAATGCACTTCACATAAATTTTGAGTTAAAGTTGGATAAAATGGTGTATTTTGTAATTTGACTCTTCACTTGCCCAAGGAAACATGGGATTGGCATGAAGCATTGTCCAGAGACGACATGAATTACATGAACTGTAAAGTCTATATAAACTACATGCGAATGAAATGCCCATTGTGCAGGCCACGCCTTCCCTCCTCTCCCCCAGCATCATAAGCTCCGCCTTTTAGCCAAGTCACTCCTTTCTCTCCAACAGCCCAGAAACTCAACCGGGCCATATTTTGGGACAACAAACACAGTTACTTTCTTTCTGCTGGACAGTGATGTGTCCCTTATAACTCAACTTGCATTAGTACCCGGCATTGCCAGGCGGGGGGAGGGGAGGGGGAGGGGAGGGGGGGAGAGGACAGGGGGGAAGGGGGAGGGGAGGGGAGGGGAGGGGAGGGGGGGAAGGGGAGCAGTCAGAAGTGGAAGCTCTTTTACGGAGAATTTATATCTTAAAGGGGAGGGGGGGAATGAGGGAGGAAGGGGTGGGAAGAGGGGGGGGGGAGGGGAGGAGGGGGGAAGGGGAGGGGAGGGGGAGGCAGGAGAGGAAGGGGAGTGACTGACGTTTCTGAGTGAATGTGGCTCACGTTTCTGAGTGAATGTGGCTCACGTTTCTGAGTTAAGTGTGATGCCGATCAGGAAGAAGAAGCCGTACTACCAAATTCGTACACTTCCGGAATTGTTTGATTTATTTGTATTCAAATGTCTGGTAATCATTTTGTATTTATGTACGCGAATGTGTACTTGTATATAGCTGTCATTCATTTAAAAAGGCTGCGGCACTATCGAGCGTTTTTTTGTTTTTTTAACTCCAAAAAAACGAACTTTTTTTTTTTCAATTTTTATTTATTGCCTAAAACACTCCCAGGCACTCACTGATGAACCTCTGAAAGTTTGATGAAGATCCGTTCAGCCATCTCTGAATAAAACGCAGACACACACAGACAACTCGCGTTTATATATATATATATATATATGTATATATATATATATATATATATATATATATATATATATATATATATATATATATATATATATATATATATATATATATATATATATCTATAATTCCAGTAATCTCTGTCTGTCTGTCTGTACGTTTGTCTGTGACCGCTGTTTCTCGACAACCACGGGTCCGATATACTTTTAACTTGCCAGGTATATTGCTGGGGACCCGAGGATGTGCCTTTTCAAGGTTTCATATTAATCGGACAATTACTTACCGAGCTATGTCCAAAAAACGATTCAACCAATCAGAGAGCAGCGAACGATCGCGTGTGCCGAACGTGGCGGGCACACTCTGCCTCGGATGGCACATTTGAGAGCGTATTCATTTATTTCACGTTTGCAAACTATGTTGGCGTTAAACTATGTTTTACAACTAATAAAAACGAATTTGCGTTTCATTCGCTTTCCTGCGCGTTTGTGCACGCGATGGCGATTTCTTTACCAAACTCCGGAAGCCGTTCGCTTTGGACCAAACCATTGCATGTAAATAGAGGGGGGGGATTGTCACCACTCGCAAGCCGTTCGCTTTGGACCAAACCATTTCATGTAAATAGAGGGGGGGGATATAATTTTAGATATAGATATAGTACGGGCATGCCCTAGTATATATAAATAAATAAAAATCGGGATTTAAATTTAATTCAAAAATTGATCCAGACGTCTATTCTCTTTCAAACATTCAAACCGACAGAGGAAGTTATTTATCACAGCATCTGTAGAATTTTCACCCTTTTACTCAACTCCGTTTCGCTGTTATTTGGTGGAGCAAAAAGTCAATTGAGCTTTATAGATATTTATTCGACATCTTACAAACACAAGATCAGCCATTCCTTGTCAACTGTTTCATTGGAGTGCTTGCTTGAGTGCTTAAACCACTTGGTGAGCTCTCTACAAGCTGCTTGGTAATGCCTGCCTTCTCGTTTGAACTCCCAACATTAATCACAACAAAACTTGAACTCCCAATGTTAAGGAGGAGAAGGGATGGCAGCATGAGGGGAAGGGAAGGCAGCATGAGAGGAGGAAAAGGGAAAGTAGCATGAAGGGAGGGGAAGGGAAGGCAGCATGAGGGAAGGGGAAGGGAAGGCAGTATGAGGGGAAGGGAAGGCAGCATGAGGGGAGGGGAAGGCAGTGTGAGAGGAGGAAAAGGGAAAGTAGCATCAGGGGAAGGGAAGGCAGCGTGAGAGGAGGAAAAGGGAAAGTAGCATGCGGGGAAGGGAAAGCAGCATGAGAGGAGGAAAAGGGAAATTAGCATGAGGGGAAGGGAAGGCAGCATGAGGGGAAGGGAAGGCAGCATGAGGGGAAGGGAAGGCAGCATGAGGGGAAGGCAGCATGAGGGGAGGGGAAGGGAAGGCAGCACGAGAGGAGGAAAAGGGAAAATGGCATGAGGGGAAGGGAATGCAGCATGAGAGGAGGAAAAGGGAAAGTAGCATGAGGGGAGGGGAAAGCAGCGTGAGGGGAGGGGAAGGGAAGGCAGCATGAGGGGAAGGGAAGGCAGCATGAGGGGAAGGGAAGGCAGCATGAGGAGAGGGGAAGGCAGCATGAGGAGAGGGGAAGGTAAGGCAGCACGAGATGAGGAAAAGGGAAAGTGGCATGAGTGGAGGGGATGGCAGTGTGAAGGGAGGAGAAGAGAAGGCAACATAAGAGGAGGGGAACAGAAGGCACCACCATAGAATACAAGAGTTTGGCAAACTTAACAACAGGCACAAAATAACAAGTTAATTAAAAAAGGATAAAATTAATTGTAAATGTGTAACTGTCTCCGGCGTCTCCGGCGTCTCCGGACATCCCGTTCAAACAGATAGCAAACTACCTGTCTTTTTCAAACAGCACCGTACCATTTTAACAGTGATTATAACATGGGCTTCCCTTAAGGGATGCAACTCGGCGGAACACAAGACAACGGAACTCGACGCGTTTAATATTTAACATTACACAACCTAAACATTATTTAACCTTAACATTGTCATAAATGTTAATTTCTAATTTTATTTTCAAAAACGACAAAAAAAAAAGGAAATTACACCCCTTCCCCTCCCTCATCCCACCCACTCCTCTGCTTCCTCCAGGACTCCCACCCCACCCCTTCCCATGCGAAAGAAAAAACATCGAAGAATATCACTCAAAGTTGAGCAACAAGGTCATTACAAATATCGAAGCAAAATGACAAATAAAGCAAATGGAAAGGCAAGAGAATGGTGAAACTGCAGTGTGTTTCATTACCAAGCAGATTGTTGAATGCTCACCAAGCGGCTTAAACACGCAATCAAGCACTCCAATGAAATAGTTGATAAGGAACAACTGGCTTGGCAAGCAATAGAAAGCTGATTGCTTCTTTTTTAAATGGACAGAAATGTTCAGCAGATCTGACCCACCAATCCCCATTTCTTTAATACCTTGAAATCGACTCAATCTGGTTCCGTCATATAAAGGGAATTTTAAAAACAGATGGTTCAAATCTTTGGATTTCATACAAGTATCGCAGGTCCCAGTGCAATAGACTCCACTCTATCTTATGTAGGTATGAATCAAGATGACAGAGCAGAAGGAGGGATGACAGCCTTTCTTAAACAAATAAATAAATACACTTGGTTATCAGAATCACTAATTTCTTTAAATTTTCAGGTTTCACTCCCGATTTCGATGCTTATTTAGTCTACGAGATCCGATCCTCAAATCTGAATCCTGAATATATGCTTTAATAGTCCATGAGAGGTAATCATGGTTCCAAGGCAAGGCATGTTTGAATAGGCCAAAACAAATTGGCGGCTTAAGAACCTAGTGATGTGACAGAGGGCTGAACAAGATGGCGCACTGCCATTTTGGTGAGGCCTATTTTGCTTTTTTTTTGTGATCACTCCTAAATTATGTTCAAACACCTGGTTTTCATTCATGCACTCCTTTGAAGTTCCTTGAGTGCGCATTCCAAGTTTGGGGCTGCTAGATTTCATGGTTTTTGAGTTATGGAGGAGATCCACACACTGACTGACTAACGAACACACATTGCCTTTGATTACAATAGATTACATCTCCATGTTCTTCTTATAAGGGTTTGGTGAAAATTTGATGACAAAAGCTTAAATGGTTAAAAAATCATTATGGTCTGTGCAGACACACAGATACACAAACACACACGCAGAAGCGAATGCAAAACTCCGTCTCCTACTACATGGCGGACAGGCTCAGGACCATGCATTATTAAAACTCTAAGTGAATTTGCATGCCGGGTATTAGATGAATACCTGGGATGTGCTATTGTAATGTTAGTAACTGCCATCTTTGTATCAATCTGTTCTCTCTTGCCTGACCTCAGATGAATGTCGCAGTGATTGCACTTACAACTCTGAGTGCGTCGTGCGCAACGGTGTCCCACGCTGCTCGTGCGAGCGTCTGGTGTGCGACGGAGCATACACTCCCTTTTGTGGAACCGACCGAACTTCCTACAACAACGAGTGTGGGCGGAGGCGTGCAGAGTGCCTACAGCGAAGGATCATCTCCGTGGCCGCCAAAGGGCCATGTGGTGCGTGAGTGGTGAAAAGTTGTGTGTAGGGCAAAGGGCCGAGGATGGTTATCGAGGTGGAGGTGATTGGAGTCGTTTAAAGAGTAAAACTCATGAAATATCCTGAATTTTAAAATGATAATAGTTGTTGTTTTCTTTTCTTTTTTCTTCTCTTCTCTTATCTGCTCTTCTCTTCTCTCTCTATCACTGCCTATATCCATACTTCCTATAAATACAATGGAGTCAAACTACATCACACCTTTTACTTCGACTTCACATAAAAGGCTTTTTATCCATCAAGCCATCCCTGTGTCTCCCATGGACCTTTCCCAGAGCACACTGAGTAGACACTATCAAAGGCCTCCATTAATGATGCCTTCATGTTGCTTCCGCAATGCACATCAGCATGCCCACTTGCTCTAGCTTGCACCACCTGGCGCTTAGAATGCACCTTCGCATGTCCTCCATCCCATGTCATTTACCACTAACCAGAGAGTTGTTTTTGTTGTCGATGTGCTTGAACATGTGCCTTGAGGAATTTCACCAGAAAAGGTAAATCCTTATTTTTCCTTCTGTTCCTTCTCAGGTTAATAGCTTCTTATTATATATCGTCTGATTTGAAAAATATCAGAAGCTCCTGTTTCGAAAATGATTGTCTCGGACTACAACCACAGGTTGAATCGTTAGTTAGTTATTGGTTTGAATCCTGTCATCTCAGTACAAGCATTGATAAATCTTTGTCTGGTGGTGGCATCAGATTATATCTGAAGATAATTTTAAGTTGGAAAATATGTTTGATCAAATCAAAACTGTTGACTTTAATACAAAACTGACTAATTAGCTACTTTAAATTCAACTATTCATTGTTACTTTTTTACATGCAACCTTTGAAAGTTTGACCTGCTTTTTGGGGGTTTTTCTAACCCAAAATGCAACAGATTTGTCTGTTCCTGGTCCATGCCGGGGAGTGAACTGTGGTTTAGGAGCCGTGTGCACCGTGCAAAATGGTGCCCCTACGTGTGAATGTCCGCACGTATGCTCAGACATCCCCTTTGCGGCTGTGTGTGGCACCGACGGTCGCACATATGCTAGTCTGTGCCACCTTCGGGCGGCCGCTTGTGCTATGCGTACGGATATCCGCATGGCCCGCAGTGGCGAATGTGGTAAGTGTGGTTTGTTCCTGTCTGAAATGCATTTGATGCAACATATTTTTCAAATTGCAGTTTAAATTATATTTTCATGTATTAATACTATATAGTATTAATTTGTGATTTGTTACGTGCTCCTCCCCAAACCCCGGTCACGGTGTACCTCCGAGTCCCGAGAGGAGTCACGGCAGAAAGATGTGTTATTCTGTATGTCAAAGATCAATGGTGAAACCACACCAATTGTTACCAACAAACAAGTATTGTATTAAGATCACACAAGAATAACAGTACAATAACAATATTAATCAATAATTGTACAACCAATATATCATTCCTATGATGGTACCATCAGTTTCATACAATATAACTCACTGTGCTCCAAGTGAGCGAAAATAACATTCCCAATGTCTCTGTCCCAGCTTCAAATCAAAGTCGATCCACGCTCTAGTGATCGTCAGAACGATGTTGTATCGAGACCAGAATCCCGCTCGGTTGACAGTCACACTGCCAAAGATAGGCAAAAGTGTCCTGAAGAGGCGGCTGGGAAATCACACCTTCGGGTATGGACGTTCAACGGCTCCCAATCGGCGAACCGCAAATTCACACTCAAAATCCACGTTACACACACACACACCAGGTTAACGTCTGGATGCGGTGAAATGGTTGAAGCGAGGTGAAAAACCTGGAGCGATGCGAAAATCCAGTGCGAGGCAAAATGGCCAACGGCCCGTTCTCGAGACGTAACGGCACTCCAATGATTCTCTTCGGAATCAACCGCAAAACCTGTCATGCAGGTTTATCTGTCACAGCGATAACAACTCTGTCGCAGGAATCCCTTTCCCAGGAAATCCCAATGTTCGCGAGTGACCCCCGTTCGCCAGCGTTTGCTCAAAACCTCAACGCAGCTCGGCTCCTTCTCCGACCTCACTTGATCTGCCTCCTTTTCCTCTTCTTCTTTTTCCTCTTCTTCTTTTTCCTCTTCTTCTTCCTCCTCTTCTTCATCCGGTTCCCGATCCGGTTTCCGGTTTCTTTTCAAAACACTAACTTTTTTTACCTTTTGAAAACGGTTATCTCCAATTCACTTAAACAATAACAATAATAGTACATGCAACCAAAAATGTTTACAGTGGATGAGAACCACAACAACGGAAGTGACAAATCCGTAACAGATTGGAATGATGAATGATGCTGTTTGGAATGAATATATAGAGAATGACTGACGTTTGACTGAAGGCGGCACAGGAATGTGGAATTTATTGCTTCATCGTTTGCCATTCACTGTTTTGTTTTTTTACCCAAGTCATTCACAAACCTGCTGTCCATGCCTGAAGTCAAAAAAATGTAATACTTACATTATTTGCTAATTTATAACTGGTGTCCCCACCCAGGTCATACTATCCTCTTCAACTAAAGTATCAAACAAGCCCAGCTACGCCGTTGTTAGACTAGCGGTCGATTTTTATATACATATGTATATATATATAGATATATATATCTTTTTTTCTTTCTTTTTTTGTTTACCATAAGGCTTACGACAACACAGCTTGTTTACGTCGATGCTTCAAAACAAGTGCCCACTTTCAAAATCTTGGCCTTTTACTGTGGGTTGGTGGTGTACCTGGAAGCTGGGAGCATAGAGTACAACACATGACCACAGCCACAGTTTCTAATCAATATTTCCTGCCCTGCAGACCGCTGTGCCCACTGCAAGTTTGGTGCGGTGTGCAATGAGGGGACTGGCCGCTGTATGTGCCCCGACCAATGTGTGGAGACAAAAGTTCCCATGTGCGGAACAGACGGCCTCACTTATAAAAGCGAGTGTGCACTGCACATCCAGGCCTGTCTGGAGCAGAAAAACCTTTACGTTTTGTCATCTGGGAAATGCGGTCAGTGAGTATGGCATTCCCTCTTTCTTTCATACACTGGAAAAATGCGAGCAGGTCTTATTTGTGACAGATACATGAGAGTGTACACATAGCAAACATAGCCATTGCAGCTAACTTAATCACGGATATTTAGGAGTCGCGGAAGGCGAGAGAACGAGGCCATTCGTAGGGTTCGAAGTTGGTTTATTCAAACAGCAAGATCCAGCACACTAAACTCGAACGGAAGTCAGCATGCTTATATATAAAGCCAAAAGCCCTCTTCGGAGGGCGTGGCTCCGGCAACCGCGCGTGCGTCACGTCCGCACAACCACAAGTCCAAAAGGCCCGTGCACGTGTATTATGCCCAAATAAGGTAATCACATAAGGTAACCGCCACATGCGGTTACCTGCACATAAGGTAACCGCCACATACGTCCCCCCAGAATGCACTCCACGGGCCTATGCGTAGGCCGAGGCGACCGAGGGGCTGGGCAAGTCCTTGGGGGAGGCTGCCGAGGTTCCTCGCGGGCCTCCCGAGGTTGCAGGTCGTGGGTGCAGTGCCGAGAAGGCTCGAGCGGTGCACGCGAAAAGCGGGTGAGCCAACCGAGGGGCTGGTCAAGGCCTCGGGGGAGGCTGCCGAGGTTCCTCGCGGGCCACCCGAGGTTGCAGGTCGCGGGTGCAGTGCCGAGAAGGCTCGAGCGGTGCACGCGAAAAGCGGGTGAGCCAACCGAGGGGCTGGTCAAGGCCTCGGGGGAGGCTGCCGAGGTTCCTCGCGGGCCTCCTGAGGATGCAGGGTCGGAGAAGTAGTTGCGGTTGTAGTTGTAGTTGCGCGAGGGTGACGAAGCGGCCGTGCCGCTAACGTCAGCGCGCGCGAAGGTGACGAAACAGCCGTTCCGCCAACGTCAGTGCGCGCGAAGGTGACGAAGCAGCCGTGCCTTCGGAGGGTCTTGGAGCAGGTTCGCCCCTCTGGTCGTAGAGGAGGAGCCGAGCGCGGTGCGCGAAACTCATAGTCATGGCCGCCGTCGTTACCGAAACTCCGGCATTTCGAAACCGCGTTCGAAACTGCGCCCGAAGCCGTGCGGGAGAAGCCGGCGTCACCAGCTTAGGTGGCTTCCCTGGCTAGGGCGCGCTTGCCGTGTTCGTTCGCAGCCCCCGAATCCGTTCGGGGGCAGTCGGAGGTCACCAGTTTAGGAGTCGCGGAAGGCGAGAGAACGAGGCCATTCGTAGGGTTCGAAGTTGGTTTATTGTAACAGCAAGATCCAGCACACTAAACTCGAACGGAAGTCAGCATGCTTATATAAAGCCAAAAGCCCTCTTCGGAGGGCGTGGCTCCGGCAACCGCGCGTGCGTCACGTCCGCACAACCACAAGTCCAAAAGGCCCGTGCACGTGTATTATGCCCAAATAATGTAATCACATAAGGTAACCGCCACATGTGGTTACCTGCACATAAGGTAACCGCCACAGATACATACTTTGTGGTGCAGCATCGCAAGTTACACAATAACAATGAAGTATAGTGAAATAGAATTCTCCTTCGAGACCTGCTTAAGTGTTTCAGTGACATGTGGCTCATTGAGTATATACAGGGTGTCTCAATAAAATGTATACATCATTTAATATTTCAGAAAGTTAATTAAATAGTGGAGAAATGAATGATATCGAGTGTTGCTAATATCTAACAGCTGGCATTAGCGCGTGAAGAAATGATTGCACATCATCAGTCAGCTGTACCCATAAGGTAGTGCACAACGACAACATGGCAGTGCCCTTACAGCAATGTGTATATGTATTTAAATGTATGTATATATCTATGTATATATTTATGTATGAATTTATGTACAGTATGTATATATATTATTTATGTATGTATGTATGTTTGTGTATAATTATGTATGTATTTATTTATGTATGTATGTATTTATGTACGTATGTACACTACCGTTCAAAAGTTTTAGAACACCTCAATTTTTCCAGTTTTTATCGAATTTTACGCAGTTTAATGTCTCAATGTACTCTGAAATTAAGCATAGAACAAAGAAACAATTGGAGATAAAAAAAGAAATCATAGAATCATTTTGTTTAACAAAATTTAATTTAAATTTTTGATTCAGCAAAGTAGCCACCTTTTGCAGATATAACCGCCGAACACACTCGTGGCATTCTTTCGACAATGGAAATCAAATGTTGTTGGGGAAGTTCTTCCCAACACTGTTGCAGAAGTTCCCACAAATGTGTTGCACTTGCAGGTTGCTTTGCTTTCGCCCTTCTGTCCAGTTCATCCCAAACCAGCGCGATGGGGTTTAAGTCTGGAGACTGTGCTGGCCATTCCATGATTTGAAGCCTACCGTCTTTTTCTTTTCCTCGAAGGTAGTTTTGACATGGCCTGCAGGTGTGTTTAAGGTCATTATCTTGCTGTAGGATGAACCCCTGACCAACTAGGCGTATACCAGAGGGTATTGCATGGCGCTGCAAAATGCTGTGGTAGCCCTTTTGGTTCAGGGTGCCAGTCACTCTGTGCAAGTCGCCGACTCTGGATCCAGCAAAAGAACCCCAGAGCATCACGCTTCCTCCTCCATGTTTGACAGTTGGTGTCACACACTGAGGAACCATCCTTTCGCCTACTCGACGGCGTACAAAAACCCTGCGTGATGAACCAAAGATTTCAAATTTTGATTCATCGGTCCATGAGACCTTCTTCCACTCTTCAGTAGTCCACTGGCGGTGCTTCATGGCCCAGGCAAGCCTCTTTTTCTTATTTTGCCATCTCAGCAATGGCTTTCTTACTGCTACTCGACCTGTCAAACCTGCAGCTCGAAGTCTTCTCTTCACAGTTGAAACTGAGACTTGCTTACTTCGACCAGTGTTAAACGGTGCTTGAAGCTGTTGTCCTGTGAGCCGCCTATCAGGCAAGCTGTTGACTCTCAGAAACTTGTCTTCTGATTCTGTTGTGGCTTTGGGTCTGCCAGACCTCTTCCTGTCAGAGTTTCCTCCAGTTTCCAATATACTACTTCCTGCAGTGCAATATTGTCCAAATAATGCTTCAGAGGGTGTAATAACAGTCTGTTCCAATACTGCTTTTATACAGACAGCGCCAGCGGGTTTGTAATCAAGTAATTAGCAGAGGTTGTGACACCTGTAGGAATTGTTTGCATCAACTTTCAAGGCTTAATTAACTTACATTGCTGCAGAACAGCTGTAAGTTGTTAACCCATTGCTTGTTCCCTGAAGAAGGCCTTTTTTACAATATAACTAATTTACATTATTTTCCCCGTTTTTGCTTACCGAAACTTTTTTTTTTTAACCTCGAGCAGATTACTGCTTACCTTTGTACCATTTTAGGTTATTCACTGGACATTAAACTGTGTAAATTTCAATAAAAACTGGAAAAATTGAGGTGTTCTAAAACCTTTGACCAGTGGTGTATGTATGTCTGTATTTAATATTTATGTATGTATGTTTGTATGTAATTATGTATGTATTTATTTAT
Organism: Myxine glutinosa; assembly: GCF_964187855.1. Lineage (NCBI taxonomy): Eukaryota > Metazoa > Chordata > Myxini > Myxiniformes > Myxinidae > Myxine > Myxine glutinosa. Next base: position 161,411,996 of record NC_136266.1, read on the forward strand.
GTATGTATTTATTTATGTATGCATGTATTTAATATTTATGTATGTATGTTTGTATATAATTATGTATGTATTTATTTATGTATGTATTTATGTATGTATGTGTGTATTTATGTATGTATGTATGTATGTATTTAATATTTATGTATGTATGTTTGTATATAATTATGTATGTATTTATTCATGTATGTATTTATTTATGTATGTATGTATTTATGTATGTATGTATTTATGTATGTATTTATGTATGTATGACTTGTATGTATGTATGTATGTATGTATTTATGTATGTATGCATTTATGTATGTATGTTTGTATATAATTATGTATGTATGTATGTATGTATGTATGTATGTATTTAATATTTATGTATGTATTTATGTATGTATGTTTGTATGTAATTATGTATGTATGTATGTATGTATGTATTTAATATTTATGTATGTATGTATGCATGTATGTTTGTATGTATGTATGTATGTATTTAATATTTATGTATGTATATGTATATGTTTATGAAGAGTTTAGATGCAAAAACAGATAAATATTTTTTTCGATTTTCTGTAAATCAACATTTTTTAATGTGTGTTCTTCGTATAACACATCAATTCCAAAAAGGGTGGCCCTAAATTGATAAAAGCCAACTAACACAAGGCCAGAATTTCACAAATCTACATTTCATAAAAACATTATAATTTGATACTTTTCAAATTATTTTGCATCAAAAGCAGATAAATCCACAACCTGATTTTTACTGCGTAGCCCATATGGCAAAGCCGTCTAGAAAAGTGTTTGTCTGTCCGTATGTCCCCTGAAATGTACACCAATCATAGCTGAGGATCTGGTCACATGACAGGGGTGATGTGATGTCATTATGGCGGTACAGCGGCTGACTCCGCACACCGCCATTTTGATTCCAATTACGTTCAGACCGAACATGTCATCGAACCTGTCATATATCACAAATGCTATGCTCTACCTTTAAGTTTTTCATTCAGTATGAAACACAAACAAACCGATTGGTAAATGACCATCAAATATCGAAAGCATCGGCGTTACGGGTCTTCCAACGACTCTTTACTTATATAGGCCTTAGGCTTCATGCCTTCATGGCTCACCTTCAGGCCGCATCGGACAAATTAGCCCAGGTTTCTTCATACAGTCGTGTTGTTTTCGTAATAATAATAATTATAATAGCATTAATACTAATAAGATAGTAAATATAATTGTAACACTGCAATCCCTTTGTCGTTATTGTAAACTTCTGAGATTGAAGTGGTGTATGGTTGGTTCATTGTTGACTTAAAACATAGAATAAACCAGTGTCTCAATGCAAAAATAATTTAATACTTACATTATTTGCTAACTGGTATCCCCACCCGGGTCATACTATCTCTTCAACTCTTCAACTAAAGTATCAAACAAGCCCGGCTATGCCGATGTTAGACTTTCGGTCTTGTTTGCAAAAGCAGACAAATCCATCATAAACTTTCTTTGGTATTAAGTCTTCACAGAATCACCAGAAAATGTTTATAATCATTAATACAATATGAAATAATATTAATCTGAATATAAAAAAAGTTTTTGAGGCAGGAAGGTGATGTAAGCCGCCAGGCCGATGACATGGCTGGCAGGTAGGGGTAGGCAAGCAGGCAAGACAGCCAGCTTTGTCCTAATCTGTCGAAATCGAATCTATCTCTCCAACCTGATCTATCTATTCTCTCACCTACTCTGGGTCCCTCTAAGCTATATTAACCTCTTGTTCTTCTACTCTACGAATGCATAAGTTTTATTCATACTAATGCACAATATTATTTTTTGAAAGTTGATTATAGCAACCCTGTGGAGTGTGGAGATATCCGTAACCGGTGGCCTCAGGTCCGGAGGTCGGGGAGTGGGTCTGAGGAACCCCCTCGTGGTAACGCCTACCCCGGTTACATGACAAGTTTTTGATAGATGAAGTCTGTATACATTTTATTGTGATTATTGTGACATATACTCCCCCCCCCCCCCCCCCCTCTCTCCCCAAATTGCATAATATGTTAATCACGACTAATGATTCCAATTAATCACCCATCCTTCTAATCTCTATCCACATGTTCCTCACTAGAAGTGTGCAGTGGAAAAGTGTGCAAGTATGGGGGGATGTGCGAACGAGGCAAGTGTGTTTGTCCATCGTGCCATGGTGTTGCCTCTTCTCCTGTTTGTGGCACCAATGGAGTCACTTATTCCGATGCCTGTCGGCTACGGTCCGTGGCTTGTGCTCGCCGCACGACCCTGGGAATTGCATCGTATGGGGCCTGCAATGGTGCGTAAGGGTCATCCATGCAATCTTAACCACAACTCTATTGGGAGAGAAACCCTATTGGAAAACATAACCTGTCCAAAGGTGGAGGTTTCTCTGTCTGTGAGCTGTGAGCAGCATGTCTAAAAAAGTTATGGACGGATTTGGACGAAATTAGGTGGACAGTTTGGTTGTGTGACAAGGACGAATTGGTTAGATTTTGGTGACTATCCGAATCCAGATTCAGCCAATCTGTGGGATACAATACGTAAACTGTTAAGCCTGCCGGAGGTATGTGCTCTACCAAGTGCCGGTCTCGGTGCGTTTGGTTTAGTCTGGCATTCATACATCACTTGACAAGATCTGGAATGGCCTTTCCAATTTGGCCACATTCCATGAATGGACTCCACCTAGGAATACTTTCACAAAAGCCTACTTTGTCGCGTGCACCGGTTTATCCCATTCTACATGTGGCTATCCTATCCATCCTCCCAGTCCTGGTACACTGAATCCTGGAGAGAAGGTGGTTGAGGTCAAGTAGCTTGCTTTCTCAGAATGGAAAGCTAACCTGACTGAGGCAACCTTAGTTAATTCCGTAAGGAGCAGGGTAACTCAGGAGCAGGAGCTAGGTCTGTCTGGAGAGGGAAAGCCTCTCGTCGCTCTCCCGTCATCTCCACTCTTTTAGAAGGCCATTCTCAGATCCCTTCCATTCTTGAACCTGAAAGTATACACTGAGGTTGTGGTAGTTTGCTGCTGCGGATGTAGGTAGTTGTTGTTGTTGTTGTTGTTGTTTTCGTATGTGGCCTGTGGCTGCTGGTTGCATCATTTCTCTGGAAGAGCGTTTGTGCCACTGATGCTGTGCCCCAATTACCAGTGAGCTGGTACTCAATTTGCCGACCTCAGGAGGATGACAGGCTGAGTCAACCCCCCTGGCATTAATTCAACGATCCACCCGGATTCAAACTCAGGTTCCGAGGATCCCAAGCCGCACCCGAACTGTTAAGCCAACACCAGGCTACATGCAGGTGGTAACCTATGTGGTTGAACATGAGACATGCTGGAAGCCACCTTCTGACAGAACCATTTGTGTCATAGAGAGTCCAGCTTTTCGGTTTCCCATTGTAGAGGATCACCAAGGCTTTCTCTCCTGCAGCTACAACAACATCGGTAGAAGCTGACTGTGCATCATACACCTTGGCTTGCTCATGGAAGTGACCGCTTGTCTTAGATTTATTGAGAGAAGCTCCTGTCCCGATCCCATCGAGGCGAGATGTTGTGTCACATCCAAGGACAGGATGGAGGAAGAGGATGTGTTTGCATATGTCCGGACCAAGCTGTTCTTTGACCACCTTGATGACCCAGATGCGAGGGTTTTTTGTGTTCTTCTCAGAATCTGGGCGGAAGAACAGGTCATGAGACTCTAAGCGTGCGTGGTACAAGAAAGTGGCACTCTAAGCCCTATGCACAGTAGGACGAGGAGGTCTTGTGTCATCGCTGATCAGTACTCTGTTGGTGATGGTAACAGTCTCCACAGCCTACTAAACAACAAAGAGATGAGCAATCTCCTGAAGCATGGTGTGTCTGACAGTTCCTTCATATGCTTTCCCACAATCCAAAAAACACTGATTTCAGGGCTTTCCCATCACAGGATTTCTTAAGACTTTTTCATAGAGGACACCTTCCTCGGTATGTTGCAAGTGAGAGAGCTGTTTGAAGTCATTGTACATAATGCCTGTACTAATCGTTAAGATTGCATCTTTCTTAAGCCCTGTTTGGAGTTTAATTTTAAGCTCCAAACCGTTTAGTAGGGCTTCATGCTTGAAACAACAGAAGTGACAAAATCTCTTGATGTGCTCCTATTCCCTTGGTTTTACCAAGAAATCCATAACTGTCACCTTTCATCGATTAGAAAGCTGAAAAGCTTCTCCACATGGTTTCATTGTTTCTCAATGCATCGGCCAACAATAGAAAGCAATGAGCAATAATGAATGGTGACAAGGAAATTGCTCACACTGTTGGGGAATACCTCCCCTTTGAGAGATTCCGTGTGATGGCAAGCTATTAAGCAAACCATTGAGGAGAGAGCGAGCAGGCAGATGCACAACTCAGCATATACTTTCTTGGCATGACTCCCCTGAGTGTCACCGGTGACCCCAGTCAAGCAGCCGAGGCCCTACAGCCTCTTGGGGGAAGTGAAATGGTTGGCTGCAACCAAAATATGCCAAACAATGACATTCAGTCACAGAACACCAAGTGTGGCCACACCAAGCAGCCAGGATGTGTGCTGAAAAGGATAATGAGGATGTGTGCTTCTCCAATGAGGAAGGAGATCCCTGCCTCACGATAGGACAGAGCTTTACACCAAAGGTAGAATCTAAAAAGGTGTCACCTGTTCAACAACCAACAACGACGAGGTTCCAGACAAATCAGAGAAGATTAAATGAACAGAGCTTTTGCTGAGAGGAAAAGGAAATCATCCTCCAGTGCAAAGCGTACGCTACGCATGAAGCATGGGGGATTAACGGCAAAGGAAAAAGATTCATGAACCATTTGAAATGAACAAAGCTGGCAGCCAAAAAACCAATGTTTCGCAATCTGGTTCATGAATAATGATACTTTTCCGAAAAAGGAGGTGGCGATGTTGAGTTCTGGGAGAACTTCCTCTCACCTCCTAAAACACGCATATGGAGATAACAACCAATTGGGGAATGTTCTATGCCTATGACATCATGAATCGAAACATGGGATGTAAGATTGTTGACCAATCTTCAGGCCGACGGCATATAGTTACTTCCTTTAAGATAAATGAAATATTCAATTTATCACTAAATGTAATCCTTTGATGAATTATTGTTTCGATTTTTCTCGGACCAATAACCTTTGTTTTTACTTTTATGTGGCATATTCTGATTTGGCTTTTGAAGCTATATTTTTGTTTGGACAAAGATTTTTATCTAAAGAGGAACTCGCATTGGAGGACGTAATTTCAATTTCTTTTTCAATCGTGAATGCCAATTTTCAAAATATTTCCATCAATGAGGAGGAATATGCCATAGGAAAGCTAATTGATAGATATTACACCGATGGCATGTGTGGTGTGCATGTACAGAATGTGACAGAAGCCAAGGTTTGGCCTCGTATAACCCCTGCCAAGAGAAGCGGTGCAAGCTTTTTGGCGGTGAATGGGAAATGGCATCGCAAGGCACCGATGGTCATTGCACCTGTCTCCAAGACTGCCGCTTCTCTCCCACTGATCCTGTAGGTAGTGGGTAGCTTATCCTCTTCATAATTTTTACATACAAAACGGAAGTTGCGACGGAAGTTAAAAAGGCAGTGCACTGATAGAGGGGCCAGTTTGACACAATAAGCAAGGGAATCAACACCAGGAAAGGAAGAGAGATGTGAGGAGGACACTCAGTAACCTTTAAGTCGGTGGGTTGATTTCGAAGGGTTTAATGGGGGTATAAAAGATCATGGTTTAGGGTGGGAATGACGGGAGATGGTGGCACAATATTTAACCCCCTAATTCCTCCCAGAAATGTTATATTTTACACTTTACCACTTGCATGTTTCTTCACCAATTAAAACTCCACTGAAACTTTTCAAAGAGGCCTTGTTAGTTTGGAAAGCAGTGTGGGATATATTAGCACATACAACAGCCTGCAAAAGTATTCACCCCCATCCAAAGGTTTTACATTTTGATGCCACCTGAGCTTATTTAACGATGCTTTCAAATTAAATTTAATATATAGAGTCTTCACAATCTATTCCAAAGTGATAAAGCTAAAAAATGTGAATAAGTTAGAGTAACAGAGAAAATCAGATGATTCTCAGTTGCATAAGTATTCAAACCCTTTGTCTAATTAACCCTAAATCACTTCAGGAGCAAATTATTAGATTGAAAGGTTAAATAAATAAGTGTAATAGATTTCACCTGTATGTAATTAAAAATGAAACTCCTCCATTTATCTAAGGAGTTTTAAGATGCAACTCACATGATCATCCACCAAGGCAAACATAAAAACCAAGGAGCTTTCCAAAGAAGTCAGACATAAAGTGGTGGAGAAGCACGTTCAGGAGAAGGTTATAAGAAGATTTCAAAGTCACTTATTATCCCTTTGAGTACGGTGAAATCAATCATTAAGAAGTGGAAGATGTATCGTACCACCCAGACTCTACCCAGATCAAGTCGCCCATCCAAACTCAGCAGCAGGGCGAGCAGCAAACTGGTTTGGGACATCACTGTGAATCCAACAATGACTTTGAAAGATATGCAAGTCTCTATGTGTCCCAGATGGGGGTCAGTGTTCTTCAATCAACAATATACAGTTCCCTGGCCTCTATGGACAGATGGGAAAAAGAATCCATTACTGATAAATACGCATCTAAAAGCTCGAATGGCGTTTGATAAAAAATCATCTCAATGATACTGCAGACGTGCTGTGAAAAGTTTTGTGGTCAGACGAGACAAAAATTGAACTTCTTGGTCTAAATTAAAAGTGTTGTGTCTGGTGCAAGTCCAACACTGCATATCACCTAGTCAACACCATCCCTACTGTCAAACATGGTGGTGGCAGCATCATTTAATGGGGTGATTTAATGGATGGTACAAAGTACAGGAGACCCCTTCATGAAAACCTGCTTGAAATTCACATTTGATTAGGACAATGGTCTGAAGCACAAAGCTAAAGCCACAGTGGATTAGCTCAATAAGAAGAAAATAAATGTTCTTGAGTGGCCCAGTCAAAGTCCTGACTTGAGCCCAATTGAATATTTATGGCGAGACTTAAAGATTGCAGTCCATCAACAATCTCCATCAAACTTGGCATAACTAGAGTACTTTTCACATGAAGAATTGGCAAAGGTTTCACCATCTCACTGTACGAAGCTTACTACCCACAAAGGTTAGAGACCTACTACCCACAAAGACACATCACAGTCATTGCTGCAAAAGGTGCTTCCAGCAAGTACTGACCTAAGGGGCTGAATACTTTTGCAACCAGCGAATTTTGATATGTGCATGTTTTTTGCAGGTATTCCTGACAGGTAACCTCCTTCATCTGAAATGTTTAATTTGATCTCTTCAGTTATGAAAAAAAAAGTTATTTAGAAAGAATTTTTTCTACGTAATTCATACTTCCTCTAAATGTGGCATTATTGGTAGGGGATGAATACTTTTGCAGGCGGCTTTCTATGCATAAGGAACGTTTGTAGCTGTGATCTTGTAACGTTTTCTTGCCTACGTCTGCAGTTGTGTGGGTCAGATGGTCGTACGTACATGCACGACTGTGCTCGGAGGAAAACTGCTTGCAAGCAGCAACATGACATCACGTTAACTCATAAGGGCTCATGTACAACAGGTAACCTTTCCATCAAAAAAGATGCAGCACATTCCCTAGGCAAGCATGGTTATGATGGATACTGTTTTTATTCCTTACCTGTTGCTAATTCCTTTTTTATTCTTCCTTTGGACAGATAAAAGTGTGGATTGTTGGAACACTATTTTTGGATGCTGCCCAGATAATGTCACTGGTGCCTCTGGAGTGGCTTTCTCTGGCTGTCCAGGTATGCCTATTGCCTCATTCTGGTTGCATTGTGAGCCTTCAAAGACAATACAGTCTGTTTCGGAATGAATATTTATTGCACCAGCTTCCGGCCTTCCCCTCCCCACACTCATTTCCCTTAAGCAGATTTTGTGATGTGATTGCTGTCTCCCATATAGTTACATTTTACTTGTTGCAGCTAAGTGGACTGGTGGGCATTGGGTGGAGAGGGGAGGGAGGCATTCCTTACGTATATCATAAATAATGTTAGGGTTGAGCGGAGTGTGGACCCATTCAGGAATAGCACAGGAGAATTGGTAGACGACGAAGGTGAGCTGGCAGGCTTATTATATCGTGTTTTTGCTCCTACAGTTACCCAGGAACAGTCAAGGGAACTTCCAATAGCTGAGAGTATCTATCTCAGTGGTGAGCAACGGCTTTTAGAAGAGATCCATGTAAAAGTAGATGAAATGAAGAAACAGCTGGAAAAATTATGGGATGTACATGCTCCAGGGTTTGATAATATGCACCCAAGAGTATTGATAAAGGTGGCAGACCAGATAAGTGTGGTGTTAGCGGAGATCCTTAACAGCTCATTGGGGTCAGAACAGGTACGAGAGGATTGCAGAGTAGCAAATGTAGCACTACTTTTTAAGAAAGGTTCCAGAGAATAATTGGAGAACTAATAAAGACCTCTTAAGTTTGACTTCAGTTGTGGGGAAGGTGTTGGAGACATTAAATTTAAGGAACAGACAGGGAAACATTTCAATAATTTCAAGCTAATTAAAGGTAGTTAGAATGGATTTACTAAAGGGAGATAATAATATTTAACAAATTTATTGGAGTTCTATGAAGCCGTTTCTGATTGGGTGGATGAGGGCAGTGCAGTGGACACATTATATCTGGATCATCAGAAGGTTTTTGATAAGGTACAATATTGGAGGTTGTTTGCCAAGGTAAGGCTTGTGGAGTGGCTCGTCAGGTAGTTAACTGGATTGGAAACTAGATGAGTGATAGGAAGCAAAGACTAGCTATGAGTGGTAGGATGTCTAGCTGGGAAGATGTAAGTAACATGGTACCTTAAGGATAAGTACCGAGACCATTTATTCCTGACAGTGAAACACACTGCAACCCACGCCTACAAAAAACAGACCATTTGGACCGCCGGGCGCATTTTCCTTCCAATCATCATGTAACTTGGTTGAAGTTTTCCAAGGATAGGCGCTCTTGTGTTGAAAGTTTAATGTCAATCAATCTTGAAAGTGGTTGCAGAGAAAACAAAACTAAAAGTGAACAAGAAAGAGCAATCAGAGATTGCAGACCCTCGCCAGGATGTGTTTTTAGTGATTTTTAAGGCTTTTGTGTTAAATCAAACATGGCGGCCGAACCATGTTACCGATGACATCATCATTAACACATGTTACTCCCCATGGAGAGTTCTTTACAATGAGCCATGTCTCAATTTTTTTCTATGCAGCGCTTTCGGAGATATAGAGGTGCAAAGTTGTTCGGTTTTTCTAAGATGGCGCCTTACCACATGACCTATGACGTCATAATTATCATTAAAAAAATTCTGCAGGAGGAGGTGCACCGATGATGAAAACTTCCTGTAAATCTGACCAACAGTTGCAAGAGAAAATAATATTTTTTCTGTGCGGACAATCAAACAGATAGACAGACAGACAAACAAATGAAAAATCACTCATGGAGTGACACTTGGCAAAACAGAACAAAGTGGATGGCACTCAGTGGGGCGTCCGTTTGACCTCAAAAATAATTAGTGGTTGAATTCAGTGACCTGATATGCAAACCATCTTCAAAGTTCAAGTTAATCAGATGAAAATTGACAATTTTAGAAATTCGGCCTATGTTGACCTCAAAAATTGTTGTTGGTTGCTTTCAGTAAGGCAATATGAAAATCCTTTTTAAATATCAAGCCAATCAGATAAAAATTGACGATTTTAGAAATTTGAAATTTTTGTTGACGTTTGACCGATGTTGATCCCAAAAATGTTGGTGGTTGAATTCAGTTCGCCGATATGTAAATCCTATTCAAATTTCAAGTCAATCGAATGAAAATTGAGCATTTTAGAAATTTGAAATGGTTGTTGACCTTTGGCCTATGTTGGTGGTTGAATTTAGTTCGCTGATATGTAAATCCCATTCAAATTTAAAGTGAATCGGATGAAGATTGAGGATTTTAGAAATTTGAAATTGTTGTTGATCTTTGGCCTATGTTGACCTTTTGGCCTATGCTGATCTCAAAAATAGTTCGTGGTTGCTTTCAGTAAGGTGATATGAAAATCCTTTTCAAATTTCAAGTCAATCGGATGAAAATTGACGATTTTAGAAAATTGAAATTGTTGTTGACCTTTGACCTATGGTGATCCAAAAAATAGTTGGTGGTTGAATTTAGTTTGCTGATATGTAAATCCCATTCAAATTTAAAGTGAATCGGATAAAAATTGAGGATTTTAGAAATTTGCAATTGTTGTTGACCTTTGGCCTATGTTGACCTTTTGGCCTATGTTGATCTCATCAATAGTTGGTGGTTGAATTCAGTTCACCGATATGTAAATCCTCTTCAAATTTCAAGTCAATCGGATGAAAATTGAAAATTTTAGAAATTTGAAATGGTTGTTGACCTTTGGCCGATGTTGAACTTTTGGCCTATGCTGAATTCAAAAATAGTTGGTGGTTGCTTTCAGTAAGGTGATATGAAAATCCTTTTCAAATTTCAAGCCAATCAGATAAAAATTGACGATTGAAAAAATTGAAATTGTTGTTGACCTTTGACCTATGGTGATCCCAAAAATAGTTGGTGGTTAAATTTAGTTTCCTGATGCGTAAATCCCATTCAAATTTCAATTGAATCCGATGAACATTGAGGATTTTAGAAATTTGAAATTGTTTAAAAAAATTTTTTTTTTTTTTTTGGATACATAATCGAGGCTCGTGAAAGAGCTAACATTTATCACACAAACAAATCAAACAGACAAACAAACAAAGTATATAAAAAGGGGAGCGGTAGACAAGATGGGGAGAGAAGGGGAAGCACATAAACACAACATTTGAGACCAGGGACATCGGGAATGTGTGGGAGGGAGAGGGCTTGGGGGGAGGCGGCGTGGGAAGGGGGGAGGGGGGAGGTGGGAGAAGTATAAACACAAGGACACCAAGGACTTCCAGGAAAGAAGTTGGTATTTCAAAAAAGTGGATTTGGGGTGAAATTATCGGGGGTAGAAAAGATCAAGGTTTTGGATGGGGGAAGATAAGAGATGGTGTTGAACAGCTGTTTAAAAGACCTGGAGGGAGGAGTGGGATTGAAGAGAGTGAGGGAGTTTGTTCCAGAGGTGAGAGAAAAGAGGAATGAAAGAGTGAAGGTGAGCAGAGAGCCGAGATTTCGGCAGTTTAACCATCAGAGGGTGGCTGGCAGATCTTGTGCGACCTGTAGGAATATTTGGGGGACAGAGCCCAGAGAGAGCTGGAGGAGCAAGGCCGTAGAGGAGTCGGTAGAAGACAGAAAGACCACCAACCTGCCTGAGGTGAGTAAGTGAAAGGCCCTCGGAGGTAGCTTCATCACAGGAGATTCCAATCGATTCTCAACGCTTTGGTTTCAACAGCGTGAAGACGAGCTAGGTGTGAGGCAGGAGCACCAGCCCAAAGGGGAGAGCAGTATTCCATTGAGCTGCGGATGAAAGCCTTGTATGTGGTGATGAGCTCAGGTGTGCCAAGGAAGGACTTCGCACGACGGAGGATGCCCAGTCGGCGACTGGCTTTGGAAGCCAGATTTGAAATGTGGTTTTCCCAGGAAAGATCATGGCAGATAGTGAGACCCAAAAGCTTGAGTGACAGAACTTCTTGGAGAGGATTATTCAGTAAGTGGATGGGAGGGTTGTCCAGTCGGTCTTTTCGGAGAGACATCGTAAGAGTGTGAGATTTGTCAGGATTGAAAGACATGTTCCACTTGTTTGGCCAGTTTGTGATTTTGTCCAGGTCTGCAGAGAGTGATGAGGCTGCAGACTGCCGATCTGAGGGATGAGGAATGGAGCGGCAGAGAGTGGAGTCATCAGGAAAGAGATAAGAGAGGATTTTCAAGAGAGTCGGAGAGATCATTGATGAAGACCGGTGGTTGAAAGTGTGGTTGAAAAAAAGTGGTTGTTGACCTTTGGCCTATGCTGACCTTTTGGCCGATGTTGATTTCATCAATAGTTGGTGGTTGAATTCAGTTCGCCGATATGTATGTCCGATTCAAATTTCAAGTCAATCGGATGAAAATTGAGGATTTTAGAAATTTGAAATTGTTGTTAACCTTTGGCCTATGTTGACCTTTTGGCCAATGCTGATCTCAAAAATAGTTGTTCGTTGAATTCAGTTCACTGATGTGCATATCCCATTCAAATTTCAAGTGAATCGTATGAAAATTGAGGATTTTAGAAATTTGAAATTGTTGTTGACTTTTTGCGTTTGTTGCTCTTTTGGCCTACGGTGATCTCAAAAATAGTTGGTGGTTGAATTCAGTTTTCTGATATGTAAATCCCATTGAAATTTCAAGTCAATCGGATGAAAATTGAGGATTTTAGACATTTGAAAAAAAGGGGTTGACCTTTGGCCTATGTTGACCTTTTGGCCTATGCTGATCTCAAAAATAGTTGGTGGTTGAATTCAGTTCGCCAATATGTAAATCCTTTTCAAATTTCAAGTCAATCGGATGAAAATTGAGGATTTTAGAAATTTGAAATTGTTGTTGACCTTTGGCCAATGTTGACCTTTTGGCCAATGCTGATCTCAAAAATAGTTGTTCGTTGAATTCAGTTAACTGATGTGCATATCCCATTCAAATTTCAAGTGAATCGTATGAAAATTGAGGATTTTAGAAATTTGAAATTGTTGTTGACTTTTGGCGTTTGCTGCTCTTTTGGCCTATGCTGATCTCAAAAATAGTTTGTGGTTGAATTCAGTTAGCCAATATGTAAATCCTTTTCAAATTTCAAGTCAATCGGATGAAAATTGAGGATTTTAGAAATTTCAAATGGTTGTTGACCTTTGGCCTATGTTGACCTTTTGGCCTATGCTGATCTCAAAAATAGTTGATTGTTGAATTCAGTTAGCCGATATGTAAATCATATTCAAATTTCAAGTCAATCGGATGAAAATTGAGGATTTTAGAAATTTCAAATGGTTGTTGACCTTTGGCCTATGTTGACCTTTTGGCCTATGCTGATCTCAAAAATAGTTGATGGTTGAATTCAGTTAGCCGATATGTAAATCCTTTTTAAATTTCAAGTCAATCGGATGAACATTGAGGATTTTAGAAATTTGAAATTGTTGTGGACCTTTGGCCTATGTTGACCTTTTGGCCAACGCTGATCTCAAAAATAGTTGGTGGTTGAATTCAGTTCGCCGATATGGATATGCTCTTCAAATTTCAAGTCAATCGGATGAAACTTGAGGATTTTAGACATTTGAAAAAAGTGGTTGACCTTTGGCCGATGTTGACGTTTTGACCCCAAAACTATATAGGATTTTGTCTGACTACAAATTCCACCATTTGGTAAAGTTTCGTGAAGATCGGTTTAAAATTGTGTCCTGTAGGCAAGTATAAGTGAGCGGGCAGACACACACACACACACACACACACACACACACACACACACACACACACACACACACACACACACACACACACACACACACACACACACACACACACACGAGTGATCAACATACTAGTCAGGTTCACTATGTTAACAAATATAATTTCGTTCAAAATTTTGGGATTAGCAAACCTGTACATTTTTGGAATCATCAGAGCATGGAGAATCCGAAAATCAATGTTGGCATTTGCAGACACCTGCATGGCCGCCATTTTGGATTTTCAAAATGGCCGCCATAAAATACATATTTTGCGCTATCTCGGCTTCTAGTCAACCTAGAGACGAAATTAAATATGCTAATCCTATGTTTTCTGGGTCAAGGAATCCAATAAAGGCCTCAAAATAGTGCTCAGGATTATAGAAAAGCAACAAACAAAGGTAATTGAAAACCATTGTCTTTATATTTGTGATATAACTGTATTACATAATACAGGATATTGCAAGTCCTTTGAAGTTATAGGTATGGGTTTATAAAGCAAGAAAGCAGCCTTGTTAGTATCAGATTGAACTATAAGTCCTATACACAGGATCTACTAGGTCTACACTGTTCAGGAATATGCTTTTACAGATCTTCATCACTGTCCTGAGGGTCATTTTCGCAAAGGTGTCTATGCAAATGCAAACATTAATTTTTGGATTCCTCATGCTCTGAATATTCCAAAAATGTATAGTTTTGCTAATCTACCAAAATTTTGAACGAAAAAACATGGTGAACCTGACTATACTTGCAAAAAAAAAAATTTTTTTGCCAAGGTATGAAAAATCACTCATAGAGCGACACTTTGCAAAACAGAACAAAGTAGAATGGCATTCAGTGAAGCATCCTTTTGACCTCAAAAATAATTCTTGTTTGAATTATATGACCTGATATGCAAATTGTCTTCAACGTTTAAGTTAATCAGATGAAATTGACAATTTTCGAAATTTGGCCTATGTTGACCTTTTGGCCTATGTTGACCTCAAAAATAGTTGGTGGTTGGTTTCACGAACCTGATATGAAAATCCTTTTCGAATTTCAAGTCAATCACATGGAAATTGAGGATTTTAGAAATTTGAAAAAAGTGAACCTTGATTTTATCAAATCTGGTTTTATCCCTTGAACAATGTACTGCCCCAGCCCTCTTATCTCCCGATGTCCGTGATCCCTACTGTTGTTGCACTTCCTTCCCTCCCCCCCCCCCCCCCCCCTCTTGTCTCCTGCTCCCTTTATTATATGTTATATGTGTTAGCTCTCACACGAGCCTCGACTTAGTATCCAAAAAAAAGACGAAAAAAGTGGTTGACCTTTGGCCTATGTTGACCTTGTGACCGATGTTGATCAAAAAAATAGTTGGTCGTTGAATTCAGTTAGCTGATATGTAAATCCCATTCAAATTTCAAGTCAATCGGATGAAAATTGAGGATTTCAGAAATTTGAAATTGTTGTTGACCTTTTGCCTATGTTGAGCTTTCAGCCCATGCTGGCCTCAAGAATAGTGGGTGGTTGAATTCAGTTCGCCGATATGTAAATCCTATTCAAATTTCAAGTTTAATCGGATGAAAATTTAGGATTTTAGAAATTTGAAATTGTTGTTGACCTATGGCCTATCTTGACCTTTTGGCCTATGCTGATCTCAAAAATAGTTAGTGGTTGAATTCAGTTTGACGATATGTAAATCCCATTCAAATTTCAAGTCAATCCGATGAAAATTGAGGATTTTGGAAATTTGAAAAAAGTGGTTGACCTTTGGCCTATGTTGACCTTTTGACTTTTTGACCTCAAAAATTTTTTTTTGATGTCCAAATATCAAATCAAAATATGATTTTGTCGGACCATGACTCAACCATTTGGTGAAGTTTCGTGAAGATCAGTTTAAAATTGTGACCTGAAGGCAAGTATAAGTGAGCGGACAGACAAACAAACACACAAACAAACAAACACACACAAACCAGAGTGATCAACAACTTGTCCCGAAAAATTTTTTGCCAAGTAATAACAAAGTCGACCGACCAATATACAGACTTGGCATTTAATATGGAATATATTTTTTTTCTTGACTTGGGTTCACTTTCTGAACTCAGTATATCAATCTGGTGAGTTTCTTTTACGCTTCGGTGATGTCTTTGTTGAAAGAACCATGTCACTGATTGTCTTTTGCAGCAAGAAGTCAATAACAGGATAATATCACAGGTGGCGTGACAAAATGTAAGGACAGGTGCATTTGACGATTGGCTTCACAATCGGGTATATAAGGGTTGTTGCGTTCTGTATTAGTGGAAAACAACTGCTGCACATCTACAAAAGTTATTGCCGCTTCCTTTGGAGATGGTCCGTCAACGTGACAATGCTGTTTTTCATGGAGTGGTGGCTTTACGAAATTCTGGCATGAAACAGCGTGCTATTGCTCGGAAGTATGGCATCACTCAAGGTCAGGTGTCAAAGATCCTGAAACGAAATGCTCAGAACTGTGTCCCTACTCCAATACCGAGGCCAGGACGTCCACGCAGAACCACAAGGAGAGATGATCGCCAGCTGCACCGGTTAGTCTGCAATGGCCGTACCAAGTCAGCTCATCGGCTAAGGGCTGAGTGGCAGCAACTGACAAATGTGCCTATATCCAGAAGGCTAGTCAACCAACGACTGGTTCAAGCAGACTATCGTGCCAGGCGTCCCCTGAGAAAGCCACGCCTGACCAGACAACACAGCCAGCGCCGATTGCAGTGGGCCAGAGAGCACCGTCAAGGGCAGCCAGGAAACTGGAATCACGTGACCTTCATTGACGAGTCTAGATTTCTGGTCTATCGTCAATATGGCCGCGTCCGAGTGCGCAGACAAGTGCATGAAGCCCACAACGAAGATTGTATAGTGCCAAGAGTCCAAGCTGGAGGTGGTGGGTGACCGTTTGGGCTGCTTTTCATGCAGGGGGCAAAACTGACCTGGTTGTTCTGAATGGAAACCTGAACCAGTTCAAGTACAGGGTCATTCTGGAAGAAACATTGCTTCCATTTGCTCTTTCAGCCTTTCGAGGAAACTTGGTCTTCCAAGATGACAATGCACGGCCTCATCGTGCTCGCATGATTCAACACTTTCTTGCTGACCATGGTGTCAAGCATATGGAGTGGCCTGCCATGTCCCCGGATATGAATCCGATAGAGAACTTGTGGGCAGAATTAACGCATCAAATCGACAACTTGGACCAGCAGCCCACCTCTGTGCGTGAATTGCAGCAGGCTATTGTCACTGCATGGCAAGCGATTCCTGTCCAAACCTTGGCAAATCTCGTGAACAGCATGCCTCGACGTGTACGTGCTCTCCTGAATGCTCGTGGGGGTTACACGAAGTACTGAACTGTAATTTTACTGTCCGTAATCCCAGTCATAATTTCGCTTTTGTTTTTGTTGAAATTTTTTTTCGCTAATGTGCAAAATAAAGAGATACTTCTGGAAAACGCACAGAAGTTTAACACAGTACTGTCCGTGAATTGAGTTCGATATCACTTTACATCACTTTCAAGGATCAATTTATTTGCTTCAAAATGTCAAATGTGGTTTTTGTTTCTTTTAAAGGTCACATTAACAAAATCTAGAATAATTTCAACATAATTCCAATGAACGTTTGGTTCTAAGACATCTTGAAAAGTAAGTTCACCCCCACAAAAAAAATATTACATATTAAATGCCAAGTCTGTACTTGAAAAAATGACGATTTGAAAAATCGACGAAAATCGACGATTTTTCATGTACCAAATAACATAATCAATAAATGAAAAACCGTCTCACCACTTTATGCTTCCCAGATAATTTTATCCTGTACTTTAAAGTTTCCATCAATAAAAATATCCTGCCGAAGTTACCAAGGCAATGCTTTACGTAAAATGTCTAAAATCTTGTCCAATATGCCACAGGAACTTACAATTGTAATCCCGTTGGATCCTACGGCTTGACATCTGAGCCGGGATGTACTCAGTGTCCTTGCCGTCCTGGTGTTGAGGGAACAAAGTGTGACAAATGTATGGCGGGTTTTTGGGACTTCCTGGGAATCACCTGGAAGAAGAATCCTGGCTGCACACGTGAGTTGTGATGGAATGATGACCTATTTCTCTCCGTAGGCAAATAGACAAGTAAACATTTTTGAATCTGAGGATTAATTTAATGTATGAGATGAGAGAATGAAGTTCCATAAAATAAGTAGGCCCTACATCTCTTTTCGAAGTTATATTTATCCACGAGCAGGGGTACCCGGCATTGCTCAGGGAAATCAATTGAGAAAGGGGAAGGGTGTAGGAGGGTTGGTGGGCCAGGGTTGGGGTAAGAGAGTTGGAGGGCCAAAGGGGAATAGGAAAATTGGAGAGCAGGGAGTAGGAGAATTTCTGGGGTGAGCGGGAGTTGGAGAGTTGGAGTGCCGTGGTGCGGTAGGAGATTTGAACAGCAGGGGGTAGGATAATTTCTGGGGCGAGCGGGGGTTGGAGAGTTGGACGGCCAGGGGATTGGAGAATTGCTGGGCCAAGGGGGCGAGGGGGGATAGTCAGAGAGTTGGTGGGCAGGTGGGTCGGGAGGCAGGAGAATCGCCGAGTTGGGGCAGCAGAACCAGTAGGCCGTGGGGAGCAGGAGATTCACCATAGTGGGGGTGGGGCAGTGGTTGTGCTGGAGAAGCAGGGAGAGAGGTCCAGCCCAGGTCCTTGGCCCACGTCCTTCATGAACCAGCCAAGGCAAGACCCCCACGAACACACATCAACAATGCAATTAAAGGTTTAACTCCGTCAAGAGCAAAACAAAGTAAGCAAAAATCTCGAAAAAAGACAACACAATTCTTACTCGTCTCACAGCCCCAAAATCGGGATGGAGAAATAAGTCAAACCCGGCACCGCGAGGGGATGGGAACGGGTGATGTCGAGGCCACACCCAGCCAGAATATAATTTTGAATTTCATTTAGCCTTAGCCCTGGTGTTGGGCTAGCGGTTAGGGTGCCGGCTTAGGATCCTAAGATCCTGGGTTCGAATCCCGGTCGATCGCTGAATTAACGCCAGGGGGGTTGACTCAGCCTGTCATGCCTTCCGAGGTCGGCTAATTGAGTACCAGTTCACTGGTAATTCCCTGTTTGTCGTTAAAGGCGGCAAAAAGGGTTGGCGTCAGGAAGGGCATCCGGCCGTAAAACATTGCTTCAAAAAGGGGACCAAAAAACAACAACAACCACGGTCCCCGAAAAAGGCCAACCCCCGCTTTGCGGGGAAAAATGGCCTCTAAAGGTGGTTATTTTTTATTTTTTATATTTAGCAATATCATCATTAGCCATTGTCACAAAAACACCAAGTAGCCTATGTTCAACAGGAAGTCCAATTTGTTGTATGTGTCAATTTTGGTGCCAATTGGCCCAGTAGTTTGGGTGTGATTGGTGTTTCACACACACGTACAACAACACTCGGTCTGTGCCTGGTGCCTGCATGGCATGGCAATGGCCTGCAGCCTGTGCCTGGGCTAGGGGGTTTCACCTCTGCAACTGGTTCTCCCCCACCCAGCAAATCAACAGTCGACTACTGCACGCCTATCCACCAACCGATCACAGACAACGCAGTTGTTCGTGAGCTACTGAAGCGTTCCGAGGCAGCAACTGCTGAGGTGGGTCAGAGATGGGTCCTGAATACATTTGATCTGGGTGTCTGCATGAAAGCCCTTCCCATCATCTGGCGCTGGCCAAATGAATTTGCTAGTCATGTAGTAACGATTGGACCCTTCCACACATCCATGAACTACATCGGGATGCTCACTGGACACAAGATGCGTGGTTCTGGATATGCAGAGATTCTCTTTGAGGCACAACTAGTAACAAGTGGATCTCTCAAAGGTGTTCTCAGTGGAAAGGCCTACGCAAAGTCCCTCTTTTGCCTCAAAACAGTGTGTGAGGCAATGGAGAGGCTGTTGATGGAGAGATTCACTGAGGAGGAGAACATCATGATCTCTGACCCTGCTGTGCTTCTCAGAATGACCCAGTCTTGCAACCGAGAGCACCTCGATGAAGCCCTCAAAGACCCCTCAACTCTACTCCTCATCAAAAATTTGCATAAAATTTGCATAATTTTGCATAAAATTTGCAGCAGTAATTTGCATAAAAATGGTATGTGGGACATTTTTTCAGCTTGGGGCCATAGCTAGTCATTTTCTACACATTTTTTCCAATCTAGAAACACTGATTAGAAGTATATCTCCGGGGGGTGCAGGGGGACCTAGTCTTCCTACTAGACTAAGTACATACAATGAAATGCCCTCCCTCTCTTCGAATGTTCTATGCACGCAGACCCCTTTATCCCATCCCAATAATCCTATTTCCCTTAACGTTTCTCATTAGATCTGAGAAAGAAAACAGGATAATTTCTTCAGATTTCATGAGAACATATTGTAAAAGTGCCAAAGTTTATTTTTGCTATTATTGCGTATATCCATCACTCGCAGCCTGCTTGTGCCACCCTGGGGGCTCTGCGAGGGACGACTGCCTTCAGGAAACAGGACAGTGCACCTGCAAGACTGGCATTCTGGGAGCAAAGTGTGATCAGTGCCCAACTGGCGAGATGTTTGGACCAAACGGATGCAAAAAAGGTGGGAACCGTGCTGCGATGGATTGAGGTGTATGTCGATCTTCATCGCTGGTCGTGGTCGTGGTATTACCAATTAAATAACGACTCAAGTACAATATGGTTCTGCTATTACCAAACGCAAAAGGTAAGGTAGGTTCCTACCTGCAATGCAAGGAGGCTCTTGAACATTGAACCTTCTTTCATATTCAGAGTATAATTGGAAAGCTTGCAGCCATTGGCTTCAGATAGTGATTTTTGAAATTTTTGATTTTGTTGAAATTTGACATTTCCTTTTCAGCTGAACCACCCAAAACGTGCTGGGGTGTGACGTGCAAGGATGGTGCATCGTGCGTGCAAAAGAATGGTCAGGCGTCTTGTGAATGCCTCCTCTCGTGTTCACTCAAAAGCCCTCACCCGGTAAGTCCGAGAAGTCGCAATGTGCTCAAATTGCACGAACAATAACAAAAGCGGCACAGGTGTTAGTCCAGAGTAGTATATTATTATTTATTTTTAATACAAAATCTAGGCTCAAGGAAGAGTGGCACCACAGAGTTTACGAGGGCAGTGAAACAACAGGTGCACATAAACAAGGAAATGTAAAAATTAAAAAATAAACAGAAAAAGAGGAAAGAGAGGAGAGGAAACGAAACATCGGAACCTACAAGTAAGAGTGGTGGGTTATGGGAAGTTTAATGAGAACATAGAGGATCATAAATGGGAATGAACACTGACATGGGATGTGGTGTGGATCTGGATAGAAGGATCAGATTGAACTGACCCAGGTATATGGTGACACATACGGGGATAAATATGGTTACTCAGATATATGGTTACACTTATGGGGAGAAATATTGTTACTCAGGAAGATGGTTACACAAATGGAGAGAAGTGAGTAAAAAAGGAGGTGAGCAGTAAGCTTGGATTTTGGAAGGCAGGTAGGGATTTTTTTTTTACATACTCATGGAAGAGCAGCGAAGACGTTGGGACAACAGGTGGACATCACAACCAAGAGGATGAAAGAAAAGAGAGAGGTGAGGGAAGAACATAGCAACCTGTGTGTATACGAGAGTTTGGATCGGGGAGGATTAATTGGGGTGGAAAATATTGTTATGGTATCGGCACAGGCACCAGGCTCACGAGGTGTAAACTCAGACCTGCCACCACTGCCAATCCTGAGGCCCTCAAACCACGGATAACTCCATGGCCCAGAGGGATGTCAACCAATCGCGGACGCAGGCAAAAGCAATTACACCAAGCAGGGTCCTCACGTCCACAGCCGTGTTACATACTCGGTGGTTTAACTACCTGAGTTAGGGTCCACACCCTCAGTGGTCACCCATCTTCCAACTAATACTACGGCCCAGGGAACCATGGGTAAATGTTGGCTAAGCACTACCAAAGTGAAACAGTGGGGCAAAATGCCCGTCTATCCACTACGTACACGCTATGTCGGATCAATCAAAGAAAGGATACGAACGAGGCAGCTTAAAGAGAGAACAATTATTTATTTACACACATAAACATGCAGTCATCAATCATGGATTCACAAGCAAGCCACAGCCATCTTATTTGCACAGGCAGGCAATCAACAAAGCATGTACTTACAAATGTATTTACAACAAAGCATGCAAAGGGCGACAGACACGGAAAGGCAGACTTGCATCCTCGGATAATCCTCGGGGCTTATCACACCCCTAAAATGTATTGCTCTTATACAGTCTTACATACAGGAAGGACATGGCGCCATCACTCATCCGGGAAGAAGATGATAAGATCAGAAAGAGGCAGTTCGGAGCAATGGTTTGACTCCTCACTTACCCAACGCGACCATGCAGGGTTGTGTTGGGCCAAATATTGCAAGAGGGGGAGGGTTTGGGAGGTCATGATTTGATTGGCAGAGATTGTGTGAGAGATTGAGAGAGAGATTGTGTGAGAGATTGAGATAGATTGTGAGAGATTGAGATAGATTGTGAGAGATTGTGAGAGATTGAGAGAGATTGTGTGAGAGATTGAGAGAGATTGTGAGAGATTGAGATAGATTGTGAGAGATTGAGATAGATTGTGAGAGATTGTGAGAGATTGTGTGAGAGATTGAGAGAGATTGTGTGAGAGGTTGAGAGAGATTGAGAGAGATTGAGATAGATTGTGAGAGATTGAGAGAGATTGTGTGAGAGATTGAGAGAGATTGAGAGAGATTGTGTGAGAGATTGAGAGAGATTGTGAGAGATTGTGAGAGATTGAGAGAGATTGTGAGAGATTGTGAGAGATTGTGTGAGAGATTGTGTGAGAGATTGTGAGAGATTGAGAGAGATTGAGATAGATTGTGAGAGATTGAGAGAGATTGTGAGAGATTGAGAAAGATTGAGATAGATTGTGAGAGATTGAGAGAGATTGAGAGAGATTGAGATAGATTGTGAGAGATTGAGAGAGATTGTGAGAGATTGAGAGAGATTGAGATAGATTGTGAGAGATTGAGATAGATTGTGAGAGATTGAGATAGATTGAGAGAGATTGTGAGAGATTGAGATAGATTGAGATAGATTGTGAGAGATTGTGAGAGATTGAGAGATTGATGGAATGGACCGATGGTGGATCGACAGGAAGAGAGAGATCACAGCAAATGGGGAAACATTACACCGGGAATATACAGACAAACCTCAATGTATTTCCCCTCCAAACTCCTGGGCAATCGGCAAAGGTCTACCTCCCACATCAATTTAAGAAATAACTGTCTTGGGATTCCTACGAGTACGCGAATGCTCTCTTTCAGGGTACATTTTACAAAACCGTAACAATATAATGTGTATGGAGATGGAGAATGACATGAGATGGTGGTGCTCTGGCATCTTCAAGTCATGGAGGGAAGAGAGCAATTGCTCCACATCAGGAATATTGTTCGACAAATGGGAGGAAAGGTTAACAAAGGAGTGAAGGTGAGCAGTAAGCCAGGATTTTGGAAGGTTAGCAAGGAAGGCGTCACAGGAAGAAAGCTTGTGTCATGCAAGGGTATAGGGCTGAAAGAGCAGAGGGAGCAAGGCCAGAAAATGTGACAAAACAGTGATTCCATGGCAGTTCTCTTGTGCATAAGGTTTGTGTGGCACAGGTAATGTTTTATGTGTGAAATATTGACTGTACAGGTGTGCGGAGCTGACAATGTCACATATGCAGATGAGTGCCAGCTTCGGCTCATTGCATGTCGCCAAGGTCGGGACCTCTTATGGAAAGATGGACATTGCCCAGGTGGGGTGTGCTCGGTTTCCACATAGAAACAGACATCATTTGACATGAACTATGACACTATCATCATCACATCACCATCAAGCCTTTGGTATATCCACATCCCAGGTATTTATTTACCTAACTTCCTTTCTTCCATGAACACAAAATGTAAATTTACCTAAATTTGCATATTCACGATCCATATCTATACTATAAAAGTAGCCCTGTGTGCGTGTGTGGGGGATTTCATTAAATTGCCTATCCTGACTGTGGCAGCAGCGACACACTGTGACCTATTTCCAGTCCTGGCAAGTAACTGTGTCTGACTTTGGAGGGTCTGTTATCATAATATTCTATGCATCTGGCCTTGACAAAGGATTCTCTCCGAATGAGGCTTATTCTGCTTTGTCAACTTGGGACGTTGTTTTGAGTCCTTTGATCTTTGAAGTATATTAAGCCGACTACAGGGTTGTGGCTCGCTGAGATGTTGGTGCGGGCTGTGCATGATCGTAATGAATGTGATGTCATCCATGGTGGTGTTACTAGCTTACACGCGACTTCAGCATCTCCCATGCATGTAGTATTTTTATAATTAATAAATCTCTTGTACACTGTCCGAGTTTGACACGAGGTGCTCAAAAGCCCATGACACATGCATGTGTCTGAGTTCCACCCGTTGGTTGGAAAGTTTGCCTGACGCCACCTACAATGTCTATACTAATGTACATCCGCCATGTTGGTTGGTGCCTTCCTGTTACACAAAGTTAAAGACATCTTTGGAGCTATCATATTCACAATTGCCACGCTCACCCAATAAGTTTTCCCTTCAGTGTAAAATGACCAAAATGACAGCTAATATGATTTTAGGCACATAGCCTTCACGGGCCTTGTGAAGATCGGCCTCAGCGATTGCGGCAGTGGTCTGTTGTCTATACACCGCCCATATAACTACACATAGTATTCTCTCAAGCAGTGCTTTATTGCGGGGGTTACGCAGGTCTTTGCTATTATTTCCGACTATTCTACCTATATGTACTATAAAAGGTGCCGTGCGTCCGTCCTCCCATGTGTGTCACGTTTATTTTAAAGGGCTCCCTCCAGCTGTGGTAGAATAATATAAATGGTACTGTTGTAAAACTAATAATCTATGAACTTGGAACAAAAATGTTGAGGTTGTAAATGGTAGTGTCCATTTAATCCCAAACATGCCTTTTAGTAGGACTTGAAACTTAATGTAGCGGTTCCAACGGTGCCATTTTATTATTGTACCACTACCTTCCCAAATCCACTTTTTTGAAATACCAACTTCTGTCCTGGAAGCCCTTGGTGTCCTTGTGTTTTATACCTCTCCCACCCCCCCCCCCCCCCTTCCCACGCCTCCTCCCCCCAAGCCCTCTCCCTCCCACACACCTCCCTGCTCTCAAATGTTGTGTTTGTGTGCTTCCCCTTCTCTCCCCATCTTGTCTTCTGCTCCCTCTTTTTATATATTTTGTTTGTCTGGTTGATTTGTTTGTGAAATAAATGTTAGCTCTTTCACGAGCCTTGATTCAGTATGTAAAAAAAAAAAAAAAAAAATCCTTAGGTGATTTTAGAAAATAAATAAATAATAATTTTCAAATAAAATATATATAAAAAACGCTTTAGAAAAACTGTGATTGGCACGGAAGGAGCACACAAACAACAACCACAGCTACGACAACTGTAACAACAACAACAACAACAACAAGTACTATGTGTTATCAATAATGTTTTTGTCACTTGGTTCACTTCATTTTACATTCTCATTGAGATTCACAGATGTACTATATTGGGCCGTGCAAGAGTGAGTGCGTCCACCCGAGAGAGTGAAACGTCCCTTCTACCACTACCTTCCCTTTGGTCTGTTGTTATTATTCATTAGGGTTTAACGACCCACCACTCGGTAGTGATATAATCTTAGAAATGGTGCCATGTGACTGTAATTGGATGGGAAAGGGCACCTGTCACAGTAGGGTGGCCGACGCAATCGCTCTATCACTGTAGGGTGGCCGACGCAATCGCTCTATCACTGTAGGGTAGCCGACGCAATCGCTCTATCACTGTAGGGTGGCCAACACAATCGCTCTATCACTGTATGGTAGCCGATGCAATAGCTCTATCACTGTAGGGTGGCCGACGCAATCGCTCTATCACTGCAGGGTGGCCATCGCAATCATTTTGTACTGCAGTATACAACCCAAACATAAAACATGGTATTTGTTATAATTGCAACTTAATTAAACAAGTAATTAATTAGCTGTGTGCATTATAGATGTGTTTTTGTCCGCGTTTAAGGGTTAGGCATGTGTTAGCAAGACGCTCGCTTAACGCCTTTCAACCTATCACTGTAGTGAAGCTGATGCAATCACTCTATCACTGTAGGGTAGCTGACACAATCACTCTTATCACTGTCGTGCGGCCGACGCAATCACTCTATCACTGTAGGGTGGCCGACGCAATCACTCCATCACTGTAGGGTGGCCGAAGCAATCGCTCTATCACTGAAGTGTGGCCAACGCAATCCCTCTATCACTGTAGGGTGGGCGACGCAATCACTCGATCACTGTAGGGTGGCTGAAGCAATCGCTCTATCACTGTAGGGTGGCCGACGCATTCACTCTGTCACTGTAGGGTGGCCGAAGCAATCGCTCTATCACTGTAGTGTGGCCAACGCAATCCCTCTATCACTGTAGGGTGGCCGATGCAATCACTCTATCACTGTAGGGTGGCTGAAGCAATCGCTCTATCACTGTAGGGTGGCCGACGCAATCACTCTATCACTGTAGGGTGGCCGAAGCAATCGCTCTATCACTGTAGTGTGGCCAACGCAATCCCTCTGTCACTGTAGGGTGGCCGACGCAATCACTCGATCACTGTAGGGAGGCCGACGCAATCATTCTATCAGTGTAGGTTGGCCGACCCAATCACTCTATCACTGTAAGGTGGCTGACGCAATCGCTCTATCACTGTAGGGTAACTGATGCAATTGCTCTATCACTGTAGGGTAGCTGATGGAATCGCTCTATCACTGCAGGGTGGCCGACGCAATCGCTCTATCACTATAGGGTAGCTGACGCAATCGCTCTATCATTGTAAGGTGGCCGACGCAATCGCTCTATCACTGTAGGGTAGCCGACGCAATCGCTCTATCACTGTAGGGTAGCCGACGCAATCGCTCTGTCACTGTAGGGTGGCCGACGCAATCGCTCTATCACTGTAGTGTGGCCGACGCAATGACTCTATCACTGCAGGGTGGCCGACGCAATCACTCTATCACTGTAGGGTAGCTGACACAATCACTCTTATCACTGTGGAGTGGCCGACGCAATCGCTCTATCACTGTAGTGTGGCCGATGCAATCGCTCTATCACTGTAGGGTAGCTGACGCAATCACTCTTATCACTGTAGGGTAGCTGAAGCAATCGCCCTATCATTGTAGGGTAGCTGACGCAACCACTATCATTGTAGGGAAGTCGACGCACTCGCTCTATCACTGTCGGGTGGCCGACGCAATCGCTCTATCACTGTAGGGTGGCTGACGCAATCGCTCTATCACTGTAGGGTAGCTGACGCAATCACTCTTATCACTGTAGGGTAACTGATGCAATCGCCCTATCATTGTAGGGTAGCTGACGCAACCACTATCATTGTAGGGTAGTCGACGCACTCGCTCTATCACTGTCGGGTGGCCGACGCAATCGCTCTATCACTGCAGGGTGGATGACACAATCGCTCTATCCCTGTAGGGTAGCTGACGCAATCGCTCTATCACTGTAGGGTGGCTGACACAATCGCTCTATCACTGTAGGGTAGCTGATGCAATCGCCCTATCATTGTAGGGTAGATGACGCAACCACTATCATTGTAGGGTAGTCGACGCAGTCGCTCTATCACTGTCGGGTGGCCGACGCAATCGCTCTATCACTGTAGGGTGGCTGACACAATCGCTCTATCCCTGTAGGGTAGCTGACGCAATCGCTCTATCACTGTAGGGTGGCTGACGCAATCGCTCTATCACTGTAGGAGTGTAGGATGGCCAACGCCATCACTCTATTACTGTAGGGGAGCCGACGCAATCGCTCTATCACTGTAGGGTAGCCGACGCACTCGCTCTTTCACTGTAGGGTGGCCTTCGCAATCATTTTGTACTGCAGTATACAACCCAAACATAAAACATGGTATTTGTTTTAATTGCAATTTAATTAAACAAGTAATTAATTAGCTGTGTGCATTATAGATGTGTTTTTGTCCGCGTTTAAGGGTTAGGCGTGTGTTAGCAAGACGCTCGCTTAACGCCTTTCAACCTATCACTGTCGTGTAGCTGATGCAATCGCTCTGTCACATCCCATTATAAAGACCATGAATGTCCACAAATGGCACTTCACCAGAATGTGGGAAGATCTTCATCTCTGCCAGAGATCAAATCCTGTTGTTGTTTTTCATATGCAGCCTGTGTCTGCTGGTTGCATCATTTCTCTGGAAGCGCGTTTGTGCCCCTGATGCAGTGCACCAATATTACCAGTGAGGTGATACTCAATTTTCCGACCTCAGAAGGATTAACAGGCTGATTCAACCCCCCTGGCATTATTTCAACACCGGGATTCAAACGCAGGGTCCCAGGGTCCCAAGCCAGCACCCTAACCGTTAAGCCAACACCAGGCTACAAATCCTGTAGCATCTAAGTCAATGGTGCTCATACATCTTTAACGTCTTTCCTAGGTTTTTAATACCAAGTATAATTGATTCTATCGTTGTTTTTGGAACAGATGTGAGGCCTTCCTGGATAATATTTGTAATGAAAATCAGTTCCATGACATTGACCTGATAGTAGGTTTAATGACAATTTGATCTCTGGCAACATCCTGTAAAAATACAATCATGCAATATATATCAGGATCATGGAATCATGGAGAAAGTTCAATAATATCAATCGATGCAAGCAAGCCTAGATTATCTACGTATACGCACCATTCGAGTCTACATGTCATAGATTAAATGTCACAGGAGTGTCTCGGAGCGACGGTCGTCCGAGTTCTTATAGACGCCTCTCAGTGGTTAGCGAGAGCATCGCACCTGGGTTCAACTTAGATACATTTTCATGACAATATTCATCTCTAATGTGTACATCAAAACTCATACCACATTGTCAATGTGCTTGTGCCATTGTGGTTGTGCAGCATTCCTGGCATTGGAAATTTTTTCCTCATTATTGTGGCTGCCATTTTACCTAATGATTGTGGCTGCATTCTCTTTCCCCAGGCGTTTTACCTCCTGTGGATATCAACCCCATCACATTGCACCATTGGCCTCCAAGCAAGACTCTTCCTTCCACATGGAACAAGCCAGGTGTTGATGGTGTCGTAAAACCAGAACATTCTGTCGATATCAATAAACGACATCCCTCACAACCTCCTGTGGTCAACCCATGGCCTTCATGGCCAACCAAGGCCTCACCCTCTGTTACAGAGGATGGGAAAAATGAAGGATCTGGCAGTGGAAATTCTGGTAATTAACCGTACTATGACTGTACTCTACACTTTTCTCTTTGTGTCGACAAGTCGAGGCTCAGGGAGGAGCTAGAACATATAACGAATGAGGATGTAGCGGAACAAAAGGAACAGTAGAAAGAGAGGGGGAACACACCAACAGCAGGGTAGAGGGACAAAGTAGAGGGATACTTGGAGAAATAAGGTGTGTGGGGAGGAACGATGGGTATACGCGGGGGTGGGGGGGGGGGGGGTGGGAGGGGGAGTTGAACAAGATGGATGTACTGTAGATGCAAACTCTCAAGAAGTAAATTTGGAAAGAGGTGGAATTTCACCAGAAGGGGGTTGATGGTGCACCATGTGCATCCCTTGTGAGGGAGGAAGGGACAAGACACCAAAAACGTAGAGGGTGCAAGACCAAAAAGGAGGTGATAGAAGGGACAAAACACAGAAAACGTAGGGATTTGCAAGACCAAAAAGAAGGTGATAGAAGGAACAAAACACAGAAAACGTAGAGGTGCAAGACCAAAAAGGAGGTGATAGAAGACAAAGAGACCACCGATCTGTCCATGATGGCGAAGTGATAGGTCCATAGACACCTTCATCGTGGGAGATTCCAGTGATCGTGAAGACCTTAGTTTCCACGGCGTTTAGCTGAGCAAGATGTGAAGCGGGGGAGCCATCCCAGAGGGGAAGAGCAAAACTCCATCAAGCTCCAGATATTTGCAGACATTACAAGACTTTTGTAAAGCTTTTTCTCATACTAATTGCTTTCTGATACCCAGGCCAAAGATACAGTAAGGCTTGCTTTGAGTGTAAGGTTAGCTGCCCAGCCTTCTCCCAAACCTTCAATTCACTTAATGTTGTACACCGCTCCTTTCCTTTGACATCTCCAGGCACTGCAAAACGTCATTGCCGGGCACCGAAGGGGGCTCGGCAGTGACGCACGCTGAAA
Source organism: Myxine glutinosa (assembly GCF_964187855.1). Lineage (NCBI taxonomy): Eukaryota > Metazoa > Chordata > Myxini > Myxiniformes > Myxinidae > Myxine > Myxine glutinosa. Next base: position 161,441,704 of record NC_136266.1, read on the forward strand.
GGGAGTACTCAGTTTTCACTCTGGTTGTTTGTTTGTTTTCTTGTTGTACACCGCTCCTTTCCTATGCCATCTCCAGGCATTGCAAATCGTCATTGCTGGGCACCGAAGGGGGCTTGGCAGTGACGCATGCTGAAAGGGAGTACTCAGTTTTCACTCTGGTTATTTTCTTGCTTTCTTGTTGTACACCGCACCTTTCCTATACCATCTCCAGGCATTGCAAAACGTCATTGCTGGGCACCGAAGGGGGCTCGGCAGTGACGCACGCTGAAAAGGAGTACTCAGTTTTCACTCTGGTTGTTTGTTTTCTTGTTTGTTGTACACCGCACCTTTCCTATGCCATCTCCAGGCATTGCAAATCGTCATTGCTGGGCACCGAAGGGGGCTCGGCAGTGATGCACGCTGAAAGGGAGTACTCAGTTTTCACACTCGTTGTTTTCTTGCTTTCTTGCTTTCTTGTTTGTTTGTCCGGGCGATATCTCAGCCATCCTTTGAGCTGGGAAGCTGAAATTTCGGCACAATAGTGAGCAAGTCCTTTCTCAAAAACGGTAGTTTTTGTTTTTTGATTAATCAATTAATTGTGGATTTAATTAATTATTAGCGATTAATTAAGTACATATATATTTCCTTTCCCTTCTGGGCAATATCTCAGGCACCTTTTGAGCTAGGAAGCTAATATTTGGACATGACAGTGACCAGGTGATGTGGCCATAAAGGATATTTTTGATTTATTGATTAATCATTTCATTGATTAATTAATTATTTATTGATTAATCAATTAATTAATTATTTTTTTATTAATTACTTATTTCTAAAAGATACATCTTCGGATAAAGCACTAGTGGTTTAGTTATGCTATTAGCCAATTGATTAAGAAAATATATTGTGGAAATTTTTTATTGAGTTTTATTTTCAGTTGTCATACCCTTCCTCCCGTCCATGGTACACGGAATCTTATGGTGAGGCTGTTGCCCAGAAACAACTTGCCTTTGTCTCTTGGAAAGCAAATCCAACGGAAGGAAATCTCATTTCCTTTCACAAAGCCCGAAACAAGTGTTTGTCCACCCTCAGGAGAGCCAGGAAACAATATCTCTCCGTTCTCAAGACCGAACTCTCTTATCTGTCTCCATCTTACAAATCCTGGTGGCGTCTGGTCAAATCTGATTCTGGTGTTTGTTCCCCCTCCATCCCTTCCCTTACCTCAAACGGCTACAGAGCTGAATCCGCACGTGAAAAAGCTGTATGCCTCAACTCTGTGTTTGCCTCTAAATATTGTGTCCCAAACCCATCCCTCTCTGTACCCACCGTACCCAGTCGTACCCAGCTGCTCCTGCACTCCGTGTCCTTTCCTCCTGACAAGGTGGAAATGTTTCTGTCAACCCTCGACTCTGATTCTGCAACTGGACCTGACGGCATCAGCCCACGGGTCCTAAAATCCTGTTCTTCTGCTCTTTCACTACCTCTCTCTGTTCTCTTCACCCTCTCTTTTGCTCAAGGTCATCTGCCATCTGCTTGGAAATCAGCCAACATCACCGCTTTGCACAAAAAAGGTGCAAAAACAGATCCTAGCAACTACAGACCAATCAGCCTTCTCCCAATTATCAGCAAAGTCATGGAATCCATTATTGCTTCAGAAATGAAATCTTTCCTCTTCTCCAATGGCTTGATCTCTGATCATCAATTTGGTTTGAGACCTGGTCACTCTACTCTGGACATGCTGCTTCTGCTTTCTCAACAATGGATGGAGGTCCTCAATGCCAAACAGGAAATTAGAGCTGTCTCCCTTGACATATCACATGCCTTCAATACAGTCTGGCACCCCGCTCTGCTCACCAAACTCTCCTCCTTTGGTATCCATGGAAATGTCGATGCATGGCTGGTGGACTTCCTCTCTAGTCGTAGTCAACGTGTGGCCCTGAATGGGTTTCTCTCATCTCCTCTTCCTGTTCAGGCTGGAGTTCCCCAAGGCAGTGTTCTGGGCCCTGTGCTTTTTCTGGTCTTCATCAATGATCTCTCCGGCTCTCTTGAAAATCCTCTCTGTCTCCTTGCTGATGACTCTACTCTCTGTCGCTCCATTCCTCATCCCTCAGATCGGCAGTCTGCAGCCTCCTCACTCTCTGCAGACCTGGACAAAATCACAGACTGGGCAAACAAGTGGAACATGTCTTTCAATCCTGACAAATATCACACTCTAACGATGTCTCTCCGAAAAGACCGACTGGACAACCCTCCCATCCACTTTCTGAATAATCCTCTCCAACAAGTTCTGTCACTCAAGCTTGTGGGTCTCACTATCTGCCATGATCTTTCCTGGGAAAACCACATTTAAAATCTGGCCTCCAAAGCCAGTCGCCGCCTGGGCATCCTCCGTCGTGTGAAGTCCTTCCTTGGCACACCTGAGCTCCTCAACACATACAAGGCTTTCATCCGCAGCTCAATGGAATACTGCTCTCCCCTCTGGGCTGGTGCTCCTGCCTCACACCTAGCTCGTCTTCACGCTGTTGAAACCAAAGCGTTCAGAATCATTGGAATCTCCCGCGATGAAGCGAACTCCGAGGGCCTTTCACTCACTCACCGCAGGCAGGTTGGTGGTCTTTTCGTCTTCTACCGACTCCTCTCTGGGCTCTGTCCCCCAAATATTCCTACAGGTCGCACAAAATCTGCCTGCAACCCTCTTATGGTTAAACTGCCAAAGTCAAGACTCTCTGCTCACCTTCACTCCTTCATTCCTCTTTTCTCCCGCCTCTGGAACAAACTCCCTCACTCTCTTCAATCCCACTCCACCCTCTAGGTCTTTAAAACAGCTGTTCACCACCATCTCTTATCTTCCCCCATCCAAAACCTTGATCTTTTCTACCCCTGCTAATTTCACCCCAAATCCACGTTTTTGTAATACCAACTTCTGTCCTGGAAGTCCTTGGTGTCCTTGTGTTTTATACTTCTCCCACCCCCCCCCCCTTCCCACGCCTCCTCCCCCCAAGCCCTCTCCCTCCCACAGATCTCCCTGCTCTCAAATGTTGTGTTTGTGTGCTTCCCCTTCTCTCCCCATCTTGTCTTCTGCTCCCTCTTTTTATATATTTTGTTTGTCTGGTTGATTTGTTTGTGAAGTAAATGTTAGCTCTCTCACGAGCCTCGATTCAGTATACAAAAAAAACAAAAAAACTCCCTCACTTCTGACTTTTATCGACTTGATTTGAGGACTTTTACTGACAATTTTTTTTGCAATTTTTTTTTTTTACAGACAAAGTTTTACAGGTTTTACAGTTTACAGGTTTTACAGACAAAGTTTTAAAGGTTTTTACAGGTGGCACAAGAGCTGCCTGCAACCCTCTTATGGTTAAACTAACAAAATCTAGACTCTCTGCTCACATTCACTCTTTCATTCCTCTTTTTTCTTGCCTCTGGAACAAACTCCCTCACTCAATCTTCAATCAAACTCAATGAACAAATGAACAAACTCAATCTCAAATGAACAAACTCAATCAAAAAGCTTAAATCCCACTCTTCCCTCCAGGTCTTTAAAACAGCTGTTCACCACCATCTCTTGTCTTCCCCCATCCAAAACCTTGATCTTTTCTACCCCCGTTAATTCACCCCAGATCCACCTTTTTGATATTCCGACTTCTTTCCTGGAAGTCCGAGCTGTGTCCATGTGTTTGTTACCTCTCCCTCCCCCCCTTCCCATGCCTCCTCCCCCCAAGCCCTCTCCCTCCCACAGATCTCCCGATGCCCCTGTTCTCAAATGTTGTACTTGTGTGCTTCCCTCTCTCTCTCCCCATCTTGTCTCCCGCTCCCTTTATCATATGATTTATGTGTCAGTTTGTCTTTTTGTGATTAATGTTAGCTCTTACACGAGCCTCGATCTTGTATACAAAAAAAGAAAGAAAAAAAATACAATTAATCAATCAATTATTGTACACCTCTCCCTCCGAATGCACTCTGTATGAGCTGCACTGCGGTATGGCCGGGTGCCTGAGGCGCCCCGGCAATGCCGCGCTGTGGGATATTTAATTATTTGGCATGGGGGCAGTGTATTTGTGTCTTTACTTGTTTTTACTTCTTTTTGTTTCATTTTTCGTTAATTGAAAGGTCTCCTGGAAAATCCTCCGATTGCATTATTATTCGTCCCCGTTGGACTTAGTCCGAAAACGGGGGCTTTATGTATTTGGTCTCCTCTGTCCGTCCGTGCGTCCGCAACCATATCTCAGAGATATATGGACCGATTTTGTTCATGCTTTGCACAAAGACAATGACATGCTATACATATGCACATCATTCTGTTTCGCAATGCAATCAAAGACGGTCGACTGGCGGCCATTTTAGCTGTAAAAATCCAGATTTTTTTTTTTGTATACAACATCGAGGCTCGTGAAAGAGCTAACATTTATCACACAAAAAGTCAAACTGATACATAAAACACAAAATAAGGGGAGCGGTAGACAAGATGGGGAGAGAGGGGAAGGACACAAACACAACATTTGAGAGCAGGGACATCGAGAGAAATGTGGGAGGGGAAGGGCTTGGGGGGGAGGTGGGAGAGGGATAAAACATATGAACACTGCAAGGACTTCCAGGAAAGAACTTGGAATTTCAACAAAAAGAAAAAAAAAAAAAAAAAAGTGTATCTGGGTTAAATTAGCGGGGGTAGAAAAGATCAAGGTTTTGGATGGGGGAAGATAAGAGATGGTGGTGAACAGCTCTTTTAAAGACCTGGAGGGAGGAGTGGGATTGAAGGGAGTGGGGGAGTTTGTTCCAGAGGCAGGAGAAAAGGGGAATGAAAGAGTGAAGGTGATCAAAGAGCCTTGATTTTGGCAGTTTAACCATAAGAGGGTTGCAGGCAGATCTTGTGCGACCTGTAGGAATATTAGGGGGACAGAGCACAGAGAGAGCTGGGGGAGCAAGGCCGGAGAGGAGTCGGTAGAAGACAGAAAGACCACCAACCTGCCTGCGGTGAGTGAGTGAAAGGCCCTCGGAGTTCGCTTCATCGCGGGAGATTCCAATGATTCTGAAACCGAGTTGTTAGTTGTCAGTTGTTACTAACAACTACAGGTTGAACAGGTCCTCAACCATTTCTCGGACATTCATTTGCCGATGTTGTTCAAACTTTGCACACAGATAATGAATTATGGCTTACATATGCACGTAATTTGTTTTCAAGATCAGATCCAAGATGGCCAACTGGCAGCCATTTTGTTACTTAAACGTGTCTCCAACAATTTCTCGGACATGCATGGACCGATTTTCTTCAAACTTGGCACAAAGACAATACATGAGAGTATAAATATGCGGAAGATTTTATTTTGTCATCTGACCAAAGATGGCCGTCTGACAGCCTTTAACTCCGTGCAGCAAAATTACGAAAACCACAGTGGGGCTATGACATTTTATGTCCTTTTTTTCTTGTTCAATCATCGTTTGCCCATGGGTTAAACAGAAACATTCGCTCAGCCCATTGTTGTGCCGGATAGTTTCTGTCTCATTAAGATCAAGCGGTTAACAATCTTTTGGAATTCCTGCCACTTCCATGTCCTCCAGTGAGTAATTCATTCCTTCAGCCCAAATCTGATGAATTCCCTATGCGGACTTGCCCTGAAGTATGTCTACTTGTTGGTTGTTCTGATACGACTCCTTTCCCTCAATACCTTCCCCACTTCTGTCATCTCTTTTCACTTTACTTCGTTTTTGGATGTTCTGTATGTTATCTTTTATTACTTGTAATGCTGTATGATGCAAAAGGGAAGTAACATTTTGTTTGTTTTGGTAGAAGTAACCTTTAGTACCACATACAGAGCTAGAATTTTGAGTGAGAATTTGAGATTCCACTGCACTTTGTTCCAATTTTACATATTTTCCTTCCCCAGGGATCTTTTCCTCTGTGGACCTTAACCCCTTTGCACTGCTCAAGTGGCCAACAGCAACCCATGTTCCGATCTTGAGAAGGCAAGGTTCTGTCTTTGCTGTACAACCCCCACGCCCTGACTCGCCTGCATCTCCACCAAGTGAAAAACCATTGGCACTATTTGAAAAACCACTCCGAATATTCCTTCCCAAATCACCAATTATTGCAGGAAGACCTACACCGCCACCTGACTTAATCACACCTGCTCCCTTCTGGCGCATACATGGCAGCGGAACGCTTCAGCCCGCTCTGTTGCCTGATGCTGAAGACACAGATGACGGATGGAGCAGTGGGAATTTTTGTAAGATTCAGATCTGATTACCATGTTTTTTTGGGGGGGATTTATTGTTAAACTTAACGGTTGAATTTATCTGGAAACTTGAGGCACAGAAGGCCTGAAACTCTGTGACAAGGCCAGATTTTAAAAATTTGCGTCACTTTTGAAAACATATAGTTAATCACCTGTCTGTGTTTCCATCTTACACCTTTAAGTCAATGACGAGGAAGTGAAAGATGTTTTCCTCAAGACATCATGCGACAACACATGGTATGGTTGCTGCCCTGATGGAATAATGGCTGCTAGCACTGCAAACTACTCAAACTGTCCAGGTTTGAACTTATCCTTCAACTGAAATACACACTTTTGTTTCAGTATCAATTGTTTAGTTTCTTATCAAACAAAATTGGATCAATGTGGTACCATTTACTTTATTACAAGGACCATTTAAACCGTGAACACAATTTGTTGCAAGTGTCTTTGACAATTATTTGATGGATATGATCTTCCACATGCTGTATAATGGAGGGAAACGATATGATGTATGTATTTGATGTATGTATGTGTTTGTATGTATGTATGTATGTATGTATGTATGTATGCATGCATGTATGTATCTTCTACTCATCTGAGAGGATTTTACCAAGAAAGCTAAAACTTTCAGGGATTAATGAAGGCACCCTGAAATTGTGTTAGTGAAGCTTCGTTGATTCCATCAATTTTGAAAAAAAGAAAAAAAAGAAGCTTTTGCTCATTTTGCCATTTTCTTCCTTTGTGGGTGGTAGTGTCGCAAATTTTCAAAAGGTTTTATAAAGAGGCATAATTCGAAAATAAGGAGGCCTAACTATCAAAATTAAAGTTGCAGTAAATGGTCTATTTAGTGGGGTCACCATATGACCTTAAAAATGTTGAAATGTTTATAATTAGATCATAACGTTTAATTTTGTCAAGGTCAAAAACAAATTAACTCAACTCTGCATACTTTATATTCCCATTATTGATGCAAAATTTCATTCTGAAACAATGAAAATTAGGATCTTGGAAATATTGAATACATTGGCCAGAATACTTCAAAATAAAAATGAAGAGAAAAGTTATTTTGGGAAAATATATTGTTTGCAGCAAAAATCTAATTGCAATTCAAACTAAATATCTGTAATCATAAAGTGATTGCCAAGGGTAAGCCTCCACTGGCTTACCCTTGGTGACTTTTTATATTTATTTTTTATGTTGAAGGCTGCAGTCACGGACTATATAGGCCTCATCGAGTCCAGTCGTTATATAAAAGAGAAGAAAAGTGTATCATGAAAAGCGTATGATGATCGTTTGCAAGAAAGAGAAATTGAAACTAGCCCAGTAGATATCGTTTGAGTGAGACAGAAAGTAAGACCAGCAATCCTATCACAGAGAGTGTAAGATGGTTCTGGGCAACACTTTAACGCTCCTAAGTCCAAACGGCAGTACTACCCTGGGCGGTTGCTGTCTACAACCTACTATCTAAAAATGCTGTCTCAACCTGACTGCCCATGACCTACCCTTGGCCCGTGATCCAATGTTGGCATGTTTTTTTCGGACTGCCATATGACCTTCAACATTGAGAGATAGATAGAGTGTATATTTAGAAAACACGTCCCTTCTGCAATATATCCATAAAACTCATGAAAATCAGAGGAAACTTATTCAAGTTAGGATCAAAAAGGTATTTTTTTGTTAATTACAGTCACGTGAAAAATTAAATACACCCCATGTAAAGTTTTGACTTTTTCAACATATTTCAACATACAGCTATTTGATCTTCATTTCAACAATATTGATAGACAAAGGTGATATAATATAGCAAATATCATGAAACATTTACATTTTCTAGTCCATTGTATAATTTAAATAAACATAAATGCAAATTTCGCATTGGGGAAAAAGTAAGTACACCCCTACATTTATCACTACTTCAAATACCTCAAATTAGAATCAGGTGCACCAGCTCAGGTGCAAATGATTAGAACATCGTCAGAGAGGATCTTGGAGGAACCTGTCTTATTTAAACCTCAGACATTTAGTTTGGTTTGCTCTTTGTTGTTGAAGTGTGTGGCGTCAACATGCCTAGATCAAAAGAGCTCTCTGAGGCCTTCAGAAAGAAGATTATAGATGCCTGCGAGTCTGGGGAGAGATTTAAAAAGATCGCCAAACAATTTGAAATCAATCATTCGACTGTCCGGAAGATCATCTACAAGTGGAGAAGATTCCAAACAACTGCCAACTTGTTCAGGCCAGGCCGCCCCAGCAAGTTCAGCCCGAGAGCAGACCGCAAGATGCTGAAAGAAGTCTCAAAGAACCTCAGAATGTCATCACGGGACCTACAGGTAGCTCTTGCCACTGTTGATGTCAAAGTGCATGAGTCTACCATTAGAAAGAGGCTGCACAAATTTGATCTACATGGGAGGTGTGCCAGGAGGGAACTTTTGCTGTCCAGAAATAACATCAGGGCAAGACTAAAGTTTGCCAATGAACACCTCGGCAAAGACCAGCACTTCTGGAACAATGTGCTCTGGACAAATGAGTCAAAGGTAGAGCTATTTGGCCACAGTACCAGAAGACATGTTTGGCAAAAACCAAAGACAGCATTTGACCACAAGAACCTGATACCAACTGTAAAGCATGGTGGTGGAAATATTATGGATTGGGACAGCTTTGCTGCATCAGGGCCTGGGCAGCTCACCATCATAGAATCCACTATGAATTCTTCATTGTACCAGAGGGTGCTTGAGGATAATGTGAGGCCATGTATCGGAAAGTTGAAGCTCAACCGAAGGTGGACCTTGCAACATGACCATTTTTTTTTTTTTTTTGTTGTATACAAGATCGAGGCTCGTGAAAGAGCTAAAATTAATCACACAAAAAGTCAAACCGACAAAAACCGACACATAAAACACAAAATAAGGGGAGCGGTTGACAAGATGGGGAGAGAGGGGGAAGGACACAAACACAACATTTGAGAGCAGGGACATCGAGAGAACTGTGTGAGGGAGAGGGCTTGGGGGGAGGTGGGAGAGGTATAAAACATATGGACACTGCAAGGACTTTCAGGAAAGAAGTGGGAATTTCGAAAAAATGTATCTTGGGTGAATTAGCGGGGGTAGAAAAGATCAAGGTTTTGGATGGGGGAAGATAAGAGATGGTGGTGAACAGCTGTTTTAAAGACCTGGAGGGAGGAGTGGGATTGAAGGGAGTGGGGGAGTTTGTTCCAGAGGCGGGAAAAAAGGGGAATGAAAGAGTGAAGGTGAGCAGAGAGCCTAGATTTTGGGAGTTTAACCATAAGAGGAATGCTGGCAGATCTAGTGCAACCTGAGGGAATATTTGGGTGACAGAGCACAGAGAGAGCTGGGGAAGTAAGGCCGGAGAGGAGTCGGTCAAAGACAGAAAGACCACCAACCTGCCTGCGGTGAGTGAGTGAAAGGCCCTCGGAGTTATCTTCATCGCAGGAGATTCCAATGATTCTGAAAGCTTTGGTTTCAACAGCGTGAAGTCAAGCTAGGTGTGAGGCAGGAGCACCGGCCCAGAGGGGGGAACAGTATTCCATTGGGCTGCGGATGAAAGCCTTTTATGTGGTGAGGAGCTCAGTTGTGCCAAGGAAGGACTTCACACGACGGAGGATGCCCAGTCGGCGACTGGCTTTGGAGGCCATCTTGGAAATGTGGTTTTCCCAAGAAAGATCATGGCAGATAGTGAGACCCAAAAGCTTGAGTGACAGAACTTCTTGGAGAGGATTGTTGAGAAAGTAGATGGGAGGGTTTTCCAGTTGGTCTTTTCGGAGAGACATTGTAAGAGTGTGAGATTTGTCAGGATTGAAAGACATGTTCCACTTGTTTGACCAGTTTGTGATTTTGTCCAGGTCTGCAGAGAGTGAGGAGGCTGCAGGCTGCCGATCTGAGGGATGAGGAATGGAGCGGCAGAGAGTGGAGTCATCAGCAAAGAGACGGAGAGGATTTTCCAGAGAGTCGGAGAGATCATTGATGAAGACCAGAAAAAGCACAGGGCCCAGAACACTACATAGGGGAACTCCAGCAAGAACAGGAAGGGGCGATGAGAGAAATCCATTCAGGGCCACACGTTGACTACGACCAGAGAGGAAGTCCGCAAGCCAAGCGTGGAGATTTCCATGGGTACCATTGGAGGAGAGTTTGGTGAGCACAGCTGGGTGCCAGACCGTATCGAAGGCACGTGATATGTCGAGGGAGACAGCTCTGATTTCCTGTTTGGCATTGAGGACCTCCATCCATTATTGAGACAGCAGAAGCGACATGTCCAGAGTAGAATGACCTGGTCTGAATCCAAATTGATGATCGGAGATCAAGCCATTGGAGAAGAGTAAGGATTTGATATCCGGAAGGAAGGATTTGATATCCGGAAGGATTTGATATCCGGAAGGATATCCGCAATGACCCTAAACATACTAGTAAATCCACCAAGGGATGGCTGAAAAGAAAGAAATGGAGGGTTCTGGAATGGCCAAGTCAAAGTCCGGATCTAAATCCCATCGAGATGTTGTGGGGGGATTTGAAATGAGCTGTGCATGCAAGAAACCCCTCAAACATCGCACAGCTGAATGAATTCTGCATGGAGGAGTGGGCAAAAATTTTGCTCCCAGTCGATGTCAGAGACTGGTAGACAGTTACAAGAAATACCTACTTGAGGTTGTTTCTGCCAAAGGGGGCAATACCACCTTTTTTGAGCCAAGGGTGTACTTACTTTTTCCACATACGAAATTTGCATTTATGTTTACTTAAATTATACAATGGACTCCAAAAAGTAAAAGTTTCATGATATTTGTTATATTATATCACCTTTATCTATCAATATTGTTGAAATGAAGATCAAGATCAAATAGCTGTATGTTGAAATATGTTGAAAAAGTCAAAACTTTACATGGGGTGTACTTACTTTTTCACGTGACTGGAGGTCACAATCCAAAAAAGTAGGTCAGGTACACTCATCAACCAGATTGGCACTCAGTAGAAAGCATACCTCTGCCTTTGTGGCCATATCACTCATGATGAAGAATCACTTAAAAATTCTACAAGCTGGATCCAGACAGGATCTTCACAAAAATTGAATCGATTCTTCCTTGTCACACCACAACATGTCCAACAAGTTTCGTCCAAATCCGTCCATAACTTTTTGAGATATCCCGCTATGTATCGTTTTTGGCCCTATCTCCCAATCGTGAAGAATCACTTTAAATTTATCGTCGCCGGATCCGAATCCGGATCTTCACCAAAATCTAATCAATTCGTCCTTGTCACATACGCTACATCCTTGATCAATTTCGTCTGAATCCCTCCACAACTTTTTGAGATATTTTGTTCACAAACGGACAGACAGACAAACAAACAAACAGACAGACAGACAGGGGTGAAAATATAAATATCAGGTGCACAACTTCAGTGCAGGTACACTATTATGAGGCAAGAACATCTTGGAAGGTCAAGCGGTCTCTGAGATTCCACAATGGTAAAATTGAGCGATGACAAAACCATGTTGGTTTGATTTTTATGTCGCCATTTCACCTTCACCACATTATTTTATTCAGACTGCCTTTTGACCTTAACCTTTATCTCGCAGTGCTTATGATGTAAATTAATCATAAATGCACTTTACTCAATGGTATCTAGTGAGGGAAATTTCGTTCCGATCGGACAAACCTTATTCAAGTTATCTTGAAAAATGTTGAAATGTCTATAATTGGGTCACGACCTTAAAATTAGGTCAAGGTAAAAAATAGGTCAACCCTGAATACCTTTTATTCCCATTATTGATGCGAGCTTTCATTCCGAAAGTCCCAGCCGGCTCTGAGATACAGCTCAGAAATTGGCAGTGAAGGAAGAAAATAAATAAATAAATAAATAAAAACCTAAATGGTGCTTTCATACTCCGAGGGGGTCGAAGAAACTCTGGGATAAAATAAAAAATTGGCGTCACTACTGTAGAACCAACCCCTACAACGGATATGAGCCTCCCTTTACCCTACAGGGGGAATCTTAACAGGTGAAATATTTCGCCCGTAGGGTCGGTATTTGCTTGTTTTATTAACTAGTACTGGGCATTTCTGACAACTTCCTTTGGGGCATTGTGTTGCTGTTTTGTCCAGTTTGATGAATTAATTAATTGATTAATTACTTAATTATTATCGATTTATTTCGTACTTATTTATTTTCTTTCTCATCTGGGTAATATCTCAGGCATATTGTGAGCTAAGAAGCTGATATTTGGCCAGGACTGACCAAGTGATTTGGCTGTCAAGGGTATTTTCGATTTATTGATCAATCATTTCATCGATTAATTTATTTATTTTTTCGACTAATTACTTAATTTTCAAAAAGATAAAGATTCCGATGAAACAGCGCTGGTTTAGGTATGCTATTAACCAATTGATTCAGATATTAATTATTTTACGATTACTTATTTATTTCAATTACACGATTAATCGTGTTATTATTAATCATGTTATTATGTTATTATTACTAATAATGTTATTATCAATTAATTAATCTTTTCTACCCCCGCTAATTCACCCCAGATACACTTTTTTGAAATTCCAACTTCTTTCCTGGAAGTCCTTGCAGTGTCCATATGTTTTATACCTCTCCCACCTCCCCCAAGCCCTCTCCCACCTCCCCCAAGCCCTCTCCCTCCCACAGTTCTCTCGATGTCCCTGCTCTCAAATGTTGTGTTTGCGTCCTTCACCCTCTCTCCCCATCTTGTCTACCGCTCCCCTTATTTTGTGTTTCATGTGTTGGTTTGTGTCGGTTTGACTTTTTGTGTGATTAATGTTAGCTCTTTCACGAGCCTCGATCTTGTATACAAAAAAAAAAAAATCGATCAATTAATTGTTGATTCTCTCGATTTTCGTCATCCCTGTCAGGCTGCCGCCTGATGCCTTTGTGTTTGTTTGTCTGTCTGTCTATCAGTTTGTTTGTGAACAGGATATCTCAAAACGTTGTGGACGGATTTGGACAAAATTTAGTGGGGAGGTTGAGTGTGTCACATGAACAAAATTATTACACTTTGGTGAAGATCCGGATCTGGATCTGAGAATTTTTTAAAGTGATTCCTCACCATTGAGAGATAGGGCTAAAACCGATATATAAAACGATATCTCAAAAAGTTCTGGACGGATTTGGACAAAACCTGGTAGACAGGTTGTGTGTGTGAGAAGGACGAATCGATTCGATTTTGGTGAATATCTGACTCCGGATCCAGATACGAGGGTTTTTAAAACTTTAAAATGATTCTTCAACATTGAGTGATAGGTCCAAAAACGATATGTAGCATGATATTTCAAAACGTTGTGGATACAACAACAACAACATGCATTTTAAAGCCCATTTTCCCTACTAGAGCGGGGGTTAGTTGTGGATGACTTATGAAACTTGGTGAATGAGTTGGGTAAGTGACAAGAACACACCGATTAGATTTTGGTTCAGGTCCGGATGCAGATCTGATCTATCAGTGGGATACAAAACGTAGACTGTTCAGCCTGGCGGAGGTATGCGCTCCACTGAGTGCCGTTCTAGTTGAAGTGTGTGACGCCTTTCCGTGTGCCCTTTTTGTAACCTGAAGTCCTCACCTGGTCATGCCCACAAACACGAGGCGTTTACGCATACAATGTTACCCTGACTATCCTGTCTAAAAATTACATATGCTGCCTCCCCAGTGTCACATTTTACAAGATGACTTGTTCTGACAGGTCTCTGATACATGGAAATCTAATCTACTCGAAGCACACGGACAATGTTACAATGCAGTCTATATATATATTTTTTTTTTTTGTATACTGAATCGAGGCTCGTGAAAGAGCTAACATTTACTTCACAAACAAATCAACCAGACAAACAAAATATATAAAAAGAGGGAGCGGAAGACAAGATGGGGAGAGAAGGGGAAGCACACAAACACAACATTTGAGAGCAGGGAGATGTGTGGAAGGGAGAGGGCTTGGGGGGAGGAGGCGTGGGAAGGGGGGGGGGGAGGGAGAAGTATAAAACACAGGGACACCAAGGACTTCCAGGACAGAAGTTGGTATTTCAAAAAAGTGGAATTGGGGTGAAATTAGCGGGGGTAGAAAAGATCAAGGTTTTGGATGGGGGGAAGATAAGAGATGGTGGTGAACAGCTGTTTTAAAGACCTGGAGGGTGGAGTGGGATTGAAGAGAGTGAGGGAGTTTGTTCCAGAGGTGGGAGAAAAGAGGAATGAAGGAGTGAAGGTGAGCAGAGAGTCTTGATTTTGGCAGTTTAACCATAAGAGGGTTGCAGGCAGATCTTGTGCGACCTGTAGGAATATTTGCGGGACAGAGCCCAGAGAGAGCTGGGGGGGCAAGGCCAGAGAGGAGTCGGTAGAAGACGGAAAGACCACCAACCTGCCTGCGGTGAGTGAGTGAGAGGCCCTTGGAGTTAGCTTCATCGCGGGAGATTCCAATGATTCTGAATGCTTTGGTTTCAACAGTGTGAAGACGAGGTAGGTGTGAGGCAGGAGCACCAGCCCGGAGGGGAGAGCAGTATTCCATTGAGCTGCGGATGAAAGCCTTGTATGTGGTGAGGAGCTCAGGTGTGCCAAGGAAGGACTTCGCACAACGGAGGATGCCCAGTCGCCGACTGGCTTTGGAGGCCAGATTTGAAATGTGGTCCCCCTTGGATCTATGGATCCCCCTTTTCCACATAACAATGGATACACACATGGACATAAATACAGCACTTATATACCCGCAACAAGTCCTCCTATACTTGATCTCCTCCCATTCTTCCCTCTTACTCCTTCCTTTGCTCATTATTTATTATCCTTTTCCCTTTTACAACTCAAAACATGTTTTTAAATGATAACCTAAAATGTCATATCTCTTTGGGTCCATACCTGTTTTGTAGCATGTGTGGGTTAATGACCACCTTGTTAATGATCTCTTCTTACCGCTGCCACTCCCCCACAAATCTTCCTCCTCTATGAAATAGTGCGCTCCCACGTTGGCAAATGCCCCACTTCTCAACTCTCCCTCCAAAGAAGTGGATTCCTAAGCTCTCAATATCATGGCATCTTCCACAAAGAAGCTGAAGCACGGAGCCTGCTCCTCTCCCATTGCATACCAATTAGGGGCCTCTGTTTTTCTGCTGTGGCCTCATTGCAGAATTTCTCCCTCTACCCTTTCATCCCTCTGAACTTCCCCGCTCCATGCAATTCAGGAACCAAATCTTCCCCATTCTTTCCTGCTGCCCGGATTTGTCAGGGCAGCGCAGTCATGGTTGGAGCGCCGACCGGTCCCCATTGATCGGCCTACTCCCTCTTATCTCTGTCTCCTCTCTCTCTCTCTCTCACTCTCACTCCTTATGGCTTTATCCTGGCCTTATGAAAGCAAGAGTACACCAGCTTAGATGTGAGGAATATCTGGATCACTCCCAGGAGATTGATTGGCTATTTCTGTGCCACGGGTCTGTTAGAATAGAACTACCCAGGGCCAAACAACAACAACAACAACCCTCTGACCCTCCCCTGCTCCTCGCGGATACACACAAGCAAATCCGGCTTCAAGGTGGCGGTGTACCACCATCTCGTGTTATCCTCCATGTCTACCCGTGATATTATCTGCCCCCATAATCCTCCATTATTTAAGCTATCTTAATCACATTCTGTTATATGTTGTTCCCCTTTTCTCTCTGCTTTCTTTCATCATTCAACTTTCTTGGTTGTCATTTCCACCAGTTATCGCACTGTCTCTATGGTGCTGTTCTTCTCTCCATCACATTACCTTTCTACTCTTCCATGAGCGCAGAGTTTGTATGCAGTTACATATATTTATAGATATATATATTTTTTTTCAATACTGCAATTAAATTTTACAATGTGTGGTAAATTGTATATTTATCCTAAAACCGTAAAGGTGTTTGTTGAGTTGATACTAATATCCTTCAGCTTTCTCCGCCTTTACAATGCAAACTGGACAACAGGTAAAAGCATAAAGCATGTCTGTGCACGATCCATATTGCACCACATTCCATCTTTAGCACAATCCATCTTGCAGTGCTTCCTGGCTGCATCTTAACTATCATGCTCTGCATCCTATATCACTGATATCATGCCCTTCACTACTTCCTGCTGCTCTACCTATCTTTACTTTTTCTTACAGAACTACCAAATCAAATAATTGTTCTAATTTTTAAAGTGTATTCCAGTTTTTATAAAAGATATGATGCTGTTGCCATAGTCCAAGCATTCAGAATGATGTTTTTCATGTTTCTCCAATACTCTCCTGCCCCTTTGTTACCCTTGCCCTTACCATCTGAACCACAGCCACACGTGTATTTCTGGGCATCATTGTGCTAGCGGGCCCCTATGTCAGTGAAGGAACTGCCTTCGTGCAGGAGACAAGCGAACACAATGCTGAGATCATGACAGCTCTGGGGAGCTTGGTGAGGAAGCCCTGACTTCATTTGTACAAACATCAACTATGTGGAGTGGACCCATAATTAGTCAAGAAGGTTTTTTATCAGGGATTCAACATTATAATCTAATGAGGCTTACCCCAAAAGCTATTCTAGTTGTCATATTTAAATTGTCACAAAGGTGTATATATATAAATGAATCAGTGCCCAAAATCTTTACTGGAAGTCTGAAGGTGTTTTGGCCTACCTGGAGGGGACATCCAATCACAGTCTAACATTCATGTTGTCTTTTTTACACAAAAATATGATTTTTAAATTGTCACCCTGTTAAGAGTGATTTTTCGAATGCACAACTTAAGTTTCATCATAATCTCGATATAATTCTCCAAATTGAATTATTTTATTTTTTAAATTGAACTCCTCGATACGACATCCAGGGAATGAGCTTTTCTGTGCGAACGTCGTATCACAAGTTCTTCTATGTTGAAAATTAATTGTGACCACTCTGCTGATTGATTGTTTATCTCCTGCTTGAAGTGGTTGAAAACAATTGATCACATGGAATAATGTGAGCAATAAATGCCAAATCGTCATCATGATGCTTTAGATGGGTGCCCGTTGAACCACTGCCTCTTTCCCGTCCTCCATTGCAGTTTTGTGTCCACGCCACAGAATATGTAATTCATATCGCTCTCTTCCTCTGGTTATAGCTCCACAAGCTGCTGGCTTCCTCCGATGTTGGAGATGACTTCAGGACGGTTCATGTCAAGGAGCAGGGCAACAACAGAGTTACCATAGAGACACACTTTGACCCCAGTAAGTCACCTCTGAATAACCCTTCAGCAAACCGAAAGTATTACTTAAGGTGTGTGTGTGATGTAATTTTTCTGTGATATAAAAGGAAAATGGATTGTCCCTGAAAATATTCTTCATCTTTAATACTCAAGAGAAAACTACAGATGTAGACACACTCAAAGACAAGAGCACAAAATTGCCTCTCAGCTTGCACTCATTCGTTAATAAAGGAAGCATGATCTCCAAATGGTGGTGACCAGCTCTCTTTAAAACCTGGAAGGAGGAATGAGATTGCTGTCTGGTTATACAGGTAGGAACAAGATGGTTATACGGGATAGCACGTGCATGGAAGAGTGTGGAATGGATGTGTGGAATTACAGAGTGGGGAAGATGGTTATACAGGTGGGAACAAGAGGAATAAATGAGTGGAGGTGAGCAGTGGTTCTGGGTTTAGGCAGTTTCACTAGGAGAGGGGGGGGGGGGGGGTGCTGTTGGACCATGTGTGTCCTGCAGATACCTGGGGGGAGGGTGAGGGAGGGGACAAAGCAGAGAGAGGCAGAGGGTGCAAGACCAGAAATGAGGCAGAAGAAGACAGAGAGATCAGCAACCTGTCGGCGATGGCAAAATGATAGGCCCATATACTCAGCTTCATTGATATAGAGATTCCAATGATCTGAAGGCCTTGGTTTTCATGGTGTCAAGCGGAGGAAGATGTAGGGCAGGGGAGCTACCCCAGAGTGGAGAGCTGTACTCCATCAAGTTTTGGATGAATGCATTGTAGGTGGATCTCTTTTCTTTAATGGAGCTCAGGTGTGCCAAGAAATGACTTGGCACAATGGAGGATGCCTAGTCGGCATCTGGCTTTGGAGGCCAACTTTGAAATGTGGCTTGCCCAAGAGAGATCATGGCTGAGAGTGAGGCCCAAGAGTTTGAGTGACTGAATCGCATCGAAAGGGATGTTGAGTAAGTATATGAAAGGGTTTGCCATGTGGTCCTTTCAGAGAGAGAGAGAGAGAGTAAGTGTGTGGGATTTCTCAGAATTGAAAGACATATTCCAAGTGTTTGACCAGATTGTGACTTTGCTACGTTCTGCGGAGAGGGAAAAGGGTGCTGCTTGTCTGTCAGAAGGATGAGGAATGTCACGGCAGAGAGAGGAGTCATTAACAAAGAGATGAAGAGGATTTTCCAGAGTCAGAGAGGTCATTGATGAAGGTTAGGAATAGGAGGCGGCCTACCGCCTAGGACATTGCCTTGGGGTACTACAGCTTGGCATACTACAGCTTGGGGTACTACAGCTTGGGGTACTACAGCTTGGGGTACTACAGCTTGGGGTACTACAGCTTGGGGTACTACAGCTTGGGGTACTACAGCTTGGGGTACTACAGCTTGGGGTACTACAGCTTGGGGTACTACAGCTTGGGGTACTACAGCTTGGGGTACTACAGCTTGGGGTACTACAGCTTGGGGTACTACAGCTTGGCGTACTACAGCTTGGTGTACTACAGCTTGGGGTACTACAGTTTGGGGTACTACAGCTTGGGGTACTACAGTTTGGGGTACTACAGCTTGGGGTACTACAGCTTGGGGTACTACAGCCTCGACAGTGACAGGAGAAGAAACGTTTTGTATCCAGTCTGATAGGTCGGATCTGTATCCAGACCTGAACCAAAAACGAATTGGCTTGTTATTGTCACCTACCCACCAGGTTTTGTCCAAATCCATCCAGAACGTGTTGAAATGTCATTCTATGTGTAGCTTGACAGGTTGGGTGTGTGACAAAGACGAATGGATTCGATTTTGGTTCAGGTCCAGATCCAGATCTGGCATATCAGTGGATACAAAACCTAAACTGTCCAGTCTGGCAGAGGTGCACGCTCTACCAAGTGCCTTCTAGTTTAAAGCTGTATTAGCTCACTGAGATTATCAAAGCAGAGATTTGACTAGTACAGCATTGTTAAGAAAAATATAATTGATTCGATAGAAAAGTTTTGAATATTCACCATGTTGTTCATGGTATCGGCAAAGATCGTGGACGCACTTGTGCTCACTCCAAGAGGACCCCTTTGTCCCCCGCCACCGCCATCTTTCCTCCACTCTCTTCACTCTCTTGTTGTACCTTTACAGAAACGCAGTACACACCGGTGGATGTCGAGAGAGCGCTTGTGAGTCAGCTAAAGACTTCCCGAGAAAAAACTCTGGACGTCAAAAAGCCGGAAGAAAACTACATCGAGTTTATGGAACTCAGTAAGTGGTAAACACCAGTGTACCTGGTTTAAAAAAACAACTTGAGGTGGTAAGAGGCCAGGCCCCAATTCCTGTCCCTAAATGTAATTCCATTTTGAACTGCATTCACATTTATCTCTTTTGGAAAACAGAACTCTCTTTTGCGCATGCTTCCCTGAGGTATGTCCTTCAGCATCAAATTCCCAGCAATCTAAGGAAGTTTTACTTCTGCCATAGTGAAGGAATGCTTCATTTTAATTAGCCTGTGGTGGTTTTATTTCTTCATTTTCTTTTCCTTATTTGTATATTTTTTTTTTTTGTATACAGAATCGAGGCTCGTGAAAGAGCTAACATTTATCACACAAACAAATCAAACAGACAAACAAAATATATAAAAAGAGGGAGCGGAAGACAAGATGGGGAGAGAAGGGGAAGCACACAAACACAACATTTGAGAGCAGGGACATCGGGAGATGTGTGGGAGGGAGAGGACTTGGGGGGGAGGAAGCGTGGGAAGGGGGAAGAGGGTGGGACATATTCACGTCTATGATTAATTATTGCCAGGGGAAAAGCCTCTCAACATGATGGGTGTACAAAACAACACAACACAGAGGTTTACAATAAATACAAAGTTACGGATTACGTCCGATGAATTATTTTCAATAAGTAATACAGTCCAAGAAATTAGACTTTCCATGGGAAGGATTAGAGTTGAGGAGAGAAATTTGTGCTCAAATTTGTCAAAGCATTATATAATGGAACGCGAGCATTGTAACTTTAGCATGCCCTTCTTGCCCCCCCAACAGGAAGGTAAGATGATCTTTAGAACTTCCCCTTCCCACACCCTCCTTCCTCCCCCCTCACTCATCCTCCCCCACCCCCTCCCACACCCCCTCCCTCACCCTCCCCCCACCCCCTCCCTCACCCTCCCCCCACCCCCTCCCTCACCCTCCCCCCACCCCCTCCCTCACCCTCCCGCCACCCCCTCCCTCACCCTCCCGCCACCCACCTCACCAGGAGGGTAAGGCCATCTTTAGCATCCAGACATGAACATACATACATACACACATAGGTCTCCTTCGTAGGTCTCCATTACACCTCTTGAAACACATCCATGTGTAGAGATAGTAACCATCAATAGCAACTTGCACGCACACACACACACACACACACGCACACGCACACGCACACACACACACACGTGAAGGTGGATACTTTGACTTGAGGCGCAGTAGGGCTCCGTTCCATCTCCTGAAACTCACCCACATATGGAGATAGCAGCGAACGACACATATATTATTATATATCGTATGCAGCCTATGGCTGCTGTTTACATCATTGCTGGGAGTGCGGCTGTGCCACTGATGCAGTGCCCTGGTTTACACGAAGCTGGTATTCATTTTGCCCACCTCAGAAGAATGGTAGGCTCAATCAACCCACCTGATGGTATTTAACAGCACGACTGAGGTTCAAACTCTAGACCCGAAGAACCTGAGTCAATAAAACAACTTCAATATAAGAATTAAGAAAAGAAAGAAAAAAAATTCTTCATCAATTCAATTGAATTACATGCATGAAGGAACACCCTTCAATATTTGCATTATATTCAGCCTTGAAAGGTAAGGCTAAAACTGAAATTGTGTTCAAAAACCTTCATTTATTAAACAATTTGTTCATCCCTTTATTTGGGTAGTGTGTAATGCCACATTTGGGCGGTGTATGGTTCCACATTTGGGCGGTGTATGATGCCACATTTTGGTGGTGTAGGATTCCACATTTTGGCAGTGTATAATACCACATTTGGGCGGTGTATGATTCCACATTTGGGCGGTGTATGATTCTGTGGCGGACACAAAAGCCCACTGGCGTGGTGACATCATTCCACGCACCAAGTGGGCGGTGGCCACGCCCGAGGGGTAGGCGTGGCCTCATGATATACACCGGGCGACCAGCCCGGAGGAGTTCAGTGTTACAGTGTAGTCTTACAATAAAGACGTTTATATGTTACCGCTTGTCCGCTTCCTCCTTGCTCACAAGCAGCGCGCGTAACGCCGCACGTAACGCCGCGCGTAACGCCGTTCCTGGGCATGGTGAACTTTTACCATCGGTTCCTGCCCCGTATCGCCCAGCTCCTGCGCCCCCTGCACGAAGCTCTCCGAGGTAAGCCGGGCAAAGGCGACGTTACCTGGACCGAGCAGATGGACACGGCGTTCACGGGCGCGAAGCTCGCCTTGGCTAACGCCACCATGCTCGCGCACCCGGCGCCCGATGCACCGATCGCCCTCACCACCGATGCCTCGGACTACGCGGTGGGCGCGGTGCACGAGCAATGGGTGCGTGGAGCTTGGCAACCGCTGGCGTTCTTTAGCCGGCAGCTTCGCCCGCCCGAACGCCGTTACAGTACCTTCGACCGCGAGTTGCTCGGACTTCACTTGGCGGTCAGGCACTTCCGCCATCTGCTCGAGGGCCGGGCGTTCACTGCCTTCGTCGACCACAAGCCGCTGATCTTCGCGATGGGCAAGGTCACCGAGCCGTGGTCGGCCCGGCAGCAGCGTCACCTCTCGGCCGTGTCCGAGTACACGACGGACATCCAGCACGTCGCGGGGAAGGACAACCCGGTTGCGGATTGCCTTTCCCGGGCCGTCGCCCACGCAGTCCACCTCGGCATCGACTATGCCCGGATGGCAGCGGACCAGGCCGCTGACCCCGACGTCCAGGCCTTGCGGACCGCCGTCACGGGCCTCCGCGTCACCGAGGTGCCGTTCGACGGCGCGGGCGCGGCCCTCTTTTGCGACGTCTCCCTCGGGCGTCCTCGCCCCATTGTGCCCGCGGGCTGGCAGCGCCAGGTGTTTGACGCCATCCACGGCCTGTCCCACCCGGGCGCGAGGGCCTCCCAAAGGCTGATCGCCGACAAGTTCGTCTGGCATGGCCTCCGGAAGGCCGTCCGCGGCTGGGCCAGGACATGCCTCGCGTGCCAGCGCGCCAAGGTGCACCGGCACACCCAGGCCCCGTTGGCTCCGTTCACGGTGCCGGAACGCCGGTTTGACCACGTCCACGTGGACCTGGTGGGACCTCTGCCCCCCTCGCGGGGTTTCACCCACGTTCTCACCATGGTGGACCGCACCACCCGGTGGCCGGAGGCCGTGCCCTTGGCGTCGACAACGGCGGCCGATGTCGCGCAGGCTTTCATCGCCACCTGGGTCGCCCGGTTCGGCGCCCCCTCAGACATCTCATCCGTCCGCGGCCCCCAGTTCACCTCGGAGCTCTGGGGGGCGGTTGCGCAGGGGCTCAGGGTCCGGCTGCACCGAAGCACGGCCTACCACCCCCAGGCTAACGGCCTGTGTGAGTGATTTCACCGCTCATTGAAGGCCGCGCTCCGGGCCACCCTCCGCGACGGCGGCTGGGTCGACAGGCTCCCCTGGGTCCTGCTGGGCCTCCGGACGGCGCCCAAGGAGGACCTGCGCGCATCCGCGGCGGAGTTGGTCTTCGGGCAACCGCTGCGGGTGCCGGGCGAGTTCCTCCCCGACTCCACGGCACCATGGTCCGCGGCACAGCAGCGCTCCGCTCTGCAAGAGACCGCCCAGAGGTTCGCCCCGGTGCCAACGGCATGCCACGGGCACCCACCGACGCACGTCGCCCCGGAGCTTCGCACGGCGGAGTACGTCTTCGTCCGCCACGATGCCCATCGGACACCACTGCGGCCCCCGTACGACGGGCCTTTCCGCGTGCTGGAGACCGGGGCGAAGCACTTCACCCTGGACATCGGCGGTACTCCTGACCGCGTTTCGGTAGACCGCCTCAAGCCGGCCCACCTCGATGTGGACCATCCACCGCCAGTGGCCCGACCCCCACGTCGGGGCCGCCCTCCTGCGGGCAGACCCCCGGCACCGCCCAGCCCCGCCGCCACGGCGCCCCCCGGTCCTGCACCCATCCCAGGGGCAGCCAGGGGCATCCCACCTGGTATCCCTGCACCCCGGACGCCGCCGATCGCCAGGGGGCGCTTCGGCCGGGTCATTCGACTGCCCCACAAACTGGCCCTCCAGGTGCGCGGGAATTCTGGGGGGACGCGTGTGGCGGACACAAAAGCCCACTGGCGTGGTGACATCATTCCACGCACCAAGTGGGCGGTGGCCACGCCCGAGGGGTAGGCGTGGCCTCATGATATACACCGGGCGACCAGCCCGGAGGAGTTCAGTGTTACAGTGTAGTCTTACAATAAAGACGTTTATATGTTACCGCTTGTCCGCTTCCTCCTTGCTCACAAGCAGCGCGCGTAACGCCGCGCTTTAATTCCACATTTTGGCGGTGTATGATTCCACATTTGGGCGGTGTATGATGCCACATTTGGGTGGTGTATGATGCCACATTTTGGCAGTGTATAATACCACATTTGGGCGGTGTATGATGCCACATTTTGGCAGTGTATAATACCACATTTGGGCAGTGTATAATACCACATTTGGGCAGTGTATAATACCACATTTGGGTGGTGTATGATTCCACATTTTGGCAGTGTATAATACCACATTTGGGCGGTGTATGATTCCACATTTGGGCGGTTTATGATTCCACATTTGGGCGGTGTATGATTCCACATTTGGGCGGTGTATGATTCCACATTTGGGCGGTGTATGATGCCACATTTTGGCGGTGTATGATTCCACATTTGGGCAGTGTATAATACCACATTTGGGCAGTGTATAATACCACATTTGGGCGGTGCATAATGCCACATCTGGGCGGTGTATAATGCCACATTTGGGCGGTGGTCGTTGCCGAGGTCGTCCCGAAAATAATTAAAATGTACATATAACCTGGTGCACCTACATGAAGCAAAAACATGTGTACTGCTTATGTGCACATACAACACATTGTGGTTATTTACCTGATGATGATTCCAATTGCACTGGACTCTGGACTGCGACCCCTGAGGCCTGAACCACGGAGGTATATAATAAACCTGGAGAGCCAATTGGCCACCTCGCAGCATTAGCCGCCGTGAAGCCACCGGAAATAGTCTGGCGGCCATATTGGGAAGCCGATCGTTTTGTAAACAAAGCCTGTCAAAGCAAAGGCGTGGCGCACTGATGATGCAGCTGGAGCGAATTTTAGGACCGCCGACTATTTAATTAATATAGAATACTAATATTTGAACTGATATTCGTGCTCAGAATCCCGTTCTTTAAGGAAATGGTGTTCATTAAGTTTGAAGTTGATTCTAGACGCATTTTTCCTGGGGAATCCAATGGTTTAGAGCTTGTTTGAAAAAAAAGTGCCCAAAATTACCGCTCGGTGTTCTTTATCGTTCTTCTCATGACCCAATCACCCACTAGTAGGAATAAGAATCCTGACATGTTACACCCCTGTTTAACTCCTGTCTTCACCTTGAACCATTCTGTTGTTTCACCTTGGTCGACGACCGCACATTGAAAGTCTTGGTAAAGGGCTTTTACAAGGTTCACTAATTTTCCAGGTATGCTGTATTTCTCCATTATGACCCAGACTTTCTCTCGGCAAGGAGTCGAAAGCTTTCTAGAAATCTATAAAATTGAGGTACATCGTCGTTTGCCATTCTTTGGCTTGTTCTATAATATTCCTCAATATAAAGATCTGATTTGTTGTCATGTTATATGATGTTACTTAATTCAGTCATTATATTGTAACTAAGATGTGTATGTTTCTATTACCGAGATGTTAGAAACCACGCAGATATAATGATAACCAGAGTTTATTCTACACTGACATGGGTCAGCAACACATCAACAGTGAGTCAGTCACATAAATGACATGAAACGCTGTCATGTAGTTAACCCACACAATTCTTGGGTTTCGGAAGTTTTTGCTATTCATAACATACAAGACTTACATGTTGCAATGGAACGTTCAGCAGGACATGGTAATTGTTACATGAATAATGGAGCGGAGATATAGACATCTCACGCAACACATCTTTTACAGTTTAAATATTTACATGAAGTGTTGGTGAACTCGCCATATCAGACAAAGGGCAACTATCCATTAACCATGGAAAATTAAAGATTTGTGTTCACAGATATACCATCAGATCAGATCTGCTTGCCACTGTTCTATGAACTATCTGTGAACACAAATCTTTAATTTTCCATGGTTAATGGTTGACCAAAGTTCACGAGTTTTTGAAAACAATGCAGGACAGTTAATACATGTTTGATCAGTTGTTCTACACAGGCAATTTTGCAGTGAACATAACACCCACAACTTATTCCACATACCTCAAAGCAATTCATCCCATATCAAACAATGATATAAACATGGACATAATGAAAAAGTAATGCCAATTGTACTTAAATACATTGAAAACGCACTTGCATGAACATCATAAATTGCAACCAAAAGTAGGCCTACTGGACCAGGTACTTCATTGCTTTTCAAACAAACGTATCGGTACTCAAGTCACCAAACAAAGTAGAAATACATATTTCTCGAGCTTCCAGCCCGACTTACTCTTCCAGTATTAAAACATAAATCAATAGATATACAGGACTACATCTTCCACAACTAAACACCGATATATATTTATGCACAATTCTGCACAATTCACGCGACTACCATGTAGAGATGAGGTCGCTCTTATATTTCAGCTTGCTCTGGTGTTGCCTCACTGGTGAGCAAACAGGACCAGTTTGCAATATTTTTTCCTGATGCGCTCTTCCTTCATGTCATCATCGAGTGTTCTCACAACATGATGGAAACGTATCTTGCTGTATGATTGTGATACAGAATGTATTAAAGCAAACACATGGTTGCTGTCTGCCTCACAGTCAAACATGTGCCGATCCAAGGAAGCAAATGGAGACGGACCGACCTCAGAAAGGACAGAAGTGGAAATTGCCACTCTTATCCCACTTTCACGAGGCATTTTGCCATTGCTTACAGCCAGGAGCCTCTTGACACAGCGTTCAGTCGCCTCACAGACACGAACAACACTGTGCGAGGGAACTATGAGGCCACCCCTGTTCTTGGTAACAATCAGGCTGTACATTGGTGTGGTTTGCCATTCTTCGTTGTTACTGGTCAATGCAGAAAGACATTGGCTACACTTCAGAGTCTTCCTCACCATCCTCACCACATAGCCGGCAATATAGCCAACACATGACTCTGTAAAGATGGAAAGTTGCTCAAAATTTGGAATATCCGCATAGTCGTGGTCCTCTTTTGCCGGCGATCTCAGCTCCAGGTCGTATGGTCTGGCCACCAACATGTCGTGACTCTCGTCAGGCACAGCCTGCTTTGCAACGCACTTGAAGGAAGCCGCATTCAGGATTCTGGTTGAGTCCTGTGCAGAACAGTTCCCACTTGCAGACTTGATGTCATGTCGCATCAAGAGGCGCTTATATGCGGCAACAAACTGCCGGGCCGTTGGGTTATTCCCACTTCCACATGCAATGCGGACCGCTCCAAAGAAAAGTTCAATGTGGTCTTGGCTCATTTTGTACGTGAGCAGGTATCGCAGGGGAGATGAGGCAGGTTTAACATATGTGAAATACAAAATTGTGACACTCTCTATGCAGATCATGAAACCAATGAAGGGGGTTTTCAAACGCGTATTGGTCATAACTTGACCATTCATGTTTTTGATGTTGGACAAGTAACTGTAGGCAGTATCCAGGAATGGCAGGAAAAGTCCTTCTCGTGATGTCATGAGTGGTGCCTTGTAGTTTCGTGCCAATGGTTTGCGAGAATTTAGAATGTCAAACAGTTTGTCCAATGTTTCAATGTATGGGCAGGTAGCCTCACTGCCCTGAAATTCTGATAGTTGCAAAGTGTCCCTGCAAAACCGAATTGCATCTGCCACACTAGTGCTCAATGTCTGAGCGGCTGTGTCCACCTTCATGACATTGCTCTTCCACTCGATGTGTTTCCGGGAGAGCTTATTTCCCAGACGCAAGCCTTCCCTCTTCTGCAGATCAAAGAGTGCCTGGATGTATTTCCACGCGATGACTTTTTTGTTGCCATCCTCCATCATTTTCATGGATCCAAGACAGTTTCTTGCAAGTTTAATCTGAATCAATGAATGAGTCAATCAGACATCAGTCTGACATACTCACATAGCCCTAGTGAATACACAATACAGTTATATTTGAGATCTGTGTCGTATTGCACACCCTGCGCGTGGTCTAACATCATCAAATTCAAACGCAGTGTTCAAACTTCATTGAAACTTCATTGAAACTTAATTACCTAGCCCCACCACCGTGACCACGCCAAAAACTGAAAAAGCAGAACACCCGCGATCACGGTTTGTCACTTACTTGTGAAATGTGCATGTGGAGGCCTTCCCTGAGGTATTTGTGCAGTCAAATGCAACACACTGTGGCATTTTGAAACAGCGCGTTCACAAATAAGACTCCTTACAGTCGGTAAGCATCCAAAATGAATCAGAAATTGTGAGATCAGCTGATTGTGAGATCAAACACGGACGCAGACACAATCGGCTTCCCAATATGGCCACCAAGCAACTTCCGCTAGCTTCAGCCGACACCCGTCATTGGCTCTCCAGGTTTATTATATACCTCCGTGGCCTGAACCCTGTGGCCTATGCTGCTTCACAAAATGGTGGCGCATGATTTTGATTATGGGTGGAGTCGAGCGAGCTGTCCAACCAATGGGGCGAAGGCAGTTGCGACGTCACTTCCATGAATATGAGGTCACTTCCTCCGTGACAGAAATAAATACACAGGCCATTTATATTTGAAGAGTTCATATGCAAAAAAAACCGATAAACACCATTCCTGCCAAAAATGAACTAAGTATGCCATGATGCAGCTCACAGTGCCATCTTTTGGGATTTCCAAATCGTAGTTCTGCAAAACCCGATGTAACCCATATAATTATGCACTGTTGAATAAATCAACGCTTCATTTCAGAACCTGATACACGCCGTGCTCGCTTTTTCGCAAAACCTGATATATCCATTTAATCAATCAGTCCATCGGGATGTAAAAAGAAGCAGCTTCCAGGCAATTCTGCTTGAAGCTGTTGCGAAGAGAGCTCGGCATAGTGGTGACGGTACAATGTGCATGATATGTGCATGGCGTCTACCCTGTCTGCTGACGATCTTTCCTACATCAATGGGCGGCTTTATTCAACGGAAAAGAAAGTCAAATAGGATGCTATTTTGCTGTCTTACAAAGCTTACATGGATATTGGATGGCCCAACGGATGGCCCAAGATGGAGGCCCAACATGGAAGATGTAAAAAACAGAGCCAGGGTGTCATAGTGAAGTACATTACTTCCTTCTGAAGACAAATACAACAGGCATTTTAAGGCCATTTTCCCTGCTAGAGCAGGAGTTAGTCTTGCGGTCCCCATGACAATCTTCTCCATTTTGCCCTATTTTCTGCATCTCTCCTTGTTAACCCCCTTGCCCGCATTTCTTCTTCCACCATCTTTAGCCAAGTCTTTCTCGGTCTTCCCCGTCCTCTACTTCCTTCTACATTCATTTCCATCACTCTTCTCAACCAGTCACTTTCATCCTTCCTCAACACATGACCAAACCATCTCAAACTGTTTCTCTTCACAGCATCAATCACAGGCTCTATTCCCATCATCTTTCGCAATTCATCATTTGTCTTCCTCTCTCTCAACGATACTCTGCACATCCACCGAAACATTCGCATTTCCACCCTTTCCAGCCTTCGTTGCTGCTCCACGTTCATTACCCATGTCTCGCTCCCATAAATCATAACACTTCTCACACATGCAGCATACACCTTTCCCTTCAGCTTCAACGACACTCCCCTCCTCATCAGCACGCCACTCAATTCCCGAAACTTCTTCCATGCACATCTCACTCTTGCAACCGTTGCCGAGTCTGATCCACCTTCTCCATTCAGCATGTCTCCGAGGTAACAAAATGTTTTCACACCTTCCAGCTTCACGCCGTCTCCAAAATCCAACTCAACATTTCCTCCATCTGCAGCTCCCTCTGTGCACACCTTACAATTGAATGTAGCTGCCACACTGGTAAATGACCCTCTCAGACCACTACATTTTTGATGAACCCACTCAGCGCACATTGTACATTGAATGGAGTTCACTCCGACACCCTTCCTGCACACAGCACAGGGCCACTTCCCAGTTCTTTCCACCTCACCACATGCTTTACCACTTGCCATCACTTTCGTCTTTCTGATATTCACCTTCAGACCTTTTGTCTCCATACATTCCTTCCACTTGTTCATCTTCTCCTTCAGTCCATCCATACTTTCCGCAATTAACACCAGATCATCTGCATACAACAACTCCCACGATAAACCCTCCTTTACGTTCTGAGCCAGCACCTCCATCACAGCTACAAATAGTAGTGGACTTAGTACCGACCCCTGATGCACTCCCACCTTCACCTCAAAGGTGAAGAAACCTCAAAGGTTTGTGGGGAAACCACAAAGCCAGGAAGGTTTGTGAAAGTCAAAGATTTGTGGGTGAAGAAACTTCAAACCTTCACCTCAAAGAAATAAAGAAACGATTCCTGTTTACAAGACCTCATTTCTCAGAATATTGTGTGAGTATAGTCGGGAATGGTCTCAATTATTTATTTATTTATTTATTGCCGAAACAAGAATGACTGCACTGTGATCACAACCCGTGTCCACTCAACTTCCTTGTCCTTGCTGTTGAAGGTATTACAGTAATTACACAATTCATCTCCGCGTGTCTTCACCGTTTGATTCAATGACAATTATGAATCTGACGGACAGCTGTGTCTGGTTTCTGGCTACCAGGGCACCCACCACATGAAGGAGTGACAGGAAGGGTTATGTTATTATGACCTCTGTGGGGTATATGAATAACAGTAGATCGAGGCCCCTCCTCCCCCTCCCAAAACTTTGGGTTTTATTGTCTCAGAAACTTTTTCTATATTCAGATTAATACCACTTCATATTGCATTCATAATTTTCATAAAATTTCGAGTGATTCTGTGAGGCCTTAATACCAAGGAAAGTTTATGATGGATTTGTCTGCTTTTGCAAAAATTCAAGTTCTGCATTTTCTCCTTTTGACGCAAAACAAATTGAAAAGTATCAAACTATAAAGTTTTTATTAAATTTAGATTTGGGAAATTCTGGCCTTGTGTTAGTTTGATTGCATCAATGTCGGACTACCCTTTTTGGAATTGATATGTTATACCAAGAAAGGACATTTAAAAAATGTTCATTTACAGAAAATGGGGAAAAAATATTTATGGGCTTTTGCATGTGAACTATATATATATATCTCCTGTATATAATAGATTACAAGTTGTTATTGAGCATCTACTTATAACATACATATATATGCCACCCCATTTGGATAGGGAGACGAATGACAATGTAGAGGAACCACCTTTAGAGGCTATGTCGAGGGAAGAATGATAACTTTTGAGAAAGAGAGGATAGGTAGTGGGGTGGGGCAACTTAGCATAACAATTGTGCATTTTGTGAGGAAAGCACCAAATTTGGCACACGAGTAGACTATCATATTATGAAAAGATCTAGATATTGGGCCATCTCAGATTCAGAGATTTGATTTTTGCAAGATTTCGATTCCATTGGGATCGAAGAGAACACCTTCTTCGTCTTCTGTACAGTGAAGTTGCCAGCCCTGAATTATCTGGCTACATCTGGGTGCTTCATTGGGAGTGCAACCATGTCCCTCAGGTGAACAGGGACCCACCTGGCATAGTGTGTGTGGTCTAAGGCATGGAACCATGGGACCAGTTCCGTCAGGGCATCAAGGTACATCGTGAATGAAGCCTGCCGCAGAGAACGCACGTAGACCAGTACCAACATCTCTAGTTCCAGCACAGTTGCCCAGTACTGAAAGTTGGGAATGTCTTCTCCTCTCTGGTGACACCAGTCTTCGAACTCAGGCAGGTCTTCTGCATCATCAGCATATGTCATACAGTGGCGTTCATACGCACGGTGTTGCAGGATGTGCAGTGCCGCTGCAGTGATTTGATGAGCTCTTCTTGTGCGGGTGACGTGGGCAGCTCGCAGGAAGGAGTCGGCCGTCCCTGGCGTTGCAATCTCACCTTGCAAATCTGCAAAATCTGCAAATCTTGCAAAAATCAAATCTCTGAATCTGAGATGGCCCAATATCCAGATCTTTTCATAATATGATAGTCTACTAGTGTGCCAAATTTGGTGCTTTCCTCACAAAATGCACAATTGTTATGCTATATTTAGCTTAGCTGCCAGACTAGGGGGGAGGAAAGCTAACTTACCCACCACTGGAAATGCTATATGGAGTTGTCATTCTCCTTTCTAACTGTCCTAATTTACCTTTTCTCCTTTACTATCACCTTTTCTCTTCCTTTCCAAAAAGTTTATTCTTGGCAAGGATACCCACATTCACTCACACAGACACAACATATATATATATATATATATATATATATATATATACATATATATATATATACATGTCACTTCTCTTCTACATATTTTAGGAAAACTGTAGCAGGATATTTTTGCAATCGATTGATAGTTTCCACCTGAACTTTTCCCTCCTGATGATATTAAAATCTACTCCAGGATACAAGCTCCTCTTATAAATCTGTGCATATAAAGGTGAATAAACATCTAGGAGCACACCATCATTCTGAATGAAAGTTAAAGTCTCTGTACTATGAGCTTGCATTCATTAGTTGATACTTGAAAAAGCCTTTCTTTCTCTCGCATTGTTCTGCCACAATTCCAAGTGTGTGTTATATGGATCTGGCGTAACTAGGTTTGACTATCCACGTTGATTGGAATATTAAATCATCCATAGATTTCCTGAGTTTTTGCCTCTGTGAGCCCAGGAGACTTTGTGAGAGACAATAAGTGGTGTGTGTGTGTGTGTGTATAGAGTCACAGGGAACAGAAGCCATCGCAGATGCATCCTCAGAAGACCCCTGCTTGAAGAACCCCTGTTTACATGGCGGAACATGCCACCCAAGCAGTTCTAGTTACCTGTGCTGCTGTCCGCTGGGTCGGGGCGGAAGTGTGTGTGAGCGAGGTGGGACCAAGTAGGGTGATTATTTCACCTAAAATGAGCATTTCACATTACAATTAGTACAGGAACCCTCCTAATTGGCTGTAGCACACATTCCTTGAAATTGATAAATTGGGCTTGTAAAATGGGTCCATCCATGCTGTAGCAAAGTCCTTAAGTCCTTAAGGTCTAGAGTGACCAACGACACTGTATAATTCCATGGTTTTCATTGGTTATCCACATGAGGATTAGAAAATGAAATTCAATATTTATGTTGTCCCATAGTGTGCCAATGCTGTTGGTTAATGCTCCGACGTTTATCATCTAAAAACTTTGTGTATCTTTTGCTTCCATACTTTTCTCCATGTTTATTTCGAGGTTGAACATCTTTGATAACTTCCCCAGAAATTCGAGTTTCTCAGCCGGCTTTCGGTGGAGTTGCTTCGTTCCTGGCTTTTCCACTGGGAAGGATGAGCCTGTTCCAGCGTACGCGGCTTGCTTTAAGATTCCGAGCTTCAGCACCGGATGGTCTTCTCGTGTACATCGGCCACTCCAAGGCTCCAGACTTTATCTCGCTGGCTCTTGTTGGTGGACATGTTGAGCTGCGGTGAGATAGCATAGATGTTACTTGAATACTGCATTATTATTATTATTTTTTTAAATATTTTTTTCGATAATTTAATTATTTATTATTATTATTATTTTTTTTTAAGTTGTTTTTTAGGCTCTTGTTCATGTATTTGCCAGGTATAACTGGCCATATGATTTTTTTGGCAATATGTAACTGTATATAATGAGGATCTTCATTGGCGAATGTCAATCATCACAATAATGTCGCAGCAGAACTTCCCAAAGGCCATGATTGTGAAAACTTGGGTTTGGCCATTTTGGTGTTCTCTTCTGAACGCTTACGTCATGATTTTGAAATCCTAATTTCAAATGATACATATTATGTTGATTTGTCCATTGTCTCCTGATGCCCTTGTACTTCATTTAAAAGTATAATAATATCTCATCATGTCCTTGTCCTGTATGTGATATATGTACAGGGTCCTGCCATGATTGGCCTTATATCTCTGTCAGAAAATAACAACCCTGCAGCTCAGTTTTTTCTCTCCAGGAAGTGAATGAAGAAACCTTTGGGAAGCTATGCCACCCTCCCCCTCCACCACCCTCCATTTGTGTGTACAGAACAACTACATATTCTTGCTTGTTATGTGATCGTATATATACAGTATTAATATTAATATTATTATGGCGTAGCCCATAGGGCAATTATGTACACCAATCAGAGCTGATTCCCTGGTGTTGGGCTAGCGGCTCGGGTGCCGGCTTAGGATCCAAGGATCCTGGGTTCGAATCCCGGTCGATCGCTGAATTAACGCCAGGGGGGTTGACTCAGCCTGTCATCCTTCCGAGGTCGGCTAATTGAGTACCAGTTCACTGGTAATTCCCTGTTTGTCGGTAAAGGCGGCAAAAAGGGTTGGCGTCAGGAAGGGCATCCGGCCGTAAAACATTGCTTCAAATAGGGGACCGAAAAACAACAACAACCACGGTTCCCGAAAAAGGCCAACCCCCGCTTTGCGGGGAAAAATGGCCTCTAAAGGTGGTTTTTTAAATCAGAGCTGAGAATCTGGTCACATGACGGGGACAGCGTATAGTAGCCGGTGAAGCCTGTGTTGTGAATGAACGTGTACATATTATGTTGAAAAGCCAGATTTTGCTGGATCCCTTGAGAATTTCGAAGCTTTGACGCACCAAATCGCTCAATGGAGGCCGCCATCTTGCGGATGCGGAAGTATGCATAACAAACTGAAAAAAGTTCAATAGGAGTTTGTTCCACCCGTCTTTTTTTGATTCACAATCTTATGCACCTCTAATTTGTAATTAAAATACTTTAAGACCAACCTCAGCCCGCACGGGCCTGGTTATCTTCAACGAAAATCGTCACCAAACACCGGAACCAATGAGATTCGAGCATTTGAAAAAATATTTCAAAAACCAAATCACTCAATGGAGGCCGCCATCTTCCGGATGCGGAAGTATGCATAAAAAAATTGCGAAAAAGTTCAATAAGAGTTTGTTTCACCCGTCTTTGTTTGATTCACAATCTTATGCACCTCTAATTTGTAATTAAAATACTTTAAGACCAACCTCGTTCCCCGGGCCCACACGGGCCCTGGTTATCTTCAACGAAAATCGTCACCAAACACCGGAACCAATGAGATTCGAGCATTTGAAAAAATATTTTTAAAAAGCTTTTTACCACATTTCGGACGCTGAAAACGGCGTCAAATATTCTAAAATTGACGAACAATTATTTTTTAGAAATCTCGCGGCCGTCGGGGATAGTTTTTCACCGCCGGAAATATCCGAAGGTGAGACGAAATTCACCGAATTAATCAAGAAGTAAATTATATAAATTTTAATCTCATCCAGAATGCAAATGGTGTCATTTTGAATTAGGTACGGTACCTACTACACCTACCTACAACCAACTACCTAACCTACTGATGCCATACAACAACACAACAACATGCATTTTAAAGGCCATTTTCCCTGCTAGAGCGGGGGTTAGCCTTGCGGTCCCCATGACAATCTTCTCCATTTTGCCCTATTTTCTGCATCTCTCCTTGTTAACCCCCTTGCCCGCATTTCTTCTTCCACCATCTTTAGCCAAGTCTTTCTCGGTCTTCCCCGTCTTCTAC
Organism: Myxine glutinosa; assembly: GCF_964187855.1. Lineage (NCBI taxonomy): Eukaryota > Metazoa > Chordata > Myxini > Myxiniformes > Myxinidae > Myxine > Myxine glutinosa. Next base: position 161,477,024 of record NC_136266.1, read on the forward strand.
TTCCTTCTACATTTATTTCCATCACTCTTCTCAACCAGTCAATTTCATCCTTCCTCAACACATGACCAAACCATCCCAACCTGTTCCTCTTCACAGCCTCAATCACAGGCTCTATTCCCATCATCTTTCACAATGCATCATTTGTCTTCCTCTCTCTCAACGATACTCCGCACATCCGTCGAACCATTCGCATTTCCACCCTTTCCAACCTTCGTTGCTGCTCTACGTTCATTACCCATGTCTTGCTCCCATAAATCATAACACTTCTCACACATGCAGCATACACCTTTCCCTTCAGCTTCAACGACACTCCCCTCATCATCAGCACGCCACTCAATTCCCGAAACTTCTTCCATGCACATCTCACTCGAGCAACCGTTGCCGAGTCTGATCCACCATCTCCATTCAGCATGTCTCCGAGGTAGCAAAATGTTTTCACACCTTCCAGCTTCACGCCGTCTCCAAGATCCAACTCAACATTTCCTCCATCTGCAGCTCCCTCTGTGCACACCTTACATTTGAATGTAGCTGCCACACTGGTTAATGACCCTCTCAGACCACTACATTTTTGATGAACCCACTCAGCGCACATTGTTCATTGAATGGAGTTCACTCCGACACCCTTCCTGCACACAGCACACGGCCACTTCCCAGTTCTTTCCACCTCACCACATGCTTTACCACTTGCCATCACCTTCGTCTTTCCGATATTCACCTTCAGACCTTTTGTCTCCATGCATTCCTTCCACTTGTTCATCTTTTCCTTCAGTCCATCCATACTTTCCGCAATCAACACCAGATCATCTGCATACAACAACTCCCACTGTAAACCCTCCTTTACGTTCTGAGCCAGCACCTCCATCACAGCTACAAATAGTAGTGGACTTACTACTGACCCCTGATGCACTCCCACCTTCACCTCAAACTCACCACTGTTCCCGTCCTTCGTCCTTACAGCTGTGCACGCTCTTTTGTACATTGCCATCACTACTCTGATCAACCATTCCTCCACTCCTAACTTCCTCAATGCCCATGTCAATACTTTGCGTGGAACCCGATCGAATGCTTTCTCCAGATCAACAAACCCAAGAAACAACTTCTTCCTCTTCTCCATGTACTTCTCCTGCAACTGCCTCACAATGAAAAGCGCGTCTGTCGTTTCCTCTTCCTGGCATGATTCCAAACTGCATTTCGTCGATCTTCACTTTCTTCCTTATCCTCCTCTCCAACACCCTTTCCAATACCTTCAATCCATGCTCCAATAACTTTATCGCTCGGTACGAGCCACACTCCAGAGGGTCACCTTTCCCCTTGTATAGAGGGACGAGGGTACTCAGTTCCCAATCCACTGGAATGTGGCCTTCTTTCACCACCAGATTACAGATCTCTGTCATTCTCTTCACACCCCAACTTCCTGCTGCCTTCAACATATCTCCCACAACTCCCGTTGGCCCTCCCGCTTTTCTACCCTTCATTGCTTTTATCGCTTCCTCAACTTCCTTCTCAGTTATCTTCTCTGCCGGTCCTAAAACTGGGTTACTCTCTATGTTGCCATCCCATTCATTCTCTGTATTCAACAGCATTTCCATATATCTTTTCCATCTTCCTTTAATTCCATCTGGGTCGACAACGATTTGTCCCACTTCATCCTTCAAGCAACTCACCCCCATCACATCACACCTCTCTTTCGCAATCTGCTTTGCAATCCTGAATACTGCTTTCTGACCCTCTTCCGAATCCAAGCGTTCTCCGAACATTTTCCTACATGCCTCCTGCGCCTTTGCTCCCTCTTTCTTTGCAGCCTTCCTGGCTGCCTTATAACTTTCATGCTCTGCTGTTTCTGCTCCCGTATCCTTCGCCTTCTGCCACTCCTTGAACTTCTTCCTCTTCTCGTCAATCCTCTTTCCAACTTCATCATCCCACCACCATGTTTCCGAGTGCCTCGGTGGTCCTTTTGTCCATCCACATACCTTACCAACGGCTCCCAACAGACTAGCTTTCATTGACATCCAACCACTTTCAAGCTCAACCACATCATCCTCGACCCTACTCAGCCTCTCTTTAATGCCTCCCTTACTGTCACCTCTTTCAACCTCCACACCTTCATTCTCGGTTGGTACTTCACCCGCCGAGCTCTCCTCGCACCTTTCACCCTTACGTCGCAGACAACAAGTGGTGCTGTGAAACAGCCTCCTCCCCCCGGGATCACATTTGTGTCCCGGAGGTGCCCCCTATCTCGCCTACGCACCATCAGGTAGTCAACGGTTGTCGTCGACCCACCTGACGTGTATGTAACAAGCGTATTATCCTCTTTCTGGAACTGAGTATTACAAATCAACAAATCAGCTCCATCAGCAAACTCCAAAATCCTTTCACCTTCTCCATTTCTCACACCATATCCGTAACCCCCATGAACTCCGTCAAAACCATCCATACTCCTTCCCACATGTCCATTTAGGTCTTCTCCTATCACAACAACTTCCTCATCTTTCACGTTTTCCATCAGCTTCTCTATCGCACACCAGAACTTGTCCTTCTCTTCATCGCTTCGACCAACCTGCGGAGCATATCCCGAGATGATGTTCACCAAGAGCTTTCCAATCATCATTTTCACCATCATCAACCTATCACTCACTCTAGTCACACTCACCACACTGTCTACAAACTCCTCAGAAAACAGGACACCAACACCATTCACGCCCTCCAGGCACCCTTGCCACACAAACTTGTATTTCTGTCGCTGCCTACCCTTCACCATTCTCACACCACTTCCCTTCCATCTCCTCTCTTGCACACAACATATGTCCACACTTCTTCTGACCAATACTTCCACCACTTCTCCTGATCTCCCTGTCATTGTCCCTACATTCCATGTCCCAAACCTCAGAAAACGATCTCCACTTCGGGCTGTACCCTGCCCACATGTAGTTGTAATTGTCATGGTTCTCTTTTTGAGGCAATGTTTTTATGGCCGGATGCCCTTCCTGACGCCAACCCTCTTAGTCGCCTCTTACGACACGCAGGGATACGGCGTACCTATTCTTATCCAGGGTACACACTGGGAAACGTTTAAAACATGGAAATTCTGGGGGGGGGGGGGGGGGGCGGCTTCAGCATCACGGCTGCGGTTTAAACATATTTAAATAAATATTTGAACAAAACCATGAAAAACAATCTGGGAAAAGTCTCTTAGTGAGAACGTGGATTTGAGAAAGCAGGAGCAGAGGTGAAAGAACAAACGAGATACAGGGGGCGGGCACAAGTCGAGACGAGGAGGCCGCACGAGACACCAGGCCGCACGAGGCGCACGAGGCGCGAACAAAGAAACGACTAATTACACACAAATTTGCAACAACTACAAAACCAAAACCAAATAGAATCACACAATAACACATACACAACAAAATACGCAGCGGAAATTTGACAAAGAAACGAACGGGAAAACACTCAAACTTTGATGCCGTGGAGAGATCGAAGCAAGCCCCGTCGCTCCTACTGACTGATGCCATAGTGATGGGTAAAATAGTGGCAAGAGGCTTTGGCTTCGCCCGCTCATTGCGGCTTTGCAGTCGGGTACTAGTAACGATTACAGTTGCATATTTTCATAAAGGAAATATAATAACCTTTTTTGGCAGGTTTTGGGGTCCCAGTAACGTAAATGCAAACCACCATATACGGTGGTCGTAAGTTACCTAGGAGGTTTCAGAAACTCAATACAATTATGATTTTGAAATGCGATCGACACGGACCTTGCTTCAAAATCCGGAAGTGAACAGATGATGATGGTTCGCTGGTTTGATAATATCTCAATACAATCATGATTTAACATATTTTGATATATTAATACTATAGTGCTAATTTGTGATTGGAATGATGAATGATGCTGTTTGGAATGAAAATATAGAGATATTGAGTTTAAGACAGAATGAGGAAATGACGTAATGGTTTCCATCTGTGACATTCGCGGATTCCCCATGTGCAGTTTCGCCACTTACTGGTTATAGCAAAATTCAGACGGGCACGTTTTTGTGCAAGTCCTTCACGAACCTGCTGCCAATGCCTGATGTTCGACGGAAGGTGGCACAGGAATGTTGAATTTATTGGTTCATCCTTTAGCATTCGCCGTTTTTTATGCAAGTCATTCACGATGCAGCTGTCCATGCCTGAAGTCAAAAAATTTAATACTTACATTATTTGCTAACTGGTAACCCACCCAGGTCATACTACCCTCTTCAACTAAAGTATCAAACAAGCTCGGCTATGCCGCTGTTAGACTTTTGGTCTTGTTTTTCTTTGATTTCAGATTGATCAATTATGGCTGAGAGATTAACTGTCGCTCAAATAGCACGAATTGCTGCATGGTGTGAGGTTTGGCAGTCTGTCACCAAAATCTTATAACAACTGGTTCAGTCAAGGACATAAGAAGATCAGGAAGACATACCGCAGCGAGATCATCTTAAAACACTGAAAAGATCACAAAGAGCCCAAATCAGACAAATTGATCAGACAAGTGGTGATGAAGAGTGGAATACGTTATCGTGCACTTCAGGCAATTTTGAAAAGGGATTTAGGATGGAAACCATACAAACATCATTATGTTCATCAGTTGTTCGAGATTATTGTGACAAGAGTCGCATGCATCCAAAATCGGCCAAAACTGCTTAGTGGTGCGGAATGACTTCAAGGAAACTCATTGCACCTTACATCCTCGCAATACAATAAATGGGCAGAGGTACTTGGAGATGCTTCAAAACCTTCTTCTTTCAAAAAATCAGCAATGGGACAACACAGATGAAACGATTTTTATGCAAGATGGTGCCCCTCTTCACTTCTAGATTGAAGTGCGTAATTGCTTGGGCACCTACTTTGGACACAGATGGATTGAGCGATGAGGACTGGTGGAGTAACAATCCAGGAGTCCTGATGTGACCCAGTCTGGTTGTTTTTTGTGGGGATGGGTTTAAGAAAAATTGTATGTCAGCAAACACACTAATTTGGACGAATTAGAAAGTTATATCTGCAATGTTTTCGCCAATTTTCCAGGGGGGTTTCTAAGGAGTTCGGTATAAAATTTTATCGAACGATTAAAAAAATGTGCTGAGTGCATGATTCACAAATGTTGAAATTTGATGGTCCGAAAATAAAACAGCAATAAATGGTCTTTCAGAAAATAAATATTTTGTCGTTTGCTTTAGACTAGAAACACCTGCTCCCTTTAAAAAAAAACTTATTTCCTGTGTTCCCATTTGCTTTCGCCACCATCTTTGAACAGCAATGACAGACTGCCAGACCTCATAAAAGGAAGCAATTCATGCTCTTTGAGCAACAGTTAATCTCCCTCCCCCTTCCTTCCTTCCTCCCCCTTCCTTCCTCCATCCCCCTTCCTTCCTCCCTTCCCCTTCCTTCCTCCCTTCCCCTTCTTTCCTTCCTCCCTTCCCCTTCCTTCCTTCCTCCCTTCCCCTTCCTTCCTTCCTCCATCCCCCTTCCTTCCTCCCTTCCCCTTCCTTCCTCCCTTCCCCTTCTTTCCTTCCTCCCTTCCCCTTCCTTCCTCCCTCCCCCTTCTTTCCTTCCTTCCTCCCCCTTCCTTCCTCCATCCCACTTCCTTCCTCCCTTCCCCTTCCTTCCTCCCTTCCCCTTCTTTCCTTCCTCCCTTCCCCTTCCTTCCTTCCTCCATCCCCCTTCCTTCTCCCTTCCCCTTCCTTCCTCCCTCCCCCTTCTTTCCTTTCTCCCTTCCCCTTCTTTCCTTCCTCCCTTCCCCTTCCTTCCTTCCTCCCCCTTCCTTCCTCCATCCCCCTTCTTTCCTCCCTCCCCCTTCTTTCCTTCCTCCCTCCCCTTCCTTCCTCCCTCCCCTCCCTTCCTCCCCCTTCCTTCCTCCCCCTTCCTTCCTCCCCCTTCCTTCCTTCCTCCCCCTTCCTTCCTCCATCCTCCTTCCTTCCTCCCTTCCCCTTCCTTCCTCCCTTCCCCTTCTTTCCTTCCTCCCTTCCCCTTCCTTCCTTCCTCCCTTCCCCTTCCTTCCTCCCTCCCCCTTCTTTCCTTTCTCCCTTCCCCTTCTTTCCTTCCTCCCTTCCCCTTCCTTCCTCCCTTCCCCTTCCTTCCTCCCTCCCCCTTCTTTCCTTTCTCCCTCCCCCTTCTTTCCTTCCTCCCTCTCCCTTTCTTTCTCCCTCCCCTTACTTCCTCCACCTTCTTTCCTCCCTCCCCCTTCCTTCCTCCCTCCCCCTTCCTTCCTCCCTCCCCCTTCCTTCCTCCCTCCCCCTTCCTTCTCCCTTCCCCTTCCTTCCTCCCTCCCCCTTCTTTCCTTTCTTCCACCCCCTTCTTTCCTTCCTCCCTCCCCCTTCCTTCCTCCCTTCCCCTTCCTTCCTCCCTCCCTCCCTCCCCCTTCCTTCCTCCCTCCCCCTTCCTTCCTCCCTCCCCTTCCTTCCTCCCCCTTCCTTCCTCCCTCCCCCTTCCCTCTCTCTCCTCCCCCACCCCTTCCCTTCCACCTCCCCTCCCTGCTCTCCTCCCCCTCCCCTCCCTCCTCTCCTCGCCCTCTCCTTCCTGCTGTCCTCCTCCCTCTCTTCATATTCCCGTCAGGATGCAACTCAATGTTATTCATTGTTACCCGGCAAAGCCAGGTACTTTTGTTAGTTATGAATAAAGCAGTTCATGTGGAAAAACTGTTTCTGCAAAATTCATAATTCATCCAAACATGACATTTTTGTTAGGAGGTCAATACTTTTGCAGGCCACTGTACGATGTTGCTGTCAGATTTTTGGTAAATATATCTTCTTGGTCTGCATGTGATGGTTCCTTGCACATTGTAGTTGACTCTTAATACACTCGAGGTATAACTTGGAATGGGGAGTGATATCCGCCAACAATAATAATATCATCATATCAGGTTCAGGTTCATCATATCATATAATATCATCATATCAGGTTCAGGTTCATCATATCATATAATATCATCATATCAGGTTCATAATATCAGGTTCAGGTATCAGGAGTAATATCAGAATTCAAGTTTCTTCAATCATTTCGCTTATTCTGAAGATAACCACTGTAAAGTACAAATATTGTTTTGTCTTCTCCATTTGCAAAGATGTTTTGGTGCTGGAAAAAAAAAACTTCAGCAGGACATTCCTGCTCAGGCATTCGATTTGGTTTGTTCAAAAACTAATATGTGAAATCACACCGTACTCGCAAGCCGTTCGCTTTGGACCAAACCATTTCATGTAAATAGAGGGGGGGGGGGGATTGTCACCGTACTCGCAAGCCGTTCGCTTTGGACCAAACCATTTCATGTAAATAGAGGGGGGGGGGGATATAATTTTAGATATATATATAGTACGGGCATGCCCTAGTTGAATAAGAAATGGCAAAATAACTTTTGGAAAAATGGAAAACAAAGGAACACTCCTTGAAGAAACTTGGCCTCGTATGTAAACGTGAGTCCATTTGCAGGTTTGACGCGGGTTCTGGCCAAGCCGTTCTCACGAGTAAGAGAGAAGTAAAACCTGGTACATGGCACCAGGTGTGGGTCGAACGGAGTCGGCATGAGGCATCGCTCTCAGTTGACAAAGAACCGGCTGTGAGCGCTTCCAGCCCAGGTCCCCTCAATGGCCTCAACCTGGATACTGATGTCTTCCTTGGAGGGAGTTCCTCGGACCTCATGCCCAGGTCTGCTTTGTTGTATCTTCGGTGACCATTTTCCTTGTGTACTAAGTTTGACTTCTTCACCAAATTTATGTTAAAGCTACAATTAGCAAAACATTTTGGTAAAACAAATTCTGCAAAACTTCCTGAACGTACTTTTATCTCTGTCTCACTCCCAGAAATACTCTGTTCATGTAGTTGGACATCATTTCACCCTGCTATTCGATGTCTTTCAGGGTAGTTGAGCAAACAACAGCTGCCAAGGGCCTCATGGGATGCATCAACTATCTAAGTCTCAATGGAGTTGTGTTCAGTCTGAGCTGGCCCCCGGATGAAGGAACCAGGTCGCTTTCCACGAGCAGAAGAGTCCCACTTTACGGAGCATGTGTGGGCGAATGCCAGGCAGACCCGTGCAGGCCCAGGCCCTGCCAACATGGGGGATTCTGCCAGGTGCTGGAGGCTGACAGCTTCCGCTGCAGCTGCCCTGTTGGATATTCAGGTTGGTTTTCTGTGTACATTTCCACTGAAGTAGAACTACATATGTGCCTGTTTTATGAATGACAAGACAATCGATGACAAGCGATGGACGCTTTGGACGTTAAAGCGGGAGTCCCGTCCGCTAGCATTAGCCGGTGGATGTTGAGAATCGAATCGTCTTCCAAAGAAGAGTGGCTGATTTGCCGCCGGCACCCTGAAGATTTTACAAACTGGCGCCATAACTTACAGGGGCCAAATGCATCGACAGCACAACCGCAGCTTTCATAAGATGGTGTACACCTGCGGGCCTAACTCGTTACTGTCTCCTGGTCCAATGCATACAAATGAAATTTCCTATTCTCCAAACATAAGGTTTTTCAGTTGGTTCATTACATTCACAATTCTGGTTGAATTTATTATTGCAAATCTTTTTATTTGGGTAATAACTGTCAATACTCACAACACAAGCACACATGATATATAGATAAGCACCCAAGCATCCAGCACATCTGGAAGTGTACCAGAACATATCTAACATGGGAATGTCGACAAACCTGTAAAGATAGCTAACATATCACATAGACACACACACACACACACACACACACACACACACACACACACACACACACACACACACACACACACACACACACACACACACACACACACACACACACACATCCTTTGGGTTTTTTTTGGTGTCATCAGTACTCAAACAGCAACTCTGATTGTGATTCAATGGTAACTATGACTACTGTAATGTGCATTTCCCCCACAATTGTGTCCATGTATGTCTGTACCAGGGCCAACATGTGCTGACGTTGCCAACCCTTGCCAGCCGAGCCCTTGCCACAACTTATCACACTGCCTACGACAGACTAATGGAGGATTTCGTTGTGAGTGTCCTTTTGGTCGAGAAGGAACTTACTGCGAAAGAGGTTTGTGGAATAAAATTTAAACTTAGGGGTTTTCTCACTCATAAAGTAAGTGTAATTGATTCCTTTCTGGCTGGGCCGGCAGGATGCCCTAGAGATATGCACACTCCTAAAATTCCACCAAATTCCTGCCCAAATCAGCAAAGGCCAATGCATCAGCAGCACAACCGTGACATAAACCAATGATGCTACCGCGCAGCCTTGTGCTGCATACGAAAGAAGAAGATTCCCTCTAGCTGACAGAACAAAATGAGGATGGTTGAGCATGTATGGGATGTCTCTCCAGACAAAATTATGTGTGTCAACCGTACAAGGATTTACTCGGAAATCCAATGCAGGTGCAGGCCATTTGGCCCATCAAGCTTGCACTATCCTGCCAATATCTTGCTAACTACCACCCCCTACGAATGGCAACCTCCTTCTCGAAACATGTGCAAAATTTGGACTGGCAATCACGAACACCATGTTTCAGCAACCCGACAAGTACATAGGAACTTGGAAGCATCCTCGGTCAAAACACTCCCACATGATCGACTATGTGATCGTACGCAAAAAGCATCTGCGGTACACCAAGTTAACACGCGTTATGCGTGGAGCCTGCTGGTTCGGAGCAAGTTACGGCTTCGAATCGCTCGGCAACATCGTTCTGCTGGTCAAAAGCGTCAGCCGAGAATTGATGTGCGTCAACTGGTGATAAGCGAATCTCTCCGCGTTGAGTATGTATATAAAGTCTCAACTGAAATGTCTCAAATGGTAGACTCGTCATGGTCAAGTTTCAAGCAGGCTGTCCTGAAGGCTGCGGCCGACACAATTCCATCAAAAACGAGGACACGCAATGACTGGTTTGACGAATCTAATGAATCGTTACGTGAGCTCCTGGGCACGAAAAACGCTGCCCACCAGAAAGCACTGTCGACCGGCAGTCGCGCTGATAGACAGCAGTTCCGAACTTTTCGTAGTGATGCAACCAAATGTATCCGTAAGCTGAAAGATATTTGGTGGGCCAAGAAAGCAAACGAGATCCAAGGCTACGCAGAGCGAAAGGAGAAGCACAACTTTTTCTCCGGTCTGAAAATGGTTTACGGACCCAAATGAAACGGTACTTTCCCGATGAAGACACTGGACGGTGAACTACTTACTGACAAATCGCTAATCCTCGCACGCTGGCGAAGCCACTTCTCCGACCTTCTGAACAGATCATCGATAGTTCATGATTCGGTGATCAACGAAATCGATCAGCGTCCAATTCAGAACCACCTGGCACATCCACCAACACCAGACGAAATCGCAAAAGCTGTGAAACAGGTCAAATGTGGAAAAGCCCCTGGTTCGGACGGTATTCCGATCGAGCTGTTGAAGTATGGAGGCCACGATATGGTTACAGCGTTGTCGGTGTTGTTCAATGAAATTTGGGAGGCCGGGGATGTTCCTCAAGAATGGTGTGACACAAAATTAATCACTTTGTTCAAAGGAAAGGGCGATCGCTCAGATTGTGGAAACCACCGCGGAATCTCGTTGTTGAGCATAACAGGCAAAGTCTTCGCGAAACTGCTGCTCAATCGACTGGTGGACAATATCAGTGAGGCAACGCTTCCGGAATCATAGTCATGTTTCCGTTCAAATAGGAGCACAATTGACATATGGTGTTCACAGTGAGGCAAATCCAGGAAAAAGTAATGGAACAAAACCAGGATTTGTACATGGTCTTTGTCGACCTGACGAAGGCCTTCGACACGGTGAACAGAGACGCACTCTGGAAACTTCTTGCTCGCTATGGATGTCCAGACCACTTCATCAAGTTGCTGCGGAGTTTTCACGACAAAATGAGAGGCAAAGTGGCAGTAGATGGGGATGAGACAGACGTATTCAGCATTACGACTGGAGTAAAACAAGGCTGTGTGCTTGCGCCAACCATGTGTGGGGTCTATCTAGCGGCAGCTATCGAGCATGCCTCAAATGATCTGGAGCCTGGCGTACACGTCCGTTCTCGTGCTGACGGAAACCTCTACAACCTCCGACGTCTAAAAGCCTACACAAAGACCAAGACCATGGTAATACGTGACCTGCTGTTTGCCGATGATACAGCCTTGATTGCCCACACACAAGAGGAAATGCAGCGTATCGTTGACCGTTTTGCTGAGGCCATGGAGGCGTTTGGTCTGGTTATCAGTTTGCAAAAGACCGTGGTTTTGTATCAACCAGCGCCGGGAAGCCCGTACGTTGAACCAGCAATTACGATCGGGGATCACGTATTGTCAGTCTCAAAAGAATTCACGTACCTGGGCACATGCTCATCAAATACCGCAACCATGGACAAGAAAATCGACCAAAGAATCCGCAATGCGAGTGTTTCGTTTACCCGACTCCATAGCAGAGTCTGGAAATAACGTAGGCTCAAAGTGAACACAAAATTTGCCGTGTACAAAGCAGTTGTCATCCCCTCTCTCCTGTACGGAGCCGAATCTTGGAATTGCTATGCATGCCACCTTCACAGACTGAATGGCTTTCACTCCCGTTGCCTACGACGAATTCTAGGCATCCATTGGTCCGATCTCGTGCCGGATACGGAAGTACTCGAGCGAGCTGAAATGCAATCCATCACATGCACCCTGCAAAAGGCCCAGCTCCGTTGGGTCGGCCATGTGATGAGGATGGACGCAGACAGGATCCCACGTTTTATATTTATGGGAGAACTGCACGAAGGAGAAAGATCAGTGGGCCGGCCCAAACTGCGTTTCAAGGATACACTGCGTGCACATTTGAAAGAATGTGACATCCCGCTCGACAATTTACAAGCTCTGTCCAGTGATCGACCGAAATGGCGTAGCTTGATCCATACGCGATGCGACTCCGCGGAAAAGGGTCGTATAGATGCCGCCAAAGAAGCCCGCAGAAAACGTAATGCCTAGGTCACACATAGGCGGATTTGTCGGCGACTACTGGCGACTGAAGAAATCGCCACCATCCGCCGACAATCGTAATGAAACCGTAATGGACGGTCGCCTGTAGTCGTGGTTATCCTCCCCAGGTCGCCTGCAGTCGGCAAGAGTCGCAAAGGGGCCAAAAAGTTTTTAAAATGTTTAAAAACGGCGCGCTCAGTCGCAATGGAAAAAAATCCGCCATGCTGTCGTGATGGAACCGCCATGCTGTCATCGGTATCCATAAATAAGAGCGTAAAGCGGCCGCAACCCAGTCGCTCATAGTCTTCCGCAATCGTCCCACCAGCTAGCACGGCAGAGATGCGAATGCCATACGGCCTTCCTGCGGCATCTTCCCGACTACGGGCCGACACTGTTGCGGCTGCATATCGACTACAGAAGAACTGCCACGTCTCCCCTGCGGCTATGGGAGACTGACGACGACAGCAGTAGGACTAGTGGCGGCCGAGTTACGACTGCCTGGCGACTGCATTACGACATACCATGATTCCATGGCAAGACAGGATGGTGTGAGGGTCTCCGTGGAGTGAGGTCCTGTGGTGCCGACAAGGATATGGCTTTATTGTTTGGACTTGGGACTTTTGGGAACTTTATTTTTGGGACTTTGGTCCTTTGGAAACTTTATTTATGGGACTTGGGACCAGTGGAAATAATTTGTTGGACTTTATTTCCATTCTCTCTCCCTGCAGAAAAGTTTGATTATTACATTACAATGATACATCTTTATTAACTTTCTTATTGTACATCAAACATCTTTATGCTTCATGTCATACATCATTGAAATGAATAAAGTGAAATGTAAAATAGAGAGATAAAGATTTAAAAAGTTGTGTGAATCGTCTCCAATCGCCGGCGGTCTTATTGCAGTCTTGCGGACGTCGGAGTAAACCGCCACCCGGCCCCAATGCAGTCGCCGCGATCCGCCATCGGTCGTAATCTAGCCGCCAGACTGTCGCCACGCTGCCGCCGTGCATCCGCAATGCAGTCGTCATCGATCTTCAACAGTCGCCATCCCACTCGGGGCGTCGTCGCAATTCAGGCGCAATGTGGCCGCCTGCAGTCGCCATACTGCCGCCTGATATTGATGGTCTGTCACATTACCACCCGACATCACCAGTAGTCGCCGAAAAATCTTGATCGCCGGCAGTCGCCGGTAGTCGCCAAAATATCCGCCTATGTGTGACCTAGGCATAAGGAACGCGAGCGGCAACCGGTGCCTGCCGACTCTAAATGGGTTTGTCCAACTTGTGGACGCCGATGCAAATCGGCACTCGGACTGTATAGCCACAAGCGGGTTCACAAGAATTGAACACCAATGCCGTAACGGCGGGGTGACATGGTACTACCCCCTACCCATTTCCACTTTTTTCAGATACCAATCAAACTCCGTATTAAAGATATCCACTCACTGTACTCTCACTACCCATAAAACAACCACACCTTGACAATACTAGCACAAGCTTTGATGGGCCGAGTGGCCTCATCCGGTGTTGAAGTTCCTTGTATGTGAAAGTGTATTATTACCCTTGCGGGGAGACCCTATACCATCCATTCATCACTCACTGAGTGAAAGACCCAAGCTTTTGAGGGACTCATCGGGAAGTCAAGTATTTGATCAAAATATTTCCTGGAAAGTGAGCCATTTGCCTTTTTATCTCTCCACTTCCTCAGAAATGGCGGATGTTTCTGATACCGTCTTCATCCCAGCCTTCAATGGTCTCACCTCGTACATTGAGACTCGGAGCCTTAAGCAGTTGGCGCACAATGCTAAGTGAGTCAGCGTTTGTAATATTACAAATTACGCATTCTCAAGTACACTTCGATTTATGATGACTTGAACATGGATAGGTAAAATCCAAGGCCATTTTCATCCATTAAATTTATTTGAAGTGTTCGGCCGTTTTCTTTTAGGCTCTTCATTTTTCTTTAGTTGTGTTTCTGATGCCCTTTTGCTGTTCTTGACAAACATTGAAGTAGAAATGTTCTACTCTTCATCACAATTCATGTTTAAATGTACTAGTACACCCATTCCCTACAGGAGTGGCAGTAACGGTCATTCCTCTCTGGGGTATGTAGATTCAAGTAGATCTAGGGTCGGGCCTCAAGAACATCAGGGGTGTGTCCAGTTACCAAGTTTATTGTGGAGAGCCCACCAAATGGCTAAAGCATTAAAACAAGCACTCCATTCAAAACTGTTGATAAGGAATGGCTGGCTTGGCAAGCGCTAGCTAGCTGCTTGGTAACTGAAAACACCCCGGGTTTCCTCCCTTTCAGTTTAGTGTTAAATAGCATTAGTGACTGTTTCAAAAGGTAATCATACGTGTTTGTGGTTTATAATATTTTTTACTTTCCGGTAAGGGGTTTTCTATGACACGGCACGATTAGCTATTTATACATGTTTAACACAGGAGCGTTTGTTCAAGGAGGAAAAACTCTTCAGGGGAGGGGGGATATTATTCGTATTAATATTATTTAGTAATAACATTAATATTATACCGATTAATTGAATGTTGTTGTTACCTTCACCTGAGGAGAAGGTATTACATTTGAGTCTGTTTGTTTGTCTGTTTGTCTTTGTTTGATTGTTTGTTTGTCTGTCTGTTTGTTTGTCCGCACAGAATAAATATGATTTTCTCTGCAACCGTTGGTCCGATTGAAAGCAAATTTTCACCATACGTGCAACTCCACCTGTATAATTTTTAGTGATAATTATGACGTCATAGGTCACGTGGTTTGGCCGCCATCTTGGAAAAACCGAAAAACGTTGCACCTCTTTTTCTCAGAAAGCAATGCATAGAAAAAAATTGAGACATGGCTCATTGTAAAGAACTCTACATGTGGAATAACATCTGTTAATGATGATGTCATAGGTGCCTCCATTATGATGTCATAATTAGACAAGTACAAAACTTAATCCGATCAAGATGGAATTTCTTGAGCATAATCTAGGGATAAATTGGTGGAGAAAAAATATAATGATGAAGTCATCGGTCACGTGGTTCGGCCGCCATCTTGGAAAAACCGAAAACATTTGCACCTCCATCTCCGAAAGCACTACATAGAAAAAATTGAGACATGGCTCATTGTAAAGAACTCTTACATGTGGAATAACATCTGTTAATGATGATGTCATAGGTGCCTCCATTATGATGTCATAATTCAACAAGTACAAAACTTCATCCGATCAAGATGAATTTCTTAAGCATAATCGAGGGATAAATTGGTGGGGGAAAAAAATAATGCAATTGGATAAGTTACGACTGAATGTATCGTGGTCAAAAAATCAGTCAGACAGACAGACACCAAATTGTGTATTTTAGTGTGATTCTTTCACCTATATATCATTGCACTTTTCATTCCCTTCCTCACTCCCTCTTTCTTTGTGTATATAATTTGTAAATTACCTCTAAGTGAAATAACTATCTCCTGTTCATCGCAGATACTTTTTACTCTTCCTAACATGCATTTCTATTTATTGGAGCTTATATCATGTATCCCAGAAATCCATGGACCTCACTTGAAAGCACAACGCACCACTTTAACATTTCAAGAATGGTTTGAACAGTTTTGAGAGATCAAGCTGTTGAGAATCCGAGACGACTTTCAGCTGGATGTTGAGACTATACTTACAACGATCCGTTTTTGTGAATGCAGAAACCACCTCACCATTGAAGTGGTGTTCTTCTCGCGGCGACCCAATGGCCTTGTATTTTACAATGGGCAGAAGTCGAGTGGTCGAGGGGACTTCATTTCACTTGCCTTGGCGTTTGGGTACCTGGAATTTCGCTACAACCTCGGCAAGGGCACTGCTGTGCTCCGGTAAGCAGACGAGACAGCAGACACAGCGATACCTTTAAGGGATATCAGATTACAATGTGTATACAGGTGGGGAAATGCCAAATGCATTGATTAGATATGGATAAACGATTTTATAATTCATGCACCATGGATAGCTTCAAAACGAGCTCTATGTGAGACTTGCTTTGGTAAATTAGATCAAAGGCTAGGATAAAAGTTAGAATGCTGAAATAAACCTTTCTTCTACTATAAATGGATGAGGTGTGTGTGTGTGTGTGTGTGTGTGTGTGTGTGTGTGTGTGTGTGTGTGTGTGTGTGTGTGTGTGTGTGTGTGTGTGTGTGTGTGTGTGTGTGTGTGTGTGAGGCTTGTTTTTACTGGTGTTCTACTGAAGCTTTCTGATGTGGAATGTGATACACCGAAATGATCGCCTTGATCTCCTGAGTTGAATAGGCCAACTAACTCCAAATAATCTGGAAGAATTTCTATGTTTTAAACGCACACCATGTCAAGGTGTATAGAGCAGCTTAATATGTCCTTCCATGGCATGGCATTGCAATTAAAAAATAAATAACAAAAATAATGATAACATTGTAGGAAGGCATAAATTGAATAATACTAATAATATTAACAACCAGAACGCCACTCAGTAGAGCGCATACTCCCGCCGAGGGTTTAGTTGGAATAATACGTTTTGTTTAACATCCCCTCTCCCCAAAACAATAAATTAAAAAGAAAGTAAGCCCTAACTGTCAGATAATTTATTTTGATATATCTCGGAATTAGAGGAGAAAAACATCATTTAAGAATAAGAATAAAAGCTTTAATGCAGTAAAACAGAAAAAAATTCCCAATTTTTTTCCCTGGATCCGGAATAATATCCTGAGCTTCACCAAAAACTAATCAATTCTTCCTTATCCCAAGGGCAATCATCCCACCAACTTTCATCCAAATCCGCAGAACTTTTCCAGATATCTTGTTCACGAACACACGAACACACACACGGACGGACACGATCGAATGCGTTACTCCCTGGCGGGAGTAACAATAATAATATTAGCATAATTTCGTAATAATAATAAGGAATGTATAATCCCCACCACATCCTGGCCCAAGGACCTCTGTTTTTGGTGAAAGGTAAGTTGATGCTCAAGCAGTGCAGCAGGCAGGTATTCTACAAGGCCATGAAGACCAATTAAAATTTTGGTCTGATTGACCAACAGGCCCTACAGTTAGTTAAATAGATCAAATGAAGAATGTGAAACATGGTACGTTGTTCGAAGCTAAAAACAAATGGAAGGTGATGGTAGTTGAGCTTTCGGGGTGTACTTGGTTTTACCTTGGCAGAACAAATGGCATTGCATTTCCTCGCTCATTTAGCTTCTTTGCTGACCTTTCGCTCAGCCATACATTTCACTTTGGAACAGCTTTCCCAATCTTCATGACATTTTCCAAAAAACCTGCTTCGAAAAGGTCTCGTCTTTCTGTGTTTTGTGCTAAAGATCATTCAGATATATGAAACAGAAACAAGAAAGCCCTGGACATGAATCCAAGAGAGGAGAATGATGCCGCTTACAGTAGAATAACTGGATGGCTTTACTGAATTATTGATTTAAATAATTTTTTTCTCTTGTGCCCGTTACTTTTTCACTTTATTTAGGGATGGCAGCGGTGTAGGAATCTATTTTGTACGTGACATTGTCTTTGACTGCCATTGCGTGTTCTTTTCTTCATGTATTTTTGCTCCCCTACGCCGCATTGTACGATATAGGTTCATTACCCCGTCCCGTGCGCAGCAGGACATGGGCTTTGTGTGGTGTGTGTGTGTGTGTGTGTGTGTGTGTGTGTGTGTGTGCGTGTGTGTGTGTCTGGGCCGTAACTTTTTTTACCATTTGAGTTTTGTCATCAAATTTTCAAAATAAACTTTATTATGATAATATGGAGAAGACAAATTAATAATTTTGACAAAAAAGGTGAAAAGGTCAGTATCACATAAAATCGTCAATTTTCATCTGATCTGAAATTTTAAGAATTTGCATATTGGGTCAATGAATTGGTTCAACAATCAAGCTATAAGCTGATTGTTTGTTTTTTTGTCAGATCAAAGGTCAAAGGTCAAGGTTGCATAAAATTAATTTTTATCCAATTGACCTGAAAATTTAATAAATTGCATATTGGGTCACTGAATTGGTTCAACAATCAAAAGCTACAAGCTGATTGTTTTTGTAGATCAAAAGGTCAAAGGTCAAGGTTGTGTAAAATCAATTTTCACCCGACTGACCTGAAATCAAAATAATTCCCATATTGGGTCACAGGATTGGTTCACTAATCAAAAGGTAGAAGCCAATTGGTTTTTTAGGTCAAAGGTCAAGGCTGCATAAAATCATCAGTTTTCATTTTGTATTTTTTAAAAAACTGTTTTTATTATTTTGAGCATACGGAAGAAGAAGAAGAAGACGTCTGAATACAAATGGACACGGACGGATATTGCATTTTCAGACGCTTTCTAGTTCAACCTGGTTTACGTTATTCTGGGATGAAAACTGGTTCAATCCATCCCATTCAAATTCCTTTATTATTTACAGTAAACTGCCACAAACAATTGTCAATTCTCAAAATGTAAACTGCTTTTGAGCACGGGGATACGTATTTCCCCTGCGCTTGCAATATGTCAAAAACTTCACCTAGCCGACACACCCATATGTTCCTAATTCATGGGTTTGTTAATGCAGCTGTTGAGGCTCATGTATGAGCAAATGAACAGAGGGGAAATTGTCAACAAAGTTTGGTGGAAGTGGGAAACAGGAGAAGAGGAATGCACAGATGTACCGGAGCATGCGGAGAGGAGTTCACAGGTGAAATGGGGACAGGGTCTCAATGGGTGTAGAAAAGCTCAGTGGTAGAAATGGGAGAGAGGATAATACAGTGATGTTATGGACTGATGCACACCAGACTGATCTGCCTGATCAACCACCAGACATGGCAGCGCTTGGGCATTTCCCTGAAAACTGTCAGACGGAGAGACACCTTCAGTGGAACATGAACTTAGGAGCTAAGGGGAACGGAAGAAGAGCTGGAAAGGTTGGAGAGGAAGTTGGATGGAATTGATTTTATCAGAGAGTAAGAGTCATGAGGGGATTGGGAATCTCACAGATGGAGTGAGGACTGAATAATCACAAAAAGACATGTCGACAATAACAATGCCAGTGATTTAAGCACTGATGCCAGTCCAGGTGGGATGGTGTCAGGTTAAGTCAGCACAGATTCAGAAAAATGAGCTGGGATCGAAGAATCGAATGAATAAGCCGAGAAAGCCTCAGACTCACAACCTCACAACTGGGAGGGCAGAGACAATATACATAGACAAAAGATAGTGCTGTGGACAAGTACACAAATGGAGAAATATTCAATCAGGATTAGGTGAGGCCAGTGGCTAAGGGGCAGGTAGCTCCTGGCACACCTTGAACGTTGGGTTTGTCAAGCAAGAAATAACCAGGGAACGTGATAAGCAAGCAAATCCGGGATATCCTATGAAGGAAATGTTTTTGGGAGACAGATGCCATCTGGTGATGAAGCATCATGTTGAAGAGGAAGAATATGCAGGTATACTGCAAACTGTTCCCTATCACCAGGTGTATTTTTGGTTAACGTATTTTTAACGGGTTAACGTATTTTAACGTATTTTTGGTAAACGTAACACCAGGTTAACGTATTTTTGACTCGAAGGTCACAAGAAACTCATTTTGCAATAAATGTTCGTTTCCCATTAATCGTACACTTTCTAAAATCCAATCTCACCCCTCCCCTCCTAATCTTCCCCATCACCCCTCCCCTCCAAAACTTCCCATCACCCCTCCCCTCCAAATCTCCCCCATTGCCCCTCCCCTCCAAATCTTCCCCATCACCCATCTCTTTCAAATCTTCCCCCTTCCCCCTCCCCTCCAAATCTTCCCCATCACCCATCCCTTTCAAATCTTCCCCCTTGCCCCTCCATTCCAAATCCTCCCCATCTCCCATCCCTTTCAAATCCCCCCCCTTGTCCCTTCCCTCCTAAACTCCCCCCTAGCCCCTCCCCTTCAAATCTCCCCACCCTCAATTCTTCTCCATTTCCCCCCTCTCACCCCTCCTCAAAGCATCCGCCCCGCTTCTTCCCCCTTCCAACTCTCACCTCCACCTCCCCCAACCTTCTGCCTCGCTCTTCCCCCTCCTCAAATAACACCTCACTGTGCCTCACGCAATCACCATCAAACCTTTTGTCTGCCCCATCTTTCCCTTTCTCCGAGCTATTCTGAAATCTCTGACACACCTTCAACAGCTCTACCTACCTCTTCCTCCTCTTACCCTACCCCTCCCCCCCCCCCCCCTGTTCTGTATCCGATGCTCCCCCTTCCTCTTCATTAACAGTATGGACCTCAAACATCCGTGGCCTTCGCTCAAACTTGACTGATCTCTCCATGCAGGTTGCTTCTGACAAACCAGACGTGATCTGCTTAACAGAAACTTTCCTCCTTCATGATGTCTCTGATTCCTTAGTATCTCTCCCGGTTTACTCCCTCCTCCGGTATGATAGACCTGAGCCTCGTCCTGGAGGCGGGGTTGCTATCTTTATCAAAAACGCTCTTCCTCACTCGCCCTGCACTGCCCTCTCTCCACCTCACCCCCAGGAATACCTCTGGCTACGGCTTCCCCTTCGCTCCCACCTTTTGTTCATATGTGTGTTGTACTGTCCACCAAACAGTGATGACTCCATCTACATCTCGCTGTCTGATAATATGGACCAAATTCTATCTACTCAGCCCTCATATGTGGTGATTTCAATTGTCACCATGCCAGTTGGCTGGGTGTGGGTACCTCTCTCACCAGCCATGGCTCCTCAGCAAAGGACTTCTACGACTCACTGGGATTGACACAATCTGTCAATTTCCTGATCCGGATCTCAGTCAACGGAGCATCTTCTCTTCTGGACTTGGTTTTGACTAACTTCCCTGAAAATGTCTGCTGCTCTTCTTCTGCTCCATTCGGCTCATCTGATCATGTGCTTGTTAAAGTGGACATCTCTATGACCATTCTCAGAGAGCCTCCTCAGCGTCGACGAGTCTGGCATTTCACTCAGGCCAACTGGCACGGTCTTCAAGCAGCCATCAATCATCTGGACTGGTTTCCCATCTCTACCGCCTCTGACATCAACTCATCCTGGGAATTCTTCCAAAGTAAATTGATCTCTCTCATGCACAGATTTATCCCATCTCGTCTTCAGTTGTCATACCCTTCCTCCCGTCCATGGTACACGGAATCTTGTGGTGAGGCTGTTGCCCAGAAACAACTTGCGTTCGTCTCCTGGAAAGCAAATCCAACGGAAGGAAATCTCATTTCCTTTCACAAAGCCCGAAACAAGTGTGTGTCCACCCTCAGGAGAGCCAGGACACAATATCTCTCTGTTCTCAAGACCGAACTCTCTTATCTGTCTCCATCTTCCAAATCCTGGTGGCGTCTGGTCAAATCTGTTTCTGGTGTTTGTTCCCCCTCCATCCCCTCCCTTACCTCAAACGGCTACACAGCTGACTCCGCACGTGAAAAAGCTGAATGCCTCAACTCTGTGTTTGCCTCTAAATCTTGTGTCCCAAACCCATCCCTCTCTGTACCCACCGTACCCAGTCGTACCCAGCTGCTCCTGGACTCCGTGTCCTTTCCTCCTAACAAGGTGGAAAAGTTTCTGTCAACCCTCGACTCTGATTCTGCAACTGGACCTGATGGCATCAGCCCACGGGTCCTAAAATCCTGTTCTTCTGCTCTTTCACTCCCTCTCTCTGTTCTCTTCACCCTCTCTTTTGCTCAAGGTCATCTGCTTGGAAATCAGCCAACATCACCGATTTACACAAAAATGTGCAAAAACAGATCCTTGCAACTACAGACCAATCAGCCTTCTCTCAATTATCAGCAAAGGCATGGAATCCATCATTGCTTCGGATATGAAATCTTTCCTCTTCTCCAATGGCTTCATCTCTGATCATCAATTTGGTTTCAGACCAGGTCACTCCACTCTGGACATGCTGCTTCTGCTGTCTCAACAATGGATGGAGGTCCTCAATGCCAAACAGGAAATTAGAGCTGTCTCCCTTGACATATCACGTGCCTTCGATACGGTCTTGCACCCTGCTCTGCTCACCAAACTCTCCTCCTTTGGTATCCATGGAAATCAAAACGCATGGCTGGCAGACTTCCTCTCTAGTCGCAGTCAACGTGTGGCCCTGAATGGGTTTCTCTCATCTCCTCTTCCTGTTCAGGCTGGAGTTCCCCAAGGCAGTGTTCTGGGCCCTGTGCTTTTTCTGGTCTTCATCAATGATCTCTCTGACTCTCTTGAAAATCCTCTCTATCTCTTTGCTGTTGACTCCACTCTCTGCCGCTCCATTCCTCATCCCTCAGATCGGCAGTCTGCAGCCACCTCACTCTCTGCAGACCTGGACAATATCACAGACTGGGCAAACAAGTGGAACATGTCTTTCAATCCTGACAAATCTCACACTCTTACGATGTCTCTCCGAAAAGACCGCCTGGACAACCCTCCCATCCACTTTCTGAATAATCCTCCCCAAGAAGTTCTGTCACTCAAGCTTTTGGGTCTCACAATCTGCCATGACCTTTCCTGGGAAAACCACATTTCCAAGGTGGCCTCCAAAGCCAGTCGCCGACTGGGCATCCTCCATCGTGCGAAGTCCTTCCTTGGCACACCTGAGCTCCTCACCACATACAAGGCTTTCATCCGCAGCTCAATGGAGTACTGCTCTGCCCTCTGGGCTGGTGCTCCTGCCTCACACCTAGCTTGTCTTCACGCTGTTGAAACCAAAGCGTTCAGAATCATTGGAATCTCCCGCAATGAAGCTATCTCCGAGGGCCTTTCACTTACTCACCGCAGGCAGGTTGGTGGTCTTTCTGTCTTCTACCGACTCCTATCCGGCCTTGCTCCCCCAGCTCTCTCTGGGCTCTGTCCCCCAAATATTCCTGCAGGTCGCACAAGATCTTCCTGCTAGTACAGCGGATAAGCTCTCATATTTTAACAAATGGTGCATTTTTTGAGAAAAGCATGAAATTTCTAGCATAGTTAGTATATACCATAAGGTTTATTTTCAGATGTGGAGGGAAGTCAGATTTGACCTCTGAGGACCATGAGAGGTCAAATCCAAAATGGCCGCCAGTCCACCGGGTCTAATGTTCGAACGCGCTTATAGGTGTCATTTCCAACTAAATTGGGGATGCCCATTCATTTGGTGATACTTTTGAGATCGCCAGAACTCAAGGACATGCATTTAGGTCACGGTCAAGGTCAAATTACGTTAAATATTTATTTTTATGATACTGCAGTTCGAACTGCTATTGGAAAAGGTTCATTTGAACTTTTAAAACTTTATTTTTTCAGGTACAGGGATAGGTACAGAACACCCAAAGACCAGAAATGATGAAAAAAAGTGTTTACACTGCAAGGAATGATGCAATAACCTCTGAAAAAATAACTGTAGTTAACCAAGTATGTCCACCAAAGTTTACATTAAATCAAGTGCAATGATGAAAATTGGTAATGATCTAAATCTAACAGTCTCCAGAACAGAAGCACAGTGCAGTGCACTTGAATGCAGCTTTGGCACACTTGCAGCGTCCAGTGCACCCTTTCTTGCAGCCACAGTCGATCAATTCATGGCACGATTTTGATGCTTCAGGAAGAGTGGTCCAAAGAGGCTGCCACCCAGTTGTCTCCTTTGTCCAGCCCCAGTCGGGTGGGTCTGGCATCTCTGGATCCATGACCAATGCCTGGTTACAACAGTTGGCCTGGTAGCAAGTGCGCTTGATGTGCTGCTTGAGTGTTGCCTGGGTTGGAGGAATGTTCTCTGGAGTTCTACACTTCAGTGTGAAGAGCTGTTTCCTGGCATCATTCACTTCCGTGCTCTCACTGGTTCGGTCGTACATCAGCACCACAAATCGCTCTCGCAGTAACATTGAGCCTTCACTGACCTCACTTGGCATGCCTCGGAGTTCATTGAAAGCATCATTCACCTCTGGGCATCCCCAATTTAGTTGGAAACTAGGGCATGCCCGTACTATATATAAGCTAGGACGTGCCCGTACGTGGGTGCCCGTTCCTTGCCAAAAAAAAAAAAAAAAAAAAATTTGTGTAGGGGTGTGTGTGTGTAAACATCCTAGGGCGTGCCCGTACGTGGGTGCAAAAAAACATGCGTGCAAACAACAACAACAAAAAAAAACTTTGAAACCACGTGGCAGTAACGACCACAGAACCCCCCCCCCTCTATTTACATGAATGGTTTGGTCCATTCGCAACGACCACAGAACCCCCCCCTCTATTTACATGCAATGGTTTGGTCCAAAGCGAACGGTTTGGTCCATTCGATGTGATTCGATGATTCGATGTGAATGGTTTGGTCCATTCGCAACGACCACAGAACCCCCCCCCCCCCTCTATTTACATGAATGGTTTGGTCCATTCGCAAAGCCAAAGCGAACGACCACAGAACCCCCCCCTCTATTTACATGAATGGTTTGGTCCATTCGCAAAGCCAAAGCGAACGACCACAGAACCCCCCCCCCCCCCCTCTATTTACATGAATGGTTTGGTCCATTCGCAACGCCAAAGCGAACGGCGAACGGCTAAATCGCCATAGCTCGGTAAGTACTTGTCCGATTAATTTAAAACCTTGAAAAGGCACATCCTCGGGTCCCCAGCAATATACCTGGCAAGTTTCAAGTATATCGGACCCGTGGTTGTCGAGAAACAGCGGTCACAGACACACAGACACACAGACACACAGAGATTACTGGAATTATAGATAGATGACACCTATAAAGTTTTTCTCCACTATTTGGTTCCAGAATTAAGCGCGTTTGAACATTAGACTCGGTGGACTGGCGGCCATTTTGGATTTGACCTCTCACGGTTCTCAGAGGTCAAATCTGACTTCCCTCCACATCTGAAAATAATCCCTATGGTATGCACTAACTATGTTTAAAATTTCATGCTTTTCTCATAAAATGCATAATTTTTGTGTTTATCTGCTGCACGATGCAACCCTCTTATGGTTAAACTGCCAAAACCAAGACTCTCTGCTCACCTTCACTCTTTCATTCCTCTTTTCTCCCGCCTCTGGAACAAACTCCCTCACTCCCTTCAATCCCACTCCTCCCTCCAGGTCTTTAAAACAGCTGTTCACCACCATCTGTTATCTTCCCCCATCGAAAACCTTGATCTTTTCCACCCCCGCTAATTTTACCCCAAATCCACTTTTTTGAAATACCAACTTCTGTCCTGGAAGTCCTTGGTGTCCTTGTGTTTTATACTTCTCCCACCCCCCTCCCCCTTCCCACGCCTCCTCCCCCCAAGCCCTCTCCCTCCCACAGATCTCCCTGCTCTCAAATGTTGTGTTTGTGTGCTTCCCCTTCTCTCCCCATCTTGTCTTCCGCTCCCCTTTTTATATATTTTGTTTGTCTGTTTGATTGTTTTTTTTTGTGATAAATGTTAGCTCCTTCACGAGCCTCGATTCTGTATACAAAAAGAAAAAAAAAATTCCCTTTTTTTCATGCGGTGAATTTATTCCCACTCCTTCCCAAATTGTCTGTTCAGCTTTTAGAAACTGTTAAAACAATTAATTCAAATTTGTGTTTGTAAACAATAAAATTTGAATATCACACAGACTGTGCTTGGAGCATCTTTGAGCCGGTAATTCCTTCAACCCCTCCATCCATTTATTTTTTATTGAGCAACTACCTTGAGTTGATAATTGCTTTACCTTTACTACTCTTTGCAGATCTCCCAAGACGGTGTCACTGAATGAGTGGCACACAGTAGTTGTTTCCAGGACAGGTCGCAAGGGCTTCATGAGGATCGACGGCGGAGCAGAAATCCTTGGAGACAGCCCGGTAACACCTGACCATCATATACTGTAGCTCTGTTATCCTCGATACGTGGGTCACCATGGCAATATAATAACAGCATCACATCGAAGGTTACCCGAGTTTGAGCAAGAGCAACTGGGATTAGAATATGCCAATTAACTTGACCTCGACATTCGATGATGCAAACATTTATCTTGTACAATGTGGACTGTTTATCCACAAGGAAGAAAGCTACTGCAGCCATGTTGACCCTGCATGAATTTTCCTCTTGGTGTCATTAGCAAATCACCAGGACGTGCCTCTTACACACCACCAATATGTGGAGAAATTGATATTTTAGGTTAATACAAGCAACTTCAACACAGGAAGAGGCCACTAGGCCTATCAGGCCTGCGCAATCATGCCAAAATCCTCGACCTCCGCCATCCTCACCACTTCTAGATACTTATCCAACTCAATTTTTAAATAATACACTGACCCTACTGCCACTGCCCTTGCAGGGAGATCATTCCATGTCAATTCCACTACCCTTGCAGGGAGGATCATTCCATGTCAATTCCACTACCCTTGCAGGGAGACCATTCCATGTCAATTCCACTACCCTTGCAGGGAGACCATTCCATGTCAATTCCACTACCCTTGCAGGGAGACCATTCCATGACAATTCCACTACCCTTGCAGGGAGACCATTCCATGTCAATTCCACTACACTTGCAGGGAGACCATTCCATGTCAATTCCACTACCCTTACAGGGAGACCATTCCATGTCAATTCCACTACCCTTACAGGGAGACCATTCCATGTCAATTCCACTACCCTTGCAGGGAGGATCATTCCATGTCAATTCCACTACCCTTGCAGGGAGACCATTCCATGTCAATTCCACTACCCTTGCAGGGAGACCATTCCATGTCAATTCCACTACCCTTACAGGGAGACCATTCCATGTCAATTCCACTACTATATGCAGGGAGACCATTCCATGTCAATTCCACTACCCTTGCAGGGAGACCATTCCATGTCAATTCCACTACCCTTACAGGGAGACCATTCCATGTCAATTCCACTGCCCTTGCAGGGAGACCATTCCATGTCAATTCCACTACCCTTGCAGGGAGGATCATTCCATGTCAATTCCACTACCCTTGCAGGGAGGATCATTCCATGTCAATTCCACTACCCTTGCAGGGAGACCATTCCATGTCAATTCCACTACCCTTGCAGGGAGACCATTCCATGTCAATTCCACTACCCTTGCAGGGAGGATCATTCCATGCCACTACCTTTGCAGGACGACTATTCCATGCCACTACCCTAGCTTGCATTGCATGCCACTACACTTGCAGGGAGGACCATTCCATGCCACTACCCTAGCTTGCTTTGCATGCCACTACACTCGCAGGGAGACCATTCCATGCCAATACCTTTGCAGGGAGACCATTGCATGCCACTACACTTCCACGGAGGATCATTCCATGCCACTACCCTAGCTTGCATTGCATGCCACTACACTTGCAGGGAAGACCATTCCATGCCACTACCCGAGCTTGCATTGCATGCCACTACACTTGCAGGGAGACTATTCCATGCCACTACCCTCGCTTGCATTGCATGCCACTACACTTCGACAGAGGATCATTCCATGCCACTACCCTAGCTTGCATTGCATGCCACTACACTTCCAGGGAGGACCATTCCATGCCACTACCCGAGCTTGCATTGCATGCCACTACACTTGCAGGGAGACTATTCCATGCCACTACCCTAGCTTGCATTGCATGCCACTACACTTCCACAGAGGATCATTCCATGCCACTTCCCTAGCTTGCATTGCATGCCACGACACTTCCACGGAGGATCATTCCCTGCCACTACCCTAGCTTGCATTGCATGCCACTACACTTCCACAGAGGATCATTCCATGCCACTACCCTAGCTTGCATTGCATGCCACTACACTTGCAGGGAGACTATTCCATGCCACTACTCTAGCTTGCATTGCATGCCACTACACTTGCAGGGAGACCATTCCATGCCACTATCTTAGCTTGCATTGCATGCCACTACACTTCCACGGAGGATCATTCCATGCCACTACACCTCCACGGAGGATCATTGCATGCCACTACCCTAGCTTGCATTGCATGCCACTACACTTGCAGGGAGGACCATTCCATGCCACTACCCGGGCTTGAAGGGAGACCATTCCATGCATTCACCACTCTGAAAAGAACAAAGAAGGTTAGATGAACAAAGAAGCTACCAATAGCAGTTTTATTGGGATTCATCAATTTTGAGTTAATATAACCTAACATCTACAATCCTCCTCTCGGTGGTGTGTGAGTGGTGCTTATTTTTGGTTTGTTAGAAGAAGTTAAAAATTGACTGCGGGAGCTTTCATCTTTGAAGAAAAGCAGTCGATGATTTAAGCTTGACTAGTTCATCGGCAGGTCATCATCACATCTCAAACTCTGCTCTAATCTCTGCACCTTTACTGCCCCCCTTCCACCCTCACACCTCATTCATAATTGTAAATATTTTCGCCACTCTTACTTCTTTCAGTGGTCCCGATTATTCCTACCTTCTTGTGGGGACACCCAGGGAACGTAATTCACCAAAGTCTTTCACGATCGGGCTGGCCAGGCCAGGTGTGTGACTGAAGGTGGCAGCTAGGAATTTGACAAGGGTATCTGTCAACTTGTCTACCCTTCACGAAAGACACCATTGTATCTTTAAAGTACACCAGCTAACACTGGCAGATGGGACACCCAGCTTAACGTCCCTCCGAGGGATGGCACATTGTGTGTTGCAATGGCCTGCATGTGCTGCACTGAAGCAAATGCAATGTTCTCATGTGGCAGACGGACATTACTGCTCATAGATCGCACAGCTTCGGCTAATATGGTACGTGAACTGTGCTTTAACGCTTTATCAAGCTTGGTGGATTAACTGTACACACACACACACACACATATATACACAAAGAATTAAGTTAAGCACCCCCCCCGTTTTTTTACAACCTCGCACATTACAAGTTTGTTGTCGTCAAAACAGTGTAATATACCCATGATATTGCTATATTTTCTGGAGAAGTGATATTATGGTCACATAAAAACATAACAATCATGCCGTTTTCAATATTTTATTCTGAATAATTTAAGGTGAAATTTTTTGGGAATTTTAGGCATATTTTCACCTCAATTTAAGTATGGAGCTATAGGTCCATCACGGACAGTGTGGATGACGTTTATGTTTTCTAACGTACAGTCATTGTTCTGAGAAGACCTCTAGCGATCTTTGCGTCAATCCCATCTTCATGGATGACAACGCCAGGCCTCACCGTGCGAGACGCGTCCGAGCCTTGCTGGAGCAAGGTGCTGTGACAACCATCCCCTGGCCTGCGTACAGTCCTGACCTGAACCCCCTCGAGCACGTTTGGGACATGTTGGGACGACAAATTGCGAAGATGGTCCCTCCAATAGCCAATCTGGATGAATTGGAACGTGCATTGCATCGGGAATGGAACAACCTGCCACAGCAACGCATACGACGGCTTACAGGGTCTATGAGACGTAGGGTTGAGTCAGTGATCCGATCACGTGGGTCCTACACACGTTATTGACGCAAAGATCGCTAGAGGTCTTCTCAGAACAATGACTGTACGTTAGAAAACATAAACGTCATCCACACTGTCCGTGATGGACCTATAGCTCCATACTTAAATTGAGGTGAAAATATGCCTAAAATTCCCAAAAAATTTCACCTTAAATTATTCAGAATAAAATATTGAAAACGGCATGATTGTTATGTTTTTATGTGACCATAATATCACTTCTCCAGAAAATATAGCAATATCATGGGTATATTACACTGTTTTGACGACAACAAACTTGTAATGTGCGAGGTTGTAAAAAAACGGGGGGGGTGCTTAACTTAATTCTTTGTGTATATATACGTGGGGCAGTCAATAAGTAACCTTAAAATATTTTTCACAACTTGTTTATTGCATGTATGATTGTATGTGTGTAACAACTGTGATTTTTTTTCAACATAATCTCCATTGCGTTTAATGCATTTTTCCAGCTCTTTACTAAGGTCTGGATTCCTCTCAAAAAAAATATATTTTCTCTGCTTGTGTAGCCATTCGTGCACGGCCTCTTGGAACTCTTCGTCGGATCGGAAAGTGGTTCCACCAAGGGCCTCTTAAAGTGGCCCAAAGATGTGGTAATCCGAAGGGGCGAGGTCTGGCGAGTAGAGTGGATGAGGAAGACACTCAAAATGCCGGTCCTCGATTGTTGCAGCTGTAGCATGGGCAGTATGGGGCCGAGCATTGTCATGCTGTAGCAAAACACCGGTAGTTGGTAGTTCACGACGTTTTGATCTGATTGCTGGTTTCAGATGATTTTTAAGGAGGTCGCAGTATGATGCACTGGTGACTGGTCCCTCTGGGCATGTAATGCTCTACAAGTGGGCCTCCGCTATCCCAGAAGAGCGTCAGCATCACTTTTCCTGCGGATGGCTGTGTGCGGAATTTTTTGGGCTTCGGTGAAGTTGAATGGTGCCACTCTTTGTTTGCCCTCTTCGTTTCTGGCTGAAAGTAGTGGACCCAGATTTCATCCCCAGTCACTACGCGCTGTAAGAAAGCGTCGCCTTCTGTTTTGCAATGTCACAGAAGTTCTTCACATGCGTCCACTCGCCGTTCTTTCAGTTTGATTGCGAGTTGTCTAGGTACCCACGTTGCAGACACTTTGCGGAACCCCAGCACGTTGTGAATGATATGGTGTGATGAACCATGGCTAATGTTCAATTTGGAAACCACTCCATCCAGCGTAATGCGACGGTTTTCTCTTAGCACGCGCTCAACTCCTGCAACCATTTTGCAATTTTGCAATTTGCTGTGTGAGGCACAAGTACACTTTTGCATAAATAAATACAAAACCATTACCAGACATTTGAACACAAAAAATAAAACAATTCCAGAAGCAGTCGAAGTTGGTGGTAAGGCTTTTTCTTCTTCCTGAACGTCATCAAACTTAACTCAGAAACGTGATGAACGGCACATTCACCAGCATGTATTGAACAAAAGGTAAAATGACGATTTGACATTTGTGATGGATTCTGATTTGGATGTAATTGCTTTTCCATTATATTTGCCGTCATTTCAAATATTTTAATGTTTCTTTTTTGCTTGAGCAACGCCAGGTACTCCAGCTATAAACGCTTTTATACTTTACTCGGGGTAAAAATACAAATACAACTTTGGCTGGGGGGTAACATAGGCTATGTGGCCGCGGCCAGGCAGAAGCCTCTCCTCGGTGAAAGACACATGAAAGCCCGCTTGGAGTTTGCAAAAAAGCACCTAAAGGACTCTCAGACTGTGAGAAACAAGTTTCTGTGGGCTGATGAAACCAAGATTGAACTGTTTGGTTTCCGTCTGGCCACTCTGCCATAAAGCCCAGATCGGTGGGGTGTTGCAGTGATGGTTGTCCTTCTGGAAGTTTCTCCCATCTCCACACAGGATCTCTGGAGCTCAGCCAGAGTGACCATCGGGTTCTTGGTCACCTCTCTTACCAAGGCCCTTCTCCCCCGATTGTTCAGTTTGGCCGGGCGGCCAGCTCGGAGGAAGAGTCCTGGTTGTTCCAAACTTCTTCCATTTAAGAATTATGGAGGCCACTGTGTTCTTTGGAACCTTCAATGCAGCAGAGATTTTTTTTGTAGTTTTCCCCAGATCTGTGCCTCGACACAATCCTGTCTCTGAGCTGTGCAGGCAGTTCCTTCGACCTCATGGCTTGTTTTTGCTCTGATATGCATTATCAGCTGTGAGACCTTATATAGATAGGTGTGTGCCTTTCCAAATCGTGTCCAATCAATTGAATTTACCACATGTGGACTCCAATCAAGGTGTAGAAACATCTCAAAGATGATCAAGAGAAATGGGAGGCACCTGAGCTAAATTTCAAGTGTCATAGCAAAGGGTATGAATACTTAGTCACGTGAAAAAGTAACTAACACCCCATGTAAAGTTTTGACTTTTTCAACATATTTCAACATACAGCTATTTGATCTTCATTTCAACAATATTGAAAGATAAAGGTGATATAATACAACAAATATCATGAAACATTTACATTTTGTAGTCCATTGTATAATTTAAATAAACATAAATGCAAATTTCGCATGTGGAAAAAGTAAGTACACCCTTGGCTCTGATAGGTGGTATTGCCCCCTTTGGCAGAAACAACCTCAAGTAGGCGTTTCTTACAACTGTCTACCAGTCTCTGACATCGACTGGGAGAATTTTTTTCCCACTCCTCCATGCAGAATTCTTTCAGCTGTGCGATGTTTGAGGGGTTTCTTGCATGCACAGCTCGTTTCAAATCCCCCCACAACATCTCGATGGGATTTAGATCCGGGCTTTGACTTGGCCATTCCAGAACCCTCCATTTCTTTCTTTTCAGCCATTCCTTGGTGGATGTACTGGTATGTTTAGGGTCATTGTCATGTTGCAAGGTCCACCTTCGGTTGAGCTTCAACTTTCCGACAGATGGCCTCACATTATCCTCAAGCACCCTGTGGTACAATGAAGAATTCATAGTGGATTCTATGATGGTGAGCTGCCCAGGCCCTGATGCAGCAAAGCTGCCCCAAACCATAATATTTCCACCACCATGCTTTACAGTTGGTATCAGGTTCTTGTGGTCAAATGCTGTCTTTGGTTTTCGCCAAATATGTCTTCTGGTACTGTGGCCAAATAGCTCTATCTTTGACTCATCTGTCCAGAGCACATTGTTCCAGAAGTGCTGGTCTTTGCCTCGGTGTTCATTGGCAAACTTTATTCTTGCCCTGATGATCTTTCTGGACAGCAAAGGTTTCCTCTTGGCACACCTCCCATGTAGATCAAATTTGTGCAGCCTCTTTCTAATGGTAGACTCGTGCACTTTGACATCAACAGTGGCAAGAGCTACCTGTAGGTCCTGTGATGACATTCTGGGGTTCTTAGAGACTTCTTTCAGCATCTTGCGGTCTGCTCTCTGGCTGAACTTGCTGGGGCGGCCTGGCGTGAACAAGTTAGCAGTTGTTTTGAAACTTCTCCACTTGTAGATGATCTTCCGGACAGTCGAATGATTGATTTCAAATTGTTTGGAGATCTTTTTAAATCCCTTCCCAGACTTGTAGGCATCTATAACCTTCTTTCTGAAGGCCTCAGAGAGCTCTTTTGATCTAGGCATGGTGACGCCGCAGACTTCAACAACAAATAGCAAACCAAACTAAATGTCTGATGTTTAAATAAGACAGTTTCCTCCAAGATCCTATCTAACGATGTTCTAATCATTTGCACCTGAGCTGGTGCACCTGATTGTAATTTTAGGTATTTGAAGTAGTGATAAATGTAGGGGTGTACTTACTTTTTCCACATGCGAAATTTGCATTTGTGTTTATTTAAATTATACAATGGACTACAAAATGTAAATGTTTCATGATATTTGTTATATTATATCACCTTTATCTATCAATATTGTTGAAATGAAGATCAAATAGCTGTATGTTAAAATATGTTGAAAAAGTCAAAACTTTACATGGGGTGTACTTACTTTTTCACGTGACTGTATGTCAATGTGATATTTCAGTTTTTTTAAAAATAAATTTGCAAAACTTTCTAAAATCCTGTTTTCTCTTTGTCATTATGGGGGTATTGAGTGTAGATTGATGAGGGAAAAAACTAATTTAAACGATTTCAGCATAAGGCTTCAACATAACAAAAATTGAAAAAACTGAAGGGGTCTGAATACTTTCTGAATGCACTGTATGTATATATATATATGTATATATATATATATATATATATATATATATATATATATATATATATATATATATATATATATATATATATATATATGTATATATATATGTATATATATATGTATATATATATGTATATATATATGTATATATATATGTATATATATATGTATATATATATGTATATATATATGTATATATATATGTATATATATATATATATATATATATATATATATATATATATATATATATATATGTATGTATGTATGTATATATGTATATATGTATATATATATATAATATAATATATATATATATATATATATATATATATATATATATATATATATATATATATATATATATATAAACACACACACTTGATACCTATATATATATATATATCCTGCATGTTGTTGTTTCAGTATTACTAATGGCCTTTCTTCATTTCATCATGTCATTCCTTTCCTCCTTGCTGTCCAAATGATGCATATTGTCCAGAAATCTCGAAAGGTAATGAAATCATCTTCAATCTCCTTATGCTGATTAAACATGAGGAGCATTCAAAGTCTTTTCGGAAGAGGGTATCCATTGTCGGCACCCAAGAGCCACGATTAATTCCTCCTCATTATAAACATCGACATGCGCTTGTTATATTCCATTAGTTTCATTAATCTGATATTGTTTGTTGTTTCAGAGTACATTCCATAAATTTGTAACATCATATATATGGATCATCTTTCTATTATTGAGCATTGAGGTGTCATTAAATTTTATCCAAACAAGGTGATTCTCCAAGGAAATCCACCAAGGAACACATGGTTGCTGTGTATCGTGAAGATGTCGTCATGTTGTCCACTAGCCAAATGGACAGTTGACTTTAATTGTGGATGGGAGTCCATAGATGATGATCTGAAGCCAAGACCTCCAACTGAAGTGACCCACCAACAAGCTATATAGATATTAACCATGTAGGATCACCATGTTAAAGTCACCTGAGAACTTGGAATTTCTCAAGGCAACGTTTTTCACCATCATCCACGAACATTTCGACATATCGACAATCTCAGCAGGATGAGTCTCAAAAAACCCTCAGCACTCGGGGATGACAGCAATGGCTTGCATCATGTTATGATGTCTCAAAATGTTCCAGCTGACTCCATCGCTCATGTGGTATCTGCCTGCTGATAACAAAATGTAAACTTCACCTTTGGAATCCTGAAAGCAAAATGTAATCATACTATATGCAATTCAAGAAGTGTCTGTTTGTGTGTTTGCTAGTTTGACTTCAATGCATCCCTGAACCGGTAGACATGTACTCTGGGGATTACTCGGGGGATGATGGGAAGTTGCACAGGAGGATTTTGTATTTGGTTTGTCCTTTTAAGTACCTTCTCATACGTTATGCTCTTACATTATTCGGAGTAGCCTGGTGTTGGCTTAGCGGTTAGGGTGCCGGCTTGGGATCCTAGGATCATGAGTTCTGAATCCCGGTCGATCGCTGAATTAACACCAGGGGAGTTGACTCAGCCTGTCATCCTTCCGAGGTCGGCAAATTGAGTACCAGTTCACTGGTAATTCCCTGTGTATCGCAAAAGGCGACAAACAGGGTTGGTGGCAGGAAGGGCATCCGGCCGTAAAATATTGCTTCAAAAAGGGGACCAACAAAAACAACAACAACCACGGTGCCCGAAAAAGGCCAACCCCTCTTCTGCGGGGAAAAATGAACTCGAAAGGTGGTTCCTACATTATTCGGAGTCAATCCTTGACCTACTTCAGTGGCTGTAGTACAACATCACTATTTGTTACAGCTGAAATTTCCGCCATCTGTCTATAACATTTCCCTCAAGCAACGTAACTACATTTGTCTTTCTGCCATTGGCGTTGTTGTTGCCATTTTGGTTGTTTTAGCCTTAGCATCACATGGTTGTGAAGCCAATGAACCTAAGGTATCCGGTAACGTCAGCCGATCACTCCCAGGGAGCTCCTGTAGAAGTAAAGTTGAACGATCTTCATCCCCAGGTAGAAGAGGGAGAGCCTGGCAGGCCGGAGTATCTTCTGGTCTACTTTGTGAAAAGTTGAGCAAAGTTCACTGTGAGTGAAGCTTGCACCATCGTCTTGGCCTACCAATGTCCAAGGGAGATTGAGGAGAGGTGGGAATTGTTTATTCTTCTTTCGGAGTGCCAACACCATTTCCCATGTCTGCTCAAAATCTGGCCTTAAGAGAAGATGGGCACCACCGGGTCTCTTTGCCCATATAAATCATATACTGCATCACCCAACGACCTGCATAAGGTTATCAGAGCTCCATCACCTTACTCTGCTTTGGGATACCTTGGACCAAGCCAACCAAGCCATAGGGAAGCTGAAGCAGACTACCAGGAGCACCAAATGTAAAGTTCAAGAATATCTGTCATTTTAAAAATTGATCTGCTGGATTGTTCTGCTGGTAACTGATGTATTTTGAATGCTGTCCTGGTAAATAATGGTAACTGATGTATGTTGGATGCTGTCCTGGTAAATAATGGTAACTGATGTATTTTGAATGCTGTCCTGGTAAATAATGGTAACTGATGTATTTTGAATGCTGTCCTGGTAAATAATGGTAACTGATGTATTTTGAATGCTGTCCTGGTAAATAATGGTAACTGATGTATTTTGAATACTGTCCTGGTAAATAATGGTGACTGATGTATTTTGAATGCTGTCCTGGTAAATAATGGTAACATGTATTTTGAATGCTGTCCTGGTAAATAATGGTAACTGATGTATTTTGAATGCTGTCCTGGTAAATAATGGTAACTGATGTATTTTGAATGCTGTCCTGGTAAATAATAGTTACTGATGTATTTTGAATGCTGTCCTGGTAAATAATGGTAACTGATGTATTTTGAATGCTGTCCTGGTAAATAATGGTAACTGATGTATTTTGAATGCTGTCCTGGTAAATAATGGTAACTGATGTATTTTGAATGCTGTCCTGGTAAATAATGGTAACTGATGTATTTTGAATGCTGTCCTGGTAAATAATGGTAACCGATGTATTTTGAATGCTGTCCTGGTAAATAATGGTAACTGATGTATTTTGAATGCTGTCCTGGTAAATAATGGTAACTGATGTATTTTGAATGCTGTCCTGGTAAATAATGGTAACTGATGTATTTTGAATGCTGTCCTGGTAAATAATGGTAACTGATGTATTTTGAATGCTGTCGTGGTAAATAATGGTAACTGATGTATTTTGAATGCTGTCCTGGTAAATAATGGTTACTTATGTATTTTGAATGCTGTCCTGGTAAATAATGGTAACTGATGTATTTTGAATGCTGTCCTGGTAAATAATGGTTACTGATGTATTTTGAATGCTGTCCTGGTAAATAATGGTAACTGATGTATTTTGAATGCTGTCCTCGTAAATAATGGTAACTGATGTATTTTGAATGCTGTCCTGGTAAATAATGGTAACTGATGTATTTTGAATGCTGTCCTGGTAAATAATGGTAACTGATGTATTTTGAATGCTGTCCTGGAAAATAATGGTAACTAATGTATTTTGAATGCTGTCCTGGTAAATAATGGTAACTGATGTATTTTGAATGCTGTCCTGGTAAATAATGGTAACTGATTTATGTTGAATGCTGTCCTGGTAAATAATGGTAACTGATGTATTTTGAATGCTGTCCTGGTAAATAATGGTAACTGATGTATTTTGAATGCTGT
Organism: Myxine glutinosa; assembly: GCF_964187855.1. Classification (NCBI taxonomy): domain Eukaryota; kingdom Metazoa; phylum Chordata; class Myxini; order Myxiniformes; family Myxinidae; genus Myxine; species Myxine glutinosa. Next base: position 161,514,229 of record NC_136266.1, read on the forward strand.
CCTGGTAAATAATGGTAACTGATGTATTTTGAATGCTGTCCTGGTAAATAATGGTGACTGATGTATTTTGAATGCTGTCCTGGTAAATAATGGTAACTGATGTATTTTGAATGCTGTCCTGGTAAATAATGGTAACTGATGTATTTTGAATGCTGTCCTGGTAAATAATGGTAACTGATGTATTTTGAATGCTGTCCTGGTAAATAATGGTAACTGATGTATTTTGAATGCTGTCCTGGTAAATAATGGTAACTGATGTATTTTGAATGCTGTCCTGGTAAATAATGGTAACTGATGTATTTTGAATGCTGTCCTGGTAAGTAATGGTAACTGATGTATTTTGAATGCTGTCCTGGTAAATAATGGTAACTGATGTATTTTGAATGCTGTCCTGGTAAATAATGGTAACTGATGTATTTTGAATGCTATTCTGGTAAATAATGGTAACTGATGTATTTTGAATGCTGTCCTGGTAAATAATGGTAACTAATGTATTTTGAATGCTGTCCTGGTAAATAATGGTAACTGATGTATTTTGAATGCTGTCCTGGTAAATAATGGTAACTGATGTATTTTGAATGCTGTCCTGGTAAATAATGGTAACTGATGTATTTTGAATGCTGTCCTGGTAAATAATGGTAACTGATGTATTTTGAATGCTGTCCTGGTAAATAATGGTAACTGATGTATTTTGGATAGAACAGGTTGGTCAACAGAGTCCACCTGACAAAATATCAGGGCAGCTCCATGGGGGAATACATGGACTCTTTGGAAATATGTAACTAATCTCTCAATATTTGTAAACTTAATATTTTTAAGTTTATTGTGTTTTGGGATTTTTGTGCCTTTACCTGTAAGCAAGTCTCAACTGTATTGCTTTACTAACCATGATTTATTAATTGATTCGATATTTGAAAAACATCTCTGAGATCAATATTGCAATAAATATTGAACCTATCAATGGGTTTCACAATAGGATTCAATATATGTATTAGTAGATGTGTTCTGGAGTGTAAGATGTGTTATATGGCCTCCATGATGTCCCCAGGCAAACCACATGAGCCTGGACCTGAGAGAGTCACTCTACCTGGGAGGTGTGCCAGACTATAGTAAGATAGCCAGTGCAGCTGCAGTGACCGATGGCCTTGATGGAGCGATCCAGAAGGTGAGTGATGAAGATGAAAACCAGGTTGATTATACTTATCCTCTGTATTTCACAAAATTCAAAGCACTGCAGTTCACTTCTGCTGTTGAAAATCAATGATGGCTTCAAAGTGCTTTCTTTTGATGAGACGGTAGAAATTACAGTAAATGTGTCTATTACGATCCTTTTATTAAACCAACCCACCCAGCTCTCGGTGGACGCCTCCGAGGTGAAGTTTCATGGCGGCGGTGTTCGCGATGCAGGAGACATTCACCCATTTATTCACCATGTCTGCATCAGACGGGGTAACCCATGCAAGAACAGTGGCACATGTCGGCCCCGCATGGCTTACTTCACATGTGACTGCCGTCCTGGCTTCCACGGCAGAATCTGCGAGACAGGTATCTGGATTGGAGCTTCCTCCATCTCATGCAGCACTCGTTTTCTCTCACCAACTTGCATTTTATCGGTTATTGCCATTTCTACCTCTGTTTCTATCCTCGCTAAGACAACTAGTTGTGCCTTGAAATTCTTGATTTTTTTTTGGACACAAAGTCGAGGCTCATGGCAGAGCGAGAACACACAACAGAAGAGAACAAACAGAACGAGCACGGTGGAAAGCAGGAAGCACGAAAAGCAAGGTAGAGGAACAAAATAGAGGGACACTTGGAGCAAGATTGGGCATGGAAAATAATGAGATAAAAGGAAGAAGGAGGAGAAGGAGGAGGAGGGGAAGGAGGAGGAGGACATGGGGGTGAAACTGGATACAATCTCAAAAAGAAAGAAGGGGAAGGGAAAATTGCTGACCTATCTATGATGCGGGAATAACAGGACCAGAGATTCAGCATCATCATTGGACAATGATTCTGAGGGACTTTGTCTCCACAGCATCGAGATGTGCAAAGGGTAAGGCAGGGATGCTAGTCGGAAGAGGAGAGCAATACTTCATTAAGCTGCAGATGAAGGCCTTGTGATTTGTTAATAGTTCGGATTTGCCAAGGAAATAATTGGCAGGATATAGGATGCCCATTCGGCAGCCGGCTATAGAGGCCAACTTGGATAAGTGGTTTGCCGAAGAGAAAACATGGCTGATGTTGAGGCCCAAAAGTTTGAATGACTGAACTTCTTCAAATGGTTTGCAAAGAAAGCAGATACGGGGGTTCACCAGATGGACCTTTCAGAGAGACAGAGTGGGAATGTTAGATTTGTCGGTGTTGAAAGACATATTCTAAGTGTTGGACCAGCTCTTGTTTCTATCAATATCTGCAGAAAGGGAAGATTGCTCATTGCCTATCTGAAGGACGAGGTCACAGAGGGTGGACTTCTCAGTAAAAAAATATAATGGTGTCCAGATAATCTGAGTGCAAGAACAGGACCGGACCCAAGACACTTAGGGCACTCCAGCTTTGATAGGGAGAGGAGTTGAGAGAATACCGTTGAGAGTCGCATGGTGACTACAAGAGTGAAGGATGTCAGGAATCCCTGAGAAGGTGTAGCCTTGGATGCCATAGGCTGAGATTTTGGAGAGGAAGGTGGGGTTCCAGAGTGTGATAATTGTTTGAGATATGTCCAGAGAGAGAGAGGGCCTGATCCCTTGTCTATGAATGAGGGCCTCCATCCATTGATAGAAGAACAGAAGCAGCATGCCCAGGGTGGAGTTGGGGTCTGAGGTCAGGCGATTGGGGAAAAGGAAGGATTTTATTTAATCTTTTATGATGACTTTGCTATAATTGGAAGTAAGCTAGTAGGCCTGTAGTGAAGAAGATCTGCTTGGCACCATTTTTGTATCACGAGTGATGTTGGCTGACATATATAAGCAGACGGAAGATGACCAATGGCAAATTATCCTGTGAACAGGGCAGAAAGAGGATATGAAAGAGCGGTAGAGCAGGTTTTTAGTGCACGTGCACTGATGCCATCTGGGCCCATCAACGAATCGTAGTTGAGGGTTGCTATAAACTTGCCACCTCCGCAGGAAAGAAAGACACAATGTCCAGGAGCAGTTGGGTGTTAATGGGTACGGTAGGTACAAGGAGTGACAGGTTGGGTACATGACATTTGGAAGCAAACACAGAGTCGAGACATTCAGTCTTATCCCGATCATAGTGGGTTATGCTGCCATTTGAAGTGGGGTTAGGGATGGACAGGGAGCATTCACCTGAAACAGACTGGACAAGGCACCGCCAGATATTTGAAGAAGGAGACGAGATCGATAATTCAGCCTTGAAGTTGGCCAAATGTTGTTTTCTGGCTTTCCAGAGAGTGGACACACTTTTGTAGCTGGCTTTGTGAAGTGATCCGAGGTTGCCTTTGGTTGTCCATGAAGAGAAGGCTAGTTGTTTGAAGGCAACTGCATCATCACATGCTTCAATGTACATTCCAGGAGCCAGAGTGTGGGTATGATAACTATAGGTGAAGAGTAAGAAGAACCACTCATTTCGCATGTTCAGATGTATTGGGCTGCCAAGGCAGTTTTTCCTTGGTTGGCGGCACAATCCTGGATGTGTATGGGTCACCACTCCGACGCAGGATACTCGAATGCCTCATTATTCCCAATAAGCCGGTACTCATTTTACTGACCTCAGAAGGATAACAGGCTGCGTAAACCCACATCATGTCATGTTAACGGGATAACAAGGGCTCAAAATCAGGATTCTAAAAATCACAATCCAGCCATCTTAACCGTTAAGCCAACAGCAGCTCAAGTGTAGATGAGATTGGATGAAACAGAAAAAAGGAATACATGCATCTTTCATAAGATCTTCATCTTTGAAGTTATAGCAATTCATAAATCAGATATTTTCATGTGGTGTTGACTCCAAACTGATGTTGACTTTCACTCTCTGACTCCAAACTGATGTTGCTGAGTGTTGGATACTTAAAGTACATTCCACTACCAAAACACTGACCTTTATGCCCCATTAATTAATTTAGGCGAAATTTCAACAGAAGCACTTACAATCAAATTTTCAGCTTTAAGAACTAAATAATCCTCTCCGTATATTTGGCATCTATCCAATTTGAATGTTTTAAGAACAAGTTTCATTGTAGTTGTCAATGACTATTCTGTTTGTCAAATGTAACATTTTCCTTTTTTCGTGCCAGTATGGAACCTCATGTGGTCTCATATGTGTATCTGATCGGTTGTTTCAGAGTGTGTTGGATATAAATTGGCTTCGTTTTGCATTTTCCTTTATCAACTTGCTTTGTTTTGGTGATCTATCTGTTATGTATACACCAACGTTGATAGGGGGTGGGGAGAATTTGATCAGAGAGGTATAAAAGATGGCAGAGAAAAATGCAATGAAACGGAAGAGGAAAGAGGAAAGAAGGAAGAGTGGGGGGAGGTAAGAGAGAAGGGGAAGGAAGTTTGGAGCAGATGGGGGAAATTGGGATATAAACATACAAGAATGTATATAAAAATACCGATTAATTAGAGACCACTTGGCTCATTGTCCTGTGCCATTTTCACATCCTTACTATGCATTTGCTATCCATGTGCTCAACCCATTCTTCATCTTAACGTAATCTAACCAACATACCCAGTGAATGTCAGTTTGTAACAATGCGGTCCTTTCTTGTTTACAGTGCCTTCAGAAAGTATTCACACACCTTGACTTTTTTTCACATTTTCTTGTGTTACAGCCTGAATTTAAAATTGATTCAATTGACTTTTTTTTTTGTTACTCATCTACACATAATACCCAAATAATGTCAAAGTGGATTTTTTTTTTTAGAAATTTTTATAAAATAATTAAAAATGAAAAGCTGAGTCAATGTGTATTCAACCCCTTTGCCATGACACTCCAAATTGAGCTCAGGTGCATCCAATTTCTTTTGATCATTCTTGAGATGGCTTTACAACTTAATTGGAGTCCACCTGTGGCCAATTCAATTGATTGGGCATGATTAAGAAAAAACACACCTTTCTTTATAAGGTCCAACAGATGCCAGTGCATGCCAGAGCAGAAATTCCACCGTGAAGTCTGAGGAACTGTCCGTAGAACTCCTAGATACAAATGTGAGGAGGAAGAGATCTGGGGAAGGGAATAAAACAATTTCTAGAGTGTAGAAAGTTCCGAATAGCACAGTGAGCTCCATCATTAGGAAATGGAAAGAATATGGAACTACTCAGACTGTTCCTAGAGCTGGTCGTCCGATCAAACTGAGCAACCGGGCAAGAAGGGCCTCGGTCAGGGAGACGACCAATAACTCAATGACCACTCTGACAGAATTAGAGTTCCTTGGCTGAGATGTGAGAACCTGCCGGAAGGACAACAGTCTCTGCAGCCCTCCTCAAATCTAGACTTTATGGAAGAGTGGCCAGACGGAGGTCACTCCTGAGAAAAAGGCACATGACAGCACACCTGGAGTTTGCAAAAAGGCACATGACAGCACACCTGGAGTTTGCAAAAAGGCACATGACGGCACACCTGGAGTTTGCAAAAAGGCACATGACAGCACACCTGGAGTTTGCAAAAAGGCACATGACAGACTCTAAGAGCATGCCGCAAAAGATTCTGTGGTCTGATGAGACAAAAATTGAACTCTTTGGCCTGAATGCAAAGCACTACATTTGCTGGAAATTGAGCACACAAATTTACGATAAACATTTGTCAACACAATTCACATTGCATTGTTTGAAGAAAACTGCAAGACTGACAATTATTACCACGCTCATTAATTTGTCCTTGAATGTATTTTAAATTCTTATTTAAAAAAAAACCGTTTGAAAAGAAAGTCTATTTTAACAATTATCTTGCATATTTTTGTTATTATCAGTTGCAAACAACGCCAACAAAGTTCCTGTAGTGATATTTGAAATGCAGCTTGCATTTTACTTATCAACCACCTTGTTTTTAAGATAGAAAGATTTTCCATCTTGATATAAAGACTTATCGAAGGCTTTCAGGTTCTATGGCTGGAATGGATGAAATGGCAACACAAAGTCAGGGCCATGAATAATGTTTAATGTTATGTTGCTCTATAAATGATCGGCACACTAACCCAGTCAAATATATGGGGTGTTTCGAGAATTGTACAAGTGACATACAATAGTCCAATAAACTCCTGGAAAGTTTTAATATCAGAGATCGAGGATCATAGACAGTTGGCAGACAAGAGAGGATGGAGAAAAGGGGAATGAATGAACACACAGGCAGCATAATTATGGATAGACAGATAGGACAGGGGAAGTGAGTGGGCTGAGTAGACAAGAAACATGTGAGCAGACAGGAAATTTTGACAAACAGGGTAAATGTGGAAAGCGCGGGTTTGCGGGAGAGGAGAGTCAGTGTAAACAGGAAAGATTGGGAATCGTAATAGGGGATGACATGAGGTGGCAATGACTCAAGACTTTATTAGTAAAGATAATATGGATTGGACAGATTCAAGGATTTATAAATATCTGATTTTTTAATTTGTTTTTTTTTTACTGGCGATTATAACTATTTATTTGTTTGTTTTTATATATTTTAATATAATATTTTTACTATCATATAAAAAATTGTATATAAAAAATACATTATTAAAAAAAATTGTTTTGATTGTTTTTTATATAATCTTTTAATAAATATTTTATAAATATCTGATTTATTAATTTGTTTTTTACTTGCGATTAAAGAACTATTTATTTGTTTGTTTTTAATCAATATTTTTATGTAATATTTTTTATCATTATATAAAAAATGTATATAAAAATACATTATTTTTAAAATGTTTAGATTGTTTTTTTTATATAATATTTTAATAAATATTTTATATTTTATATACATCTGATTTATTAATTTGTTTTTTACTTGCAATGAAATAACTATTTATCGTATTTTGATGAATTTTTGTTGTTAGCAAATGTTCTAGTTTATTGACAGTACTAACATGAATAATATATTCTTCCGATCATCTCCATGAACATTCCGAAATTATGAAAAATCTATTTCTAGCTTTGTTCGTAATAATTTGTTTTGCATTTGCAATTTTTTTTCTTCCAATCAGCATGTTCTTGCACTCACCAAGGATGCATATTAATGTTTTTCAAATATTCCACAAGAGTTTATAACAAACTTATTTCAAAGTGTCGCTCAAAGAATTTCATTTTATTTGAAGGAAAAGGGAGGACATACTCACTATTATCAAGGTATATTGTGTATAAATTTGGTTATTTGAATAAGATTTTATTTTTCATAAGGGAGTGTTTGCATTGAACATAAAGGGTGAGTATGGGATATAACCCAGTCAATGATAGGTTAATTGTCAGTGAGGTTGAAAGGACATCCAGTGACCACCATCATCATTCATATGTATGCTTCAACTTTTGCAGCAGATGAAAAAAATGTGGAGACGTTTTATGCAAAGCTGCAGGACCTGGTAGAACAGGTGCCTAAAGGATATCTTTTTATTTTTATGGGAGACTGGAATGCAGTAATTGGAGAAGCAGGAGCACCAGGGATTGTAGGAAAGCACGGATCTGGTATCCAAAATGAGCCAGCTGAGAAAATGCTGAAATTGTCTGTGGATAATGAGCTCGTAATTGCAAACACATGTTTCAAACAACCCAAGCATAGACTGTACCCATGGACTTCACCTGATGGGCAACATGGAAATCAGATTGACTACATTCTAATCAACAGAAGATGAAGTGTTGTGCAATCTTCAATACTTTGCTGGTACTCGTTTTGCTGACTTCAGAAGGATGGCAGGCTGAGTCAACAACCCACCTGGTATTATTTAACGGCACGAAAGGGGCTCAATCTCAAGAACCTGAGATCTTAAGCCAGTGACCTTAACTGTTAAGCCAACACGAGGTTCAGTCATGTTTCTTGTAGAGCGCTTGCCAAGTGGCTTAGTATTCAAGCAAGTACTCCATTGAAATGGTTGATAAGGAACGGCTGGCTTGACATGCAATAGTAAGCTTATTGGTGAAGGAACACACCCCTTGTTTGCTCCAAATTTCTCTCAGTAGCGACTGTTTAAAAAGGTAATCATACATTGGGAATAATTGACAGAATAGTTTGTGGTTATATTAATTTTTACTCCCCCACAAAACGCCATGCTGAGCTATTTATACACCTTAACATGGAGTTCATCCAAGGTGGAAGTCCCACTTAGGGAGGGGGCCAAGTTAAATCACTACAAACTCTGTAGTGTGGCCCTTGGTCCCCATAGCAAGTTTAGTTGAGATTGGATAAATAACGACTGAATATATCAATGTCAGACAGACAGACACCAGATTGCATATTTCATTTCAATATGATGACGAATTAGGTAGAAACAATTTTTCCAAATGAACTTTTTTATTCAGAACTGAGGAGATCAAACTAAACAAGCTGTACAAGTGACATACAATAGTCCAATAAACTCCAGGAATGTTTTCATTTCATAAATTGAGGATCATGGACAGTTGGTATACAAGAGAGGATGGAGAAAAGGGGAATGAATGAACACACAGGCAGCATAATTATGGATAGACAGATAGGACAGGGGATGTGAGTGAGCTGAGTCGACAAAAAACATGAGCAGACAGGAAAACCTAACAGGGTAAATGTGGAAAGCATGGGTTGGCAGGAGAGGAGGGTTCCCTGCATGTCAGGAATACCTGCAAAACCATGTACAAATCAAAATTCACTAATTGCAAAAGTATTCAGCCCTTTAGATCGCCACTTTCACTGCACTCAAATAGATAACGAATGACTTTGAAATCTTCTTACAATCCTCTCCTGAACGGTGCTTCTCCATCACTTTATGTCTGACTTCTTCGAAAAGCTCCTTGGTCTTCATGTTTGCCTTGCCCAAGTGCATTGCACCTTAAAACTCATTAGATACGTTTGAAGCTTAATTTTAAGGTAAACCACTGATTACATACAGGTGAAACCTATTGCATTTATTTTGTAACCTTTCAAATAAATAATTTGCTTCTGAAGTGATTTAGGGTTAATTAGGCAAAGGGTTTGAATACTTATGCAACTTAGAATCATCTGATTTTTTCTGTTTATTTAACGTATTCATATTTTATCTGCATTTTTTAGCTTTATCACTGGATTAGTTTGTGAAGACTCTGTATATTAAGTTTGATTTGAAAAACATCATGAAATAAGTTCAGGTGGCATCAAAAGGAGAAAACTTTCAAGAAGGGGTGAATACTTCTGCAGGTACAAACATTACAAAACTCAGAGTCCACTTAACTGTCCTGGAGGTCCTTGGTGTCCTTGTATTTTATACTTCTCCCACCCCCCCCCCCCCCTTCCCACGCCTCCTCCCCCCAAGCCCTCTCCCTCCCACACATCTCCCTACTCTTAAATGTTGTTGTGTACTCTCAAGTGTTTGTGTGCTTCCCCTTCTCTTGTCTTCCGCTCCCTCTTTTTATATATTTTGTTTGTCTGGTTGATTTGTTTGTGAAGTAAATGTCAGCTCTTTCACGAGCCTCCATTCAGGATACAAAAAAAAAGGCAATGCCAATTTTTCTTATACTATTATTTCGAACAGCAATTTTCATAGTATTGAAGATATTTATGGCATTCATATTCCTTCATATATTATTGTTATTATTATTTTGAAACTTTTCATTGACAGAATAAATGAATAATCATTACATTTGAGAGAAAGATAAAATGCATGTGAGTCATTTGATTATGCTTGGGAATCCATTGTAATTAAACTGTTTGGGAAAAAAAAAGTTGACGCAACCTTAATCCATAACTCAATGAATCAATGGCAAATAGAGTTCTCGAGGTAAAATTGGGTAACACTGATTATAATTATTGTATATTTGTAAAGACCGATTTGATTTTTCCTATTGTCAGTCACATTCATGTGACTATATCTTTAGAAGTTTATGGAAATCACTAAAAAGTGTTTTTGGTTGATATTATAACTATTTATTTTGCGATCAAATCTAACTTAATAAACTTGCGACTGGACTTAGACTCTTTTGTACTCTGGATGTATGTATGTATGTGTGTATATGTATATATATATATATATACAGACTTGGTATTTAATGTGGAATATATTTTTTTCTTGACTTGGGTTTACTTTCTGAACTCGGTATATCAAGCTGGTGAGTTTCTTTTACGCTTCGGTGATTTCTTTGTGAAAAGAACCATGTCACTGATTGTCTGTCGCAGCAAGAAGTCAATAACAGGATTATATCACAGGTGGCGTGACAAAATGTACGGACAGGTACATTTGACGATTGGCTTCACAATCGGGTATATAAGGGTTGTTGCGTTCTGTATTAGTGGAAAACTACTGCTGCACGTCTACAAAAGTTATTGCCGCTTCCCCTGGAGATGGTCCGTCAAATCGACAATGCTGTTTGTCATTTAGTGGTGGGTTTACGAAATTCCGGCATGAAACAGCGTGCTATTGCTCGGCAGTATGGCATCACTAAAGGTCAGGTGTCAAAGATCCTGAAACGAAATGCTCAGAGGGGTGTCCCTACTCCAATACCGAGGCCAAGACGTCCCCGCAGAACCACAAGGAGGGACATCTTGAAAAGTAAGTTCACTCCCACAAAAAAAAATATTCCATATTAAATGCCAAGTCTGTATATATACATATATATATATATATATATATATATATATATATATATATATATATATCAAGTCCATATATATATACACACAAGCTGAATGACAAGTCCATATATATATATACACACACACACACACACACACACACACATATGTAAGGAAAATCTCTGAAAATCTAGAAGAATGATGTAACCTTGTGGGCTGGCTTTTCAGACAAAATGCCAGAGCAGTAACGTCTTGCAGAGGCAGTTCTACTGCAGCTCAACCAACATGACTTATGGAAGGGCTTGCGACTTATCTTATAGTGGAGCTTCCTGGGTAGAAAGATTTCCAAGTTTCCTTGCTGGGTAATACTGTTTTTAAGCATTCTGTTGAGATGTTCTAAAGTGTGAAAATCCAAAATGTATGAACATTTCAATGATTTTTGTCATTACCGTTTTGTACTTTGACTAGCAGTGTAACTATACAGCAAGATGTACCTCCTGGTTCTTTTATGTAACTGATCTTTAAATGGCAGGTATCACAAAGTGTTTTGGAGCACAATGATTGCAGGGTGATGACACGAGTTCACTCCAAAAAAGGTATTTTATTTTTGCAGATTCTTTATTATTGTCTTTAAATTTGTATCGTTTATTTGTTTCTCCCATTCCTGCATAGCTGTGATCGATCGTATGGCCCTCCATCATCACGACACATTTGCGCTCGATGGTCAAACATTTCTCGAATACCAGAGCAGTGTTAGGAGCAACACGAACAGGTAACATTCTTTTTCTTCCTTCCCAGAAATAATATGGAATTACAACAATGAGCACTCTCCAAATTAAAAAAAAAAAAAAATGTACATGAATAGTTCCACAATTTTCTGCTTGTTCCCTAAAGTGTGCAAAGCCTTTATGCACAGGAGGTTCTTCTGGGATGGGATATATTACTTTAAATTTGGCAGATTATTAAATTGTACACTTCAAAAAACAATATATTGAGGTTTCCTTGCTGCAGTGGTTGCTCTTTGGCAATTAAGTTGTAAAAAACGAAAAATTTGATTCCTTCAATCAATTATCTGCAATGTCTGCTATTATTCTTTCATCATCTCTTTTTCTCCAATGATTAAAGCATTGATGTTCACAAGGGTCATGAGAATCACCAGAAGGCCTGGCTGGATATCTCACCTCTGAGCTGCTTATTGTCTCGGTTCAAATCTCAACACAGCTATAAACGGTTACCCTGGTGTTTCACAGGCAGGGCAAGGCATCACTGTGTGTGCCATCAATTGCATGGACATTAAGCTGAATGACAAGTCCACCAGCATATCATGTAACATCACGAATAGAAACGTATCACAAAATGTTCCTTCAATTTATTTTCATTGCTCGTTGCTGGTTGTTAAAGATCTCCTTGGTGTCTTTCACGAAGAGTAGGTGAGCTATCGCTGGCACCATGAACAAATTACAAATTCCTGTCTGGACTACAGCTGGGAAGGCAATGGCAAACACCCAGTATAACCCTTGCCCAGGAAGCTGCTTTTGCGGCACCGACACCCTGTAACGAGTATGGTACATCAGATATCAAATAAATGCAACAACTGAACAGCGAAAGCGAAAAAAAACTGAAATTTAAGTCGTTTGAAAAGAATAGATACGGACATATAAGGAACGGAGGGAGAGTTTAGGGGGGTGGGAAGGGAGTTGGGGGGGGGGGGAGGGAGAGGAGAGTGGAGGGGAGTGAGGGAGGGAGACAGGGAAGTGGGGAGACAGAGAGGGGCGTGGAGGAGGGAGAGGGGAATGGGGCAGTGCAGGGGAGTGGGGGATAACAGAGAAGGGATTAGGGGAGAGACGACAGGAAGTGAGGGAGAGAGAGAGAGTGGAGAAAGGAGGGGAGACGGTTAATCCTCACTGTCTGACTCAAACTCAACTAAACCATCATCGGTGAAACATTTATTTTGGACTGAATGTCCTTAATGTTTCTGCATATTGTGCTGTTTCGCAACACACTCACTATGTCTTGCCCACTTTCCCTTTGTCTTGCAAGCCAACGGAACAACGAAGTTCCCAAGTGAGTATATTCACACCCAAAGGCCAGATAAACCACATCAGGAATGGATATGGAGTTGGTTCAGTTGGCTTCTAATGAATTCAATTATATGTTGGTGTTATCGAATTATGTTATCGAAATTGTTAATTATGTTATCGAATATCAATTATCGAATCGGCTCGTTCTTGTCACCTAACCAACTCATCCACTAAGTTTTGTCACAAGTCATCCACAACTTTTCGAAACATCATGCTATCATTTTTGTTGGCCCAATCTGTCAATGGTGAAGAATCACTTAATAAATTAAAAAGTTCTCCGACAATTTTGTAATCGTCCATCTAATTGAGAGATGGAGTTAAGAAGCTTTCTCTCTCAATTTGATAGACGATTCATGCAAAGTTACCTCCCAAAGTCAGGTACTACACACACACATACACACACAGAGACACTTGTTTCATTATCTCACAAAACTACAATACAGTACATTCACACATTCCAAACAATTTAATGCAAAAGGAAGAGGACTGCAAGGTGCAAGGTGAACTTGTCATTGTTTACACTGATTAATCACACGATAGGTCCTCCTGCTGCACATGACAAAACCACATGACTTATCAGGACTGATCATGTCGGGAAATAAAACAGTGAATGATGGATTTTATTTCCCAATGAAGATAGAGGGCAGCTTGTGTTGTTTTTTTGGCTGTGTTGAATGGTGCTCTGCTTTATCCATTGTCTGTTGTTTTTTTGCTTGTATTTTCCTGTTCAAAGCCCTTTCATCAAGGACTTTGCAAGGAAACACAGGTGGGTCTGGCTGTTTTGCCCTTGTCATTTCACCTGCATGCTTTGTCCTTGCAAAGTCAATGTAAGCCAGGTGAATGCATTTCTTGTTTTTGAAAATGGCTGGCAAGACATTTTAGGTGCTCGTTGTTATCCACTGTTCTTATCCCATTCCTTACACCATTTAATGATGCAGAAACTGCTGTATATTCGAGGTTAAACATCGGATAAGATCCAACGAGTGACATTCTGGTGCAGAATGATGGAGCAAATTGGACTTGCAATTCGTACACAAATTGGACAATGTAGCTTGTCTGCCACAGTGCTCGTCTTAGACTCACAAAGACGAGATGAAATACTCTCTGCCTGGGTTTCCTTGTCTACATTGCTTGGGTTTCCTTCAGTTTCCGGCTTTATTGAGTTTCTCACTGAACACCGCAGTCCTTCAGGGTACCTTGAAGTCACAACCAATCTCTATTCATTGTTGTTGTTTTTTTGTTTTTTTAGATATTTATTGTTTTTATATTGTCTTTTATGTTGTGTTTGTTTTTTGGGTTTTTTATAGCTATTTATTGTTTGTATTTATTGTTTTTACATTCCATATATATATATATATATATATATATATATATATATATATATATATATATATATATATATATTAGCTATTTATTGTTTGTATTTATTGTTTTTATATTCCTTTATTTATATATATATAAAATAGGAATATATCTATATATATAAAGCAGTAAAGTATGTTTGTCCTCTTATAACTCGAGAACTACTCATCGCAGAGAAAACCAAAGGCAGATTCGGAATCAGTACGTCTCAGAGCAACTACAGCACACCTTAAATTTAAAAAAACTTCGGGTTTTTAAAATTAGCGTATTAGCGCAGAAGCGCTCGCAGAAGAGGGAGGGAATCGAAGGGAGGGAGCGCAGCGCTCCCTCTAGCGCTTCGCAGCGCCAGCGCTTCTGTTAGCGTAATTAGCGTATTTCGGAACATTAATTTTTCAACTTCATTATTCGGAATCAGTACGTCCCAGAGAAACTTCGTAATGTTAATTTTTCAACTTCATCCGATTGACATGGGACCAACGGCATGTGACAGAGAGTGAAACATACATGCTACATTTATTTGACGACAATGAGTTCCGACTTCCGGGTTCGTGCCGCCAACCCTGTTAGGTGCCTCTTGCGGCACACAGGGAATTACCAGTGAACTGGTACTCAATTTGCCGACCTCGGTAGGATGACAGGCTGAGTCAACCCCCCTGGTGTTAAGGGGGAGGAGGAGGGGAGGGGGAAGAGGAGGGGAGGGGAATGGGGGGGAAGGGGGTAGGGGGGAGTGGGAAGGGGGGGAGGGGGGAGGGGGAGGGAGGAGGGGGTGGAGGGGAAGGGGGGGGGGAGGGGGAGGTGAAGGGGGGATGGGGAAGGGGGGAGGGGGGAGGGGCCCTTCTTCCCCCGGGCACCCCCACACCCTCCCCTCCCCCCTTCCCCTTCCCCCTCCCCCCCTTCCCCCTCCCCCTCCCCCCTGTTCCCCTCCCCTCCTCTTCCCCCTCCCCTCCTCCTCCCCCTCCCCTCCTCCTCCCCCTCCCCCCTCCCCCTCCCCCCTCCCCCTCCCCCCCCTCCCCCCCGTTCCCCTCCCCTCCTCTTCCCCCTCCCCTCCTCCTCCCCCACCCGGCAATGCCGGGTACTTCTGCTAGTATATATATATAGGAATATAAAAACAATAAATACAAACAATAAATAGCTATATATATATATATATATATATATATATATATATATATATATATATATATATATATATATATATATATATATATATATATATATATATATATATATATATATAAAGACTTGGCATTTAATATGGAATATTTTTTTTTGTGGGGGTGAACTTACTTTTCAAGATGTCGTAGAACCAAAAGTTCATTGGAATTATGTTGAAATTATTCTAGATTTTGTTAATGTGACCTTTAAAAGAAACAAAAACCACATTTGACATTTCGAAACAAATAAATTGATCCTTGAAAGTGATGTAAACTGATATCGAACTAAATTCATGGACAGTACTGTGTTAAACTTCTGTACGTTTTCCAGAAGTATCTCTTTATTTTCCACATTAGCCAAAAAATTTTTAAACAAAAACAAAAGTTCAATTACGACTGGGATTACGGACACTAAAATTACAGTTCAGTACTTCGTGTAACCCCCACGAGCATTCAGGAGAGCATGTACACGTTGAGGCATGCTGTTCACGAGATTTGCCAAGGTTTGGACAGGAATCGCTTGCCATGCAGTGACAATAGCCTGCTGCAATTCATGCACAGAGGTCGGCTGCTGGTCCAAGTGGTCGATTTGATGCGTTAATTCTGCCCACAAGTTCTCTATCGGATTCATATTCGGGGACATGGCAGGCCACTCCATATACTCTACACCACGGTCAGCAAGAAAGTGTTGGATCATGCGAGCACGATGAGGCCGTGCATTGTCATCTTGGAAGACAAAGTTTCCTCGAAAGGCTGCACGAGCAAATGGAAGCAATGTTTCTTCAGAATGGCCCTGTAATTGAACTGGTTCAGGTTTCCATTCAGAACAACCAGGTCAGTTTTGCCCCCTGCATGAAAAGCAGCCCAAACGGTCACCCCACCACATCCAGCTTGGACTCTTGGCACTATACAATCTTTGTTGTAGGCTACATGCACTTGTCTGCACACTCGGACGTGGCCATCTTGACGATAGACCAGAAATCTAGACTCGTCACTGAAGATCACATGATTCCAGTGTCCTGGTTGCCATTGACGGTGCTCTCTGGCCCACTGCAATCGGCGCTGGCTGTGTTGTCTGGTCAGGCGTGGCTTTCTCAGGGGACGCCTGGCATGATAGCCTGCTTGAACCAGTCGTTGGTTGACTAGCCTTCTGGATACAGGCACATTTGTCAGTTGCTGCCACTCAGCCCTAAGCTGATTAGCTGACTTGGTACGGCCATTGCGGACTAACCAGTGCAGCTGGCGATCATCTCTCCTTGTGGTTCTGCGGGGACGTCCTGGCCTCGGTATTGGAGTAGGGACACCCCTCTGAGCATTTTGTTTCAGGATCTTTGACACCTGACCTTGAGTGATGCCATACTGCCGAGCAATAGCACGCTCTTTCATGCCGTAATTTCGTAAAGCCACCACTCCATGACAAACAGCATTGTCGAGTTGACGGACCATCTCCAGAGGAAGCGGCAATAACTTTTGGAGACGTGCAGCAGTTGTTTTCCACTAATACAGAACGCAACAACCCTTGTATACCCGACTGTGAAGCCAATCATCAAATGCACCTGTCCGTACATTTTGCCACGCCACCTGTGATATAATCCTGTTGTTGACTTCTTGCTGCGACAGACAATCAGTGACATGGTTCTTTTAACAAATAAATCACCAAAGTGTAAAAGAAACTCACCAGATTGATATACTGAGTTAAGAAAGTAAACCCAAGTCAAGAAAAAAAAAAAATTCCATATTAAATGCCAAGTCTGTATATATATATATATATATATATATATATATATATATATATATAGCTATTTATTATTTGTATTTATTGTTTTTATATTCCTTTTATATATATATATATATTTGTTTTTTTTGAGCTATTTATTGTTTTTATATTCCTTTTATAGATATATTTTTAGCTATCTATTTTTTCTATTTATTGTTTTTATATTCCTTTTATATGTATATGTATATGTATAATTGTATATGTTAGATTCCTATTTATTGTTTGTATTTATTGTTTTTATATTCCTTTTATATATATATTTTTAGCTATTTGTTGTTTGTATTTATTGTTTTTATATTCCTTTTATATATATATTTATTTTTAGCTATTTATTGTTTTTATATTCCTTTTATATTGTTACAGATACGACTTTGATGGTATGGTGGGCCGAGCGGGATGGCCGCCGTATCCGTACAAGTTACCCGATTGTGCCCGAATGTTGACTAATCGCGCTACGCTGGCTCAATAGGAAAAAGAAGACACCCGGCTGGATTACAATCACACAATACGACACCAGGGATACGGTTCTCAAAGGTTGTTATTACAATTGCGGAAGGTTTAGATTACAGGGACAAGAGGGAAACATAGGAAGGTGGGCACTTAAACACACTTATATTATCCCCGGACAGACGACAGGTAAACGCGGGACAAGGCTCACTCACACGGGGTTTGATGGCCAGGAAAGCGGGTAGCGATCGCTCCAGGTGCACCTGTGCTCAGGGCAGGATCACGTACGGTGGTGTCCAGAGATGCGTGAAGGTATCACAGCGCTTGTGGGTCGCGACTTTGGTCTCAAGCTGGGGAGGTCGCTCAGCGCTCGGGAGGGTGGCGTCTTTTCCTTCCAAGCTCGGGGCGCATCTGACGTCACGTCCGGCGCGGGGCCGCGTATATCCGGCGGGGAGTCACGCCCTCGCTCGTTAGCTCCGCCCCATATGGCATCGGCCCATGGCTTCTCATTGGGTGCGGGGGTTACCGGCTCCGCCCTTGACGAGGGGCCGACAGGGAGCCCCTTCGTGGTAACCCCGTGGAGCGCGTGGTCAATGGTGGCTAACCGAGCCGGAAGGAGGACGCCCACTCCCCATGCCGTCACCGCGCCGCCCCCCTCTTTTGTTGTTGTTGTTGTAGTTGGCGCTTCTTCATGGGGAAGAGATGCGGAGAGGTATGGGGAGGTCCTAAACTTCCTAACAGGTGCCATATAATCACATTCTGGTGCAACGAAGAGTCATAATTAATGGAAACAAGTCCTTAACTGACATAGATTAAGAATAACTAGCAAGATGTCCTATAATTGTCTACGTGTGGTGCGGGGGACCTGGGCACGACATTTAATGGGGGGATGAAGGGGAAGATCGGCTCTAATGGGTGTTGTTTACAGACAATGGGACTAGGGAATGGGGTAAGGGAGAGTTGGGGAGTATCGGAGAAAATAGGGGAATATTTACAAGCGGATATGGAGGCCAAATTCCATATTCGCAACATTGCACCCTTCTCTACCCTCGGGGCGTCCCGACCCGATAAATTTTTACCTACTTTAGTGTGGCACGCAATGTAGTTCCCTCTACTATTAACTCTACCCTGAGTGCGACAGTTTTACAGATATTCACAAATGAGTAAATATGTCCCCCTGCGACGTTGCACCCTTCTCCTCACAGAAACACACCCACAGGATAACCGAATCCGGAAAGAATTCTCAAACTAAACATACAGCCGGTAGGGAGCATTATTTACAAGACTACGCTGCTATTTACACTACGATCCAGGACCTGTTTTTGGAGGGACACATGCAGATGTTATGCATAGAGAGAGAGCGCGCTTGCCAACATCGATACACCAACCCACGAGTGCTCTGTGGCCGACGGCCTTTAATAACGTGCAGAGCACCCTTCCCGAGCATCAAAAGCACCACCCCACCACCAATCGGTGCAGTCACCATTGTTCATTGGAATAAAAATAACTTCAACAACCCCTAACCCTGCAGGTGTCTCTTGCTCTTCTTGTGGTGCACTTGGTGGTGTTAACTATTAGTGGTTCACCTGTATGGCATAGGTGCCACGTTGATCCATAAGTCCATCCCCGGGTGGTGCTTGGCCGCAAACGAACTGCGGTCCATTGTGGGTGGCCACAAACATTGCGGTCCATATGGTGTACCGATCCAGGCAGCGAACAGCGAAAGTGCAGGCCCACAACTGCGCAGCCAGCACCTCTCTCTCCTCTCTCTCTACCCCAAAGCCAGATCCTCGGAGGTGGGAGACAAAAGAAGCAGACAAGTGAGTAAGGTGGTAAGGGCGCAAAAGTGCACGCAATGTAAGGTAATGCACACTGGGGGCACATGGGAACCAGGTGAGACAGGTACGTTCCTACCGTACGCCCCCCCCCACCAGGTAACCTACATGGCCCCTCCCTTACCCCTTACTGTATCAACAAAACACAACACTACCCATAAACATCTACTTTACAAGTCCACAAACATCCCTACTGTCTTCCCCGTTCCTCCCATATACCAAATTCGTCTTCTCTCCCTCCTAACCAATCAAATTTGCCATTTTCAACTCTCATCAAAATTTGCCATTTTCAACTCAACATCAAAATTTGCCATCACCAATTCATCATCAGTCCCTCCTAGGGAGGGAGAGATGGAATCACCCCAATGTCTCATCCACGTCGTGATGCGTCTCACAAATCCAACAGCAATTCTCATTTCTGCAACACAAACAAAGAAAACACAGGTGTGGAGTCATCATCATCACCACAGGTAAGTGGCTGCGTATGGTGCGACAGGTTCATCAATCCTAACTATTTCCTAAATGACTTTAACAACTTTACACTACCCGGGGTCTTTCTCCGGCCAACCCATTGGCCCTCTTACACTATGGGTTCTAAAAACCAATTCCCATTGGCCAAACTGTGGTGCTCTTCAATTTGGGGTCTCACTCCCCCGATTCATCTCCCGGTGCCCTCGTACAATTTCTGGGCTGCGGCGTGTACCTCTCCCAGTGGGTCTACCCACCTGCACACCTCCACCACTGCAGTTGCCTCCGAGCTTACCTGCTCCTTACCCTAACCTAACTACCTGGGGAAGGCCCTCTGGCTCTCTCCCCACTCCGTGCCCTCTCTGGCACTGGGCTGCCCGATCCACACCCGGGATCCTCAGGCACCCACTCACAACTACCGGCTCCCAGAGCCCACCTGCGGCCTCACCTGGCCGACATCCTCACAGTGGTGGAGTGCCCAACCAACTACACACACTAACAGGCTACACGCCCAGCCATTTCCACAACACTAATGCACCCATTCACAACACCATTCTGCAACCGCACCACAAATGCCAATATCCAACCACAATTTACCTGCACCCTCTACCTAACACTTACACTACCCGCCCCGGGTGCTCGTGAAAGGGGTCCACTCTTCCCCCATCCACACCTTCGCACCATGCACACCACTCCGTACCACTCACTCCAACTCTCTCCACACACCGGTACCTGCACACCTGTGCTCTCACACCTGGTGCCACCTGCACCCTTCTCTCCCCAAGCGCATTCGCGCTGATCCACACACTCACTACTCATACACTGCTCCACACACCTGTCCAGTTGCACACCTGTGCAATCACACTTGTTCAATCCTCACACACACAGCATCATCTCAGCTAACTACTCCCTTCTGAAACTTGCGCTTCCCAGTCGTCCCTTTAAACTATTGCGCTCCCTCGTCATTATAATCCACACTAATCTGCCTGCGTCCCCACTACAGGTATCAGTCACTAACTAACCTTAACGTTACCTAAGGTCATCTTCGCTAGATCCCTACACACCATATCCTAACCCACCCGGGCTAGTTTTCACTGCCATACACCCCACAAGCTATTGCTCCTTTGCCCCCTCATGGGAAGGATGGTGGATTTGCCATCCCACCACATCGGGGGTCTCTCACTACCAATTTTGCACATCAAATTTCAATAAATCAAAAATTTGCCAATCACTACCCATCATCTGCCAATCACTACTGCCAATCCCTTGCCAATCATCAAATTTTGTTTTTCTCTAATTTTGGGTCCAAAACACTAACCTCATCACCCAGTCGACTCACTAATACCTCTCGGTGCGCCAATCCCTGTCCAAAGCCCGGCTTCGTAAAGCCAAGCAATGGATGCTGGTTGTTTTGTGCCAGCGGCTGGATGCGTCCGGCACTCGGTGCAGGGACGGGGGCTTACCCGGGCCGAGATCCCACGCATCACCTCGGCGTGGAGCCATCCAATGTCCCGATCTCGACCTGCCGGCACGTCTCACCAAAAAGTGGTCGCCATGACGACCCTTCCTATCCAGCCGCCCGCTCCGCCTAGTGGAGCACGGACGCGGCCGTTCAAAGCGAGGCCCAGCACGCACCGAGGGCCCGATTCGGCTATAAGTCGTTCTAAACTCTATCCCGTCTAACGTCGATGCTTCACCTGCATGCTTACATCCCGCAGCCCGTTCCTTGCTCACACATCCAGCCGTTCCCATGCTACCTTTCCTTACACACCCAGGTACACCCATTCCACTCACAGCTTTGGTCACACACCTGACCACCGAACACTTTGGCACACATTCGTTGCTCGCACACCTCACCAATACACCGCTTCGCACCCCCTCCTCGGTCACCTCCTCTGTGACAATCACAGGTGTGCCCTCATTCGCACACCCAACCATGTGCCTCACCACCAACTCCAGCGTGCATTCCCACTCACGCTCTACCATTCCAGGTGTGCATCCTTCCATCCCAGGTGTACATCCTCGCTCACCTGTCACAACTAACTCACGCTCCATGTCACTCTCACTACTTTCACCTCCATTCCTGACAGCGCACTCACCCTTACTCTTGACAGCGCACTCTTTCCTCATGCACCTGTCCGTCACACACCTTTCTCGCGCACACTCTCCCGTTACACCCTCTGTAACACTCACCACAGGTGGACACTCTTCCTTACTTCTGACAGCGCACTCTTTCCTCATGCACCTGTCCGTCACACACCTTTCTCGCGCACACTCCTGCGCACACTCTCCCGTCACACCCTCTGTAACACTCACCACAGGTGGACACTCTTCCTTACTTCTGACAGCGCACTCTTTCCCCATGCACCTGTCCGTCACACACCTTCCTCGCGCACACTCTCCCGTCACACCCTCTGTAACACTCACCACAGCACGCTTCCATGTGCTCCCTCGCACACGCGCTACGACCGACTCACTCTCGCCAGCACACTCACTCCTTGGGACGCACTTTTTCCTCACACACCCCAGAGTCGGACTTTCTCGCACACCTCCTCTTTCGCACACCAGACCTGTCGCACACTCCACCAACGGCCTCTCACGAACACCCGGATCCAAACCAATCCCCAAGCTTTTTAAATCCCCTGGCGCATCATACGCACGACCATATTGGTCACCACTTACACCGTGTCCTCTTCCTCTTCGCTTCTCCTCCATCACCTGCGAATCCCTCATCCGGTTAATGAGCACATCATCACGATCCAAACACAGACTTTGGACCAATTCTTTTACTTCCTCCTTTATCTCTTTCTTATCCTCTCTCCGTCGCTTCTTAATTTCGCTCACCCCTTCTTCCACTTCCTCTAATTTTTGCTTCATCTCCTTCATCTCTTCGTGCGCCCCTTTAAGTTCTTCCTCTAACTCCACTTTATTTTTTTCTATGTGCTCCCGCACCTCCCGCTCTTTAACCTCCATTACCTCTACCACCTTGTCCATTTTCCTCGTCAGGTCCTCATGTACCGTCTGGCACTCTTTTTTAATTACCCCTACGTCCTTTTTCATCTCCTTCTGTGTCGATTTTAAACCCTCTATTACCGCTGTGTTCTTCTTTACCTGGTCCCCCAACTCCTTTTGTCCCACTGTCAGTTGTTCTACTCCCAGCGTCAACTCCTCTATACCACCTTGCAATTTTACAGTCCCCTTTCTCACCTCTTTCTCCATGCGCTCCTTACAGTGCCTCACCTCCTCGCGCACTCCTCCGACCTCCTCACTCACTCCTCTTCTGATCTCCTCTCCCATCACTTGCATCTCCTGCCCAGATGCCACCCTCATCTGCTCCATTTCCTCCCTGTGAGCATCCAGTTTGGTTTCTACCCCCATTCTGACCCCCTCTATCTGCTGCTCCATTTGTTTAACTTCCCTTTCCGCTTGGTCCCTCATGTCCCTCAATTTGCCTTCCATACTGTTTTCTAACCCCTCTAACCCATTTTTCACTCCCTCTATCTGATTCTCCTGGGCAGCCATTCTATTTTCTACCCCCGTTAACCCATTCTTTACTTCTTTTATCCCGTTGTCTAACTCCTCAAAATTATTGTCTAACTTCGCAATTTTCTTGTCTAACTCCTCAAAATTATTGTCTAACTTCTCAATTTTCTTGTCTAACTCCTCAAAATTATTGTCTAACTTCTCACTGGTACCCCTCGCTTCGTCCCTCATTACCCCCATTTGGTTTCCCATTACCCCCATTTGGCCCTCCATTCGCCCACTATCAACCCTCATTTGCTCACTCTGAGCATCCATCCGGTTCCCCAATTGGTTACTCTGCAGTTTGAGGGACGCCTGCATTTGCGCCATAAATTGCTCCATGAGGACCTGCATCTGGGCCATCCCTCCCACTTGTGCAGCGGGTGCGGCCGCCGTAGCTATGTGCGAGGCGCAATTTCGCGCGTCTGCTACCCCCGCTGTTTCGCTCTCCTCATGTCCCTCATGTCCCTCAATTTGGTCCTGGACCGACCCTGCTTCACTCTCCCCTACCGGACCCCAGCCGTCTTGATCCGCCATAGCGCGACTTTCAAAATTCGGTTTTTATTTTTTATTTTCGTAAAACAAATTGAAATTTCGCCGTTATAATTTCGCGCGGGAAACGCGCTCCAAATCGATTTTCCCTCCCAAAATTTGGGCCTAACTAATTTAGTCCCGGGTTCGAATTCCACTCCTCGACACCAATTGTTACAGATACGACTTTGATGGTATGGTGGGCCGAGCGGGATGGCCGCCGTATCCGTACAAGTTACCCGATTGTGCCCGAATGTTGACTAATCGCGCTACGCTGGCTCAATAGGAAAAAGAAGACACCCGGCTGGATTACAATCACACAATACGACACCAGGGATACGGTTCTCAAAGGTTGTTATTACAATTGCGGAAGGTTTAGATTACAGGGACAAGAGGGAAACATAGGAAGGTGGGCACTTAAACACACTTATATTATCCCCGGACAGACGACAGGTAAACGCGGGACAAGGCTCACTCACACGGGGTTTGATGGCCAGGAAAGCGGGTAGCGATCGCTCCAGGTGCACCTGTGCTCAGGGCAGGATCACGTACGGTGGTGTCCAGAGATGCGTGAAGGTATCACAGCGCTTGTGGGTCGCGACTTTGGTCTCAAGCTGGGGAGGTCGCTCAGCGCTCGGGAGGGTGGCGTCTTTTCCTTCCAAGCTCGGGGCGCATCTGACGTCACGTCCGGCGCGGGGCCGCGTATATCCGGCGGGGAGTCACGCCCTCGCTCGTTAGCTCCGCCCCATATGGCATCGGCCCATGGCTTCTCATTGGGTGCGGGGGTTACCGGCTCCGCCCTTGACGAGGGGCCGACAGGGAGCCCCTTCGTGGTAACCCCGTGGAGCGCGTGGTCAATGGTGGCTAACCGAGCCGGAAGGAGGACGCCCACTCCCCATGCCGTCACCGCGCCGCCCCCCTCTTTTGTTGTTGTTGTTGTAGTTGGCGCTTCTTCATGGGGAAGAGATGCGGAGAGGTATGGGGAGGTCCTAAACTTCCTAACAGGTGCCATATAATCACATTCTGGTGCAACGAAGAGTCATAATTAATGGAAACAAGTCCTTAACTGACATAGATTAAGAATAACTAGCAAGATGTCCTATAATTGTCTACGTGTGGTGCGGGGGACCTGGGCACGACATTTAATGGGGGGATGAAGGGGAAGATCGGCTCTAATGGGTGTTGTTTACAGACAATGGGACTAGGGAATGGGGTAAGGGAGAGTTGGGGAGTATCGGAGAAAATAGGGGAATATTTACAAGCGGATATGGAGGCCAAATTCCATATTCGCAACAATATATATATATTTTTAGCTATTTATTGTTTTTATTTATTGTTTTATATTCCTTATATATATATATTTATTTTTAGATATTTATTGTTTTTATTTTTATGTTGTTTTTTAGATATTGTGTTTATTGTTTTTTTTAGCTATTTATTGTTTGTATTTATTGTTTTTTGTATTCAATTTGTATTCAATCTAGGTATTTACCCTCGCCTGAGGAGAGGGTATTGCATTTGAGTCTGTTTGTCTGGCTGTCTGTTTGTCTGTCTGTTTGTTTGTCCGCACAGAATAAATGTGATTTTCTCTGCAACTGTTGGTCCGATCGACAGGATATTTTCACCATAGGTGCAACTCCACATCTAGAATTTTTAATGATAAATATGATGTCATAGGTCACGTTGTTCGGCCGCCATCTTGGAAAAACCAAAAACTTTGCACCTATATATCTCCGAAAGTGGTGAATAGAAAAAATTGAGACATGGCTCATTGTAAAGAACTCTCCATGTGGAATAAAATATGTTCATGGTGATGTCATAGGTGCCTCCATTATGACGTCATAATTCGATAAGTACAAAACTTCATCCGATCAAGATGAAATTTATTGAGCGCCATATTGATGGATAAAAAATAATGATGACGTCATCGGTCACGTGATTCGGGCGCCATATTTGTTTTAACACAAAAGCCTTAAAAACCACAGAAAATATATCCTGGCGAGCGTCTGCAATCTCTGATTGCTGTTTCTTCTTTTTATATTGTATTGTTTCTTAATTTTTTAGCTATTGTTTGTATTTAATGTTTTCTTATATTGTATTGTTACCTTCGCAAAAGCGGAAGGTTATGTTTTGATCGCTGTGTATTTATTTGTATGTCTGTGTGTGTGTGTGTATGTTATTCGCATAACTCAAAAAGTATTCAACCGAATTGCATGAAATTTGGTGGGATGATTGGTTATTATACGGGACACATTTGATTAGATTTTGGGAGCAATCGGGTCAAAGGTCAAGGTCAAGGTCACGAAAAGGTCAAAATCGTATTTTTACCATAGCTGCGGCGAAGGTATGCGCTCTACCGAGTGCCCGTTCTAGTTTGTTTTATTTTTTTAGCTAGGACACGTGGAAGAGCTTTTTTTTTTGTATAGTGAATCGAGGCTCGTGAAAGAGCTGACATTTACTTCACAAACAAATCAACCAGACAAACAAAATATATAAAAAGAGGGAGCGGAAGACAAGAGAATGGGAAGCACGCAAACACTTGAGAGCACACAACATTTAAGAGCAGGGAGATGTGTGGGAGGGAGAGGGCTTGGGGGGAGGAGGCGTGGGAAGGGGGGGGGGGGGAGAAACCCATGCCCACCAAAGGAAAAAATTGAGCTAGGACACAGAACAGATGAGGACACAACATAGCAAAGGGAACAGCAGGAGAAAGGGGAAATACCAACAGCAGGGTGGAGGGAGAAGGTAGACAGACATGGGCAAACAAGGGATGCAGGTAACGATGAGGGTTTGGGGAGATCGCAAGAGGTCGAAAAGATGGATACATAAACAAAATTTTAGGAGGGGTGGGGATGGTTTAATGGGTGTAGAAAAGATCATGGCTTATGATAGGGGTGAATAGCCATCTTGAAGCCCGGGTGGGAAGAATTGTATCGAAGAGAGTGTGGATGGCAGTTTCACAGGTGGGGAAAAAGAGGAATAAATGAGTGGAGGTGAGTAGTTGTTTTGGATTTAGGCCGTTTAATTACTTGTCATGATATGACAGGAAGAATGTTTGTTGGTTGCATGAAATTATGTTGCTCAACATAGACATGAGATTATGTTACTTGATCATCATAAAAAGTGAAGTTAAATTGAAGCATTGTCATTGCTTAGGGGTCTTTGTGCGTATTTGGTGAAATGTCATGTGTAAAGAGGGATCTGCGTGTGCCCCCTGCACCATGCAGCACTCCATCACAGCTCGCCAACCTGATTGAGCTCACCATCCGCACAGAGGTGACACAGGGCCTGCTGATTTGGTTGGGTCATGTCCCACGGAAACCCAGAGGAGCTGTCGGAGCTTGGACCTCAGAATCAGACGGAGATTATTTGGCGCTGGCCATTGTGGACTCCCGAGTGCAAATGACGTTCAACCTCGGTGTGCGTCCGGTGACTCTGACCTCCACAGTCAAGATGAACACAAACCAGTGGGTCCACATCAAGGCGCGCAGGTAACTCCAATCATGGACTTTGTTGTTGCATTATTTTGACGTCGTCATTCCACATTTGACACGACTGTTCAATCGTCCCTGTGCATTTTCATCCTCATATCCACTGCCGAAGGATTCAAAGAGAAGCCTCCCTTCAAGTGGACAACGAGGCACCTGTGACTGCGTCGTCACCCTTCGGCTCGACGAATCTAGACGTGGATGGTCGCATGTGGTTGGGTGAGCCTTCCTATTCCTGCTGATTCGGTTGTCATGGTAATGTGTCAAACAATGGCCTTCTTTCCTCTAGATCTGGCATCATGCAGTGCCCTTTAATGGGTTCTGTGGATAATCTTGGCCTAATGCGTCTGTCTGCGTATTTGGTTCTCATGACATTGCATAAGCACCTTTTAACTCTTTTATCACTCTTCATTCCCTCCTCACCTTCAACATGTTTGTCTTCCACCCACTGAACCTCAATTTTTGGCCCTCATAGGTGGTCTTCCAAAACCCCCAACGACCAATCGCCTACCCAAAGCCTACGGCACACGTTTTGTCGGCTGCATGCGGGACATCCGGGTAGATCGCAAGGTACTTCGAGCAGAAGACGCGACCAACAAACCGAGAGTGCAAGAGTGTCTCATGTAGAGGCTCGGAAAGGGAGATGAAGAACTATAAAACATTATGATTTGGACGAGGGAAGAAATATGGTGCAATGACTTTCTACCTCTCCTGTTCTCTTTCCCCGTGCTCTATTTCACCGTTATTACTTATAGCTTTAGGCCTCATAAAAGTGTATTCCATTGCCTAGCCTTCCATCAGCCATCACTGCCAAAGTGAAGGGAAACTCGCTCAACATTGGCAGCAATGCAGGTTTTCTGTGATGAACAAGCACTCATTGCTCAGCCTCTCGGCTCGTCAACCTGTACCGTTTGGGTGACGGTAAATTTTAGAGCTCTTCGCTTTGTGCCTGTAAAGTAGACTTAACGTAGCATTTCGTCTTCTAAAGTATTCCATTTCCAAGCAACCGTGGATGGGTGAGGGTTGTACAAGGGGTCTAGGTAAGTGGAAGAAAGCGTCTTTGCTTTCTGTCGACCTTCATAGATCTTGGTGCGTCTGCCTTCCTTTGCTGCCATGTGGCGTGTGACGTTTTGTCATTCTAGAGGCCAAAGCAATCACGCCATTCAGTTTTGCTGCTTTTGCAGCCACATAATGCCAACTCTGTACATAATGGCGTGCCAAGGCAGCTCCTTTCTGCCCTTTAGAATCCGTGAAAGGCCTGATATGCCAGGCATGAAAGGTCTGATATTTTTCGAGGGGACTTTGTTATCGTTCTCCATCAAATGGCAGACATAAGAAATGGAGATATTTCACTGACAGAAAAGATTCATTCATCCTCAAAGCTTGTTGCAATATTTACACTAAGCCAAATGGCCGTGGTGTTGTGGAAATTGGAGCCAATGCTGTAAAACTGTGCACAATTAGAATTTGATTTTGTTGAGTGTAGAGTATGGCGGGTGGCAAGAGCCCTTGTTGTTAAAGGTAGGGCAAAATACCTCCCTCCCCTTGTACATCCTTTTCAGTCACTTTGTTCAGTATATTGAAGATTTTGCCATTGCCTGCTGTACAGTTGTACCATCAGCCAGAGTAAGAGCCCTCTTATGCGGACCTCCAACGTTGGGCCAACGTCAAAAAACTACGTTGAGCCAACGTAATTTTGTCCCCGCGGCTATCAACATTGTTGTGTTAGCTGGGTTAGCATACAACCAAGAGGAGGTTATAAGGGGGTGAAGGTGGGGGGGCTTGAGGTAACATGTTAACTAAAATACACTGAATTTATTTTTTACTCTGACCATTGTAACCTCCACATTGAGCGCCTTTCTACCCTTTCTCGAAGGTTTTTCTTGCAGTTAGCGCTTTGGCTGACATTTCGATATCGGCAGCTATTGGGATGGTTGTGCTGTTGGGACTGCATCTAAAATGATGTTCTATTAGATATTCAAACTATGATGAGGATGTAAAACTTCACTGACATCATGTTGAATTTCCCCGTAAAACAGCTTCAAAATAGTCAACATTTTCACAAATCGATAACAAATTTCTTGACAGAGGAAAGAGACCTTTCTCTCTCTTGTAGTTTCACACAGGTATTTTGATAGCATTTTTCAGTATATAATATGAGGCATTTCAGACTATTAATGCAGTTTTTAAGCACACGCTGCCAGAAACCCCTTCCAGTTATTAATTAATATAATGCACCTGCCCGTCACCAAAACTTGTTGTTTTTTTTTGTTGTTTTTTTGCAAAATTGCAGCAAATGCTCAAAATATTCTCGAAGAGCCTTCCTCGACAAAACACGGATTTACTTTTAACACCAAGTTGTTTCCTTTTCTTAACATGTACTTTGTGAGGATTGCGGATGTGAAGTCATAAACTCCAAAAGAGTTTGTGCTCTGATTGACAACATCAACCCCAGTGGATTTCATGACGACAAACGTCTTTGTCTTCCTCATCAATTCCCCCACAATTCCCAACAATTAATGCACTGTTCATATGTGGGGGAAAATGTTTGAAAAGAATCCTTAAGCGTAAACTTTCAGCAGCCCATGGTGTATTTGCGAACAGTTTCGAGGAAAAGGAAGGGAGTAGGGGTGAGGTTGAGCTGGAGGGGATCAGGGTAATTGCTGATGTGTATTTTTGGCAAACCAACTCATTTGAAGGAAAGTGCTGCCCAAGGCATTTGCATGGTTTCAGTGGGAATGATTAATGGAAAAATATAGATTGAGTACACTCTGTAATAGATGAATCATAGCAGATATGTGTGTTCATATAACGCAAAGCTGCATGCTCTTGTTTGTGTAAATTGCGCTTCAAATGTTCACCATCCTATACTCAAAACTTGCATCCATATTAAAGATGACAATTTTTTTGTCATGTTTGAACAATTCCATGTATTGTTGTTTTTTATTTATTTATTTAATATATGCACCATTTTACATCGTTCTGACCCCAGTTCTGCTATCATTCCCCGCAGCATATTTGGAAAGTACCTGTATTAAATAGCACCTATTATGAGACTTGCAGTGGTCAATGTTCAGCTTGCAATGACTACTTATGTGAGGAAAAATGAGAATATTCTGCTTGTTTTGTCATATTTTGTTGCAGTTGTGTCCTCGTTGTTCATCAGTAGGTTTTATGTGTTCATGGTTCGAGAATCGTGCAAAAAGAAAACGAAAAAGAATGGACGGTTCAACAAAAGCAATCTCTCACTACAGTTGCATGAACTGAAATAGGCATTGTAACAAGGTGTCGTCTAAGAAGACTCAACAGCAGTAAAGTACAGGCATCGGTGAACACGTGGATGGCGAAACAATTGCACCTGTCTGTTTCAATGTTGACTGGTGAATAATCAGGGTCAACGCAAACCTCAGAGCCCACGTTCGACCAGACGCCTCTCACATTATCATCCTGGCAATGGATCAAATTGGAGAGAGATGGGCAGGAAATGTAGAGGTGGATGGTGGATATAGGGTTCGTAAGAAAACGAAAAGGGAAACACAGTTCGGCTGTGAGGGCCAGGGTTCGTGGGAGTAGATGAAGTTAGTTGTTGTTGCAAGGGAAGATGCAAATTGATGGTGAGCTCCTGCGTTAAGGACTGGAGGGGCGAACAGGATCAAACATGCAGAGAGGTGTTTTACATTATGTCATATCTTCTCCTATATACACCTGTTCATCACAAAAATACCGCACAGACAAAGAACAGAATTGAACATGGGCAAAGAGTATAGACCTTAAAGAGGTCAACAAGTAGTGGATTCATCGTCATCATGTGTAGGCAACACCTGCATGCTGGCTTGTTGCACAATCTCTGGGGATATGTTGCACCATTGTTGCAGATGAAGTAACTTTTCAGACACACTCATCTGCACCTGTACATAACAGTAATGCGAATGTCAGCATGCACCCAACATTTGGTGCAATTTGCTTGGTCTTTACTTTTCTCCACCAAGGGATTCCTGTAACTCTTCCGATGCACTTTTCAGTGAATGTTTCAGTTTATGTTGCATTGTTAATGACAAAGGGACCTGGTAGAGCACATACAGTCGTGGCCAAAAATATTGGCACGCTTCCACTTTTTTCAAATAACTTACATTTTATCCAAACTGGTGGTTTGGCCCACTCTTCTTGTGCAAACTGCTCCAGTTCTCCCAGATTTGAAGGGTGCCTTCTCCCAACTGCTGTTTTCAGGTCTCCCCACAGGTGTTCAATGGGATTTAGATCTGGACTCATTCCTGGCCACTTCAGAACAGTTCAGCGTTTTGTCTTGAACCATTCCTGGGTGCTTTTTGAAGTGTGTTTGGGTCTCTGTCCTGCTGCAAGACCCATGACCTTCGACAGAGATCCAGCTTTTTGACACTGGGTGTAACATTGCGCTCCAAAATGCCTTCGTAATCTTCTGATTTCATGATGCCATGCACACATTCAAGGCACCCAGTGCCAGAGGCAGCACAGCAACCCCAAAACATCACTGAACCTCCTCCATGTTTGACTGTAGGGAAGGTGTTCTTTTCTTTGAAGGCTTCATTTTATTTTCTGTAAACATAGAGATGATGTGCTTTTCCAAAAAGCTCGAATTTGGTCTCATCTGTCCACAGGACATTCTCCGAGAAGGAGTTTGGCTTGTTCAGGTGTGTTTTGGAAAACTCCAGTCGGGCTTTCTTATGTCTCTCTCTCAGTAGTGGGGTGCTCCTGGGTCTCCTACTATAGAACCCCCTCTCATTGAGTTGGCGACGGTTGGTGCGAGTTGAAACTGTCGTACCTTGTGTCTGAAGGTGAGCTTGAATCTGTTTGGCAGTCGATCAAGGTGCTTTCTCCACCATTCGAACAATCCTTCGGTGCAATCTTGGATCAAGTTTTCTCTTGCGGCCACGTCCAGGGAGGTGGGCTACAGTGCCATGGGTCATAAACTTCCTGATAACATTGTGTATGGTGGACACAGGGACATCAAGGTCTCTGGAGATGGACTTGTAGCCTTGATATTGTCCATGCTTGGCTACAATCGTGTGTCTGACCTCCTCAGACAATTCTATGGTTTTCTTTCTTTTCTCCATGGTCATTGCGGTGCACACAGTGACACAAAACAGCAGAATGACTCCTTTTCTCCATTCAAACTGGTTTAATGAGTGATTTTTATATTACAGGACCTGCAACTCACCACAGGTGAGTTCAATTCCAAAGTAAAGGAGAATCACCTGCTTGAAATCCAATTATTTCTATCAACTTCTAAAAGGTGCCAATAATATTGTCCTGGGCATTTTAGGATTTCTGTGTGGAATAAGCTAAGATTTAGTAAATTTTTCACCTTTTTTGTTTTTTTTCCACAGCAAACCAAAGAAATACATTTGTGGATACCAAAATATTTTTTTATTTCAACAATTTTCTGGAAGCAATGGTGCATTATTTGGAAAATGTGCAAGAGTGCCAATATTTTTGGCCACGATTGTACATCTGCCAGGCTCTGAACAGTCCACGTTTTGTATCCTACTTATAGGCCGGAGCTGCATCCGCACTTAAACAAAATCGAATCCGCTTGTTCTTATCCGACTCATCCACCAGGTTTTGTCATAACTCATCTAAAATGCTTTGAAACCTCTTTTGGGCCTATCTCTCAATTATGAAGAATCACTTCATAAATTAAAAAAATATTGCATCAGGACCAAAATTGAATCATCTCCTTGTCACACACCCAATCTGTCCACCAAGTTTTGTCCGAATCCGTCCATAACCTTTTGAGATATCCTGCTCACAGACAAATAGACATGGTAAGAACAACCTCCATCCACCTTCAGCAGCAAAAGTGATAAATAATCAAATGTTCTACAATCTATAGTTCTATAATCTATACATTAAGACTCCAAACCCCTTAAGACCCTCGAGACTCCAATACCTTTCTGTAAACTGCTTCTTTTTTTTTCAAACGGATTTTCGGAAAACTTTCAGGTGTTCATCGAGATCTTGGAGACGGCGGCAGGGATTTTCGAAGCTCCACACGGTCTCCACGTTTTTCGAAGTTAAGTCTGTTCACAATTGTATTTTGTCGAAACTGTATTTATCTTTCGGTGTGTGAAGTTATTGTGTGCAACTTTGGTTGTTTCTCGGTGTTTATCTTTCATAAATTGATCGTCTGTTTGCCGTGTCGCGAGCAAGGCCTTGTACAGTGTGCACTGTACAACCTTGAGGCTTTGTTTTTCTCTCAGTGGTCCGTCGTTTGTGATCCAATAACTTTCGTTCTCTGTATTCCCAGGCTTTTCACCCATAGCCTACTTCCTTGTGTAAATCTCAACTCAAAAAAAAAAAAAAAAAAAAAAAAAATACATTTCCTTCTCTGTTCTCATTCGTTTATTCATTCTTATTCGTTCGTTCGTTCTTCGACCACGTGTTTCTCCCCCATTTCCCCAGATAGTTTTCACTCATTAACCTTCAATGTTTACACTTTCCCCTCAAGTTATGTATTCCGTCATATTTTATAACACCTTTTTCTTCTTCTTCTTTAAAAGGCTGCTTTCGACTTGCTCACCAAATCAATTCATCCCAAAAAAAATATCCATCTCCTATAGTGCCTTTGTTCTACATTCCCTAAACTCTCCTGCACTCCATCCTCCATCCAGCGTCCTTAAACGTATTTTTAACTCGAAGGTCACAAGAAACTCATTTTGCAATAAATGTTCGTTTCCCATAAATCGTACACTTTCAAAAATCCAATCTCACCCCTCCCCTCCAAATCTTCCCCATAACCCCTCCCCTCCAAATCTTCCCCATCACCCCTCCCCTCCAAATCTTCCCCATCACCCATCCCTTTCAAATCTCCCCCCTTGCCCCCTCCCTCCTAAACTACCCCCTCACCCCTCCCCGCCAAGACGCCCCCTCGCCCCTCCCCTCCTAGACTCCTGCCTCACCCCTCCCCTCCAAATCTCCCCCATATCCCATCCCTTTCAAATCCCTCCCCTTGTCCATTCCCTCCCAAACTCCCCCCTCACCCCTCCCCTTCAAATCTCACCACCCTCATTGCTTCTCAATTTCCCCCCGCTCACTCCCCCTCCTCAAAGCGTCCTCCCCGCTTCTTCCCCCTTCAAACTCTCACCTCCATCTCCCCCAACCTTCTGCCTCGCTCTTCCCCCTCCTCAAATAACACCTCATTGTGGCTCACCCAATCACCATCAAACCTTTTGTCCGCCCCATCCTTCCCTTTCTCCGAGCTATTCTGAAATCTCTGACGCACCTTCAACAGCTCTCCCTACCTCTTCCACCTCTTCCACATCTTACCCTACCCCTCCTCCCCCCTGTTCTGTATCTGATGCTCCCCCTTCCTCTTCATTAACGGTATGGACCTCAAACATCCGGGGCCTTCGTTCAAACTTAACTGATCTCTCCATACAGGTTGCTTCTGTCAAACCAGATGTGATCTGCTTAACAGAAACTTTCCTCCTTTATGATGTCTCTGATTCCATAGTATCTCTCCCGGGCTACTCCCTCCTCCGGTATGATAGACCTGAGCCTCGTCCTGGAGGCGGGGTTGCTATCTTTATCAAAAACTCTCTTCCTCACTCGCCCTGCACTGCACTCTCTCCACCTCACCCCCAGGAATACCTCTGGCTACGGCTTCCCCTTCGCTCCCACCTCTTGTTCATATGTGTGTTGTACCGTCCACCAAACAGTGATGACTCCATCTATATCTCGCTGTCTGATGATATGGACCAACTTCTATCTACTCATCCCAACTCTCTCTTCCTCATATGTGGTGATTTCAACTGTCATCATGCCAGTTGGCTGGGTGTGGGTACCTCTCTCACCAGCCATGGCTCCTCAGCAAAGGACTTCTGCGACTCACTAGGATTGACACAATCTGTCAATTTCCCGACCCGGATCTCAGTCAACGGAACATCTTCTCTTCTGGACTTGGTTATGACTAACTTCCCTGAAAATGTCTGCTGCTCTTCTTCTGCTCCGATCGGATCATCTGATCATGTCCTTGTTAAAGTGGACATCTCTCTGACCATCCTCAGGGAGCCTGCTCAGCGTCGACGAGTCTGGCATTTCACTCAGGCCAACTGGCACGGTCTTCAAGCAGCCATCAATCATCTGGACTGGTCTCCCATCTCTACCACCTCTGACATCAACTCATCCTGGGAATTCTTCCAAAGTAAATTGCTCTCTCTCATGCACAGATTTATCCCATCTCGTCTTCAGTTGTCATACCCTTCCTCCCGTCCATGGTACACGGAATCTTGTGGTGAGGCTGTTGCCCAGAAACAACTTGCCTTCGTCTCCTGGAAAGCAAATCCAACGGAAGGAAATCTCATTTCCTTTCACAAAGCCCGAAACAAGTGTGTGTCCACCCTCAGGAGAGCCAGGAAACAATATCTCTCCGTTCTCAAGACCGAACTCTCTTATCTGTCTCCCTCTTCCAAATCCTGGTGGCGTCTGGTCAAATCCGTTTCTGGTGTTTGTTCCCCCTCCATCCCCTCCCTTACCTCAAACGGCTACACAGCTGACTCCGCACGTGAAAAAGCTGAATGCCTCAACTCTGTGTTTGCCTCTAAATCTTGTGTCCCAAACCCATCCCTCTCTGTACCCACCATACCCAGTCGTACCCTGCTGCTCCTGGACTCCGTGTCCTTTCCTCCTGACAAGGTGGAAAAGTTTCTGTCAACCCTCGACTCTGATTCTGCAACTGGACCCGACGGCATCAGCCCACGGGTCCTAAAATCCTGCTCTGCTGCTCTATCTCACCCTCTCTCTGTTCTCTTCACCCTCTCTTTTGCTCAAGGTCAACTGCCATCTGCTTGGAAATCAGCCAACATCACCGCTTTGCACAAAAAAGGTGCAAAAACAGATCCTAGCAACTACAGACCAATCAGCCTTCTCCCAATTATCAGCAAAGTCATGGAATCCATCATTGCTTCTGATATGAAATCTTTCCTCTTCTCCAATGGCTTGATCTCTGATCATCAATTTGGTTTCAGACCAGGTCACTCTACTCTGGACATGCTGCTTCTGCTGTCTCAACAATGGATGGAGGTCCTCAATGCCAAACAGGAAATTAGAGCTGTCTCCCTCGACATATCACGTGCCTTCGACACGGTCTGGCACCCCGCTCTGCTCACCAAACTCTCCTCCTTTGGTATCCATGGAAATCTCCACGCATGGCTGGCGGACTTCCTCTCTCGTCGTCGTCAACGTGTGGCCCTGAATGGGTTTCTCTCATCTCCTCTTCCTGTTCAGGCTGGAGTTCCCCAAGGCAGTGTTCTGGGCCCCGTGCTTTTTCTGGTCTTCATCAATGATCTCTCTGACTCTCTCGAAAATC
Source organism: Myxine glutinosa (assembly GCF_964187855.1). Classification (NCBI taxonomy): domain Eukaryota; kingdom Metazoa; phylum Chordata; class Myxini; order Myxiniformes; family Myxinidae; genus Myxine; species Myxine glutinosa. The sequence continues at coordinate 161,550,899 of NC_136266.1, forward strand.
CTCTCTATCTCTTTGCTGATGACTCCACTCTCTGCCGCTCCATTCCTCTTCCCTCAGATCGGCAGTCTGCTGCCTCCTCACTCTCTGAAGACCTGGACAAAATCACAGACTGGTCAAACAAGTGGAACATGTCTTTCAATCCTGACAAATCTCACACTCTTACTATGTCTCTCCGAAAAGATCGACTGGACAACCCTCCCATCTACTTTCTCAACAATCCTCTCCAAGAAGTTCTGTCGCTCAAGATTTTGGGTCTCACTATCTGCCATGATCTTTCTTGGGAAAACCACATTTCCAAGCTGGCCTCCAAAGCCAGTCGCCGACTGGGCATCCTCCGTCGTGCGAAGTCCTTCCTCGGCACACCTGAGCTCCTCACCACATACAAGGCTTTCATCCGCAGCTCAATGGAATACTGTTCTCCCCTATGGGCCGGTGCTCCTGCCTCACACCTAGCTCGGCTTCACGCTGTTGAAACCAAAGCTTTCAGAATTATTGGAATCTCCCGCGATGAAGCTATCTCTGAGGGCCTTTCACTCACTCACCGCAGGCAGGTAGGTGGTCTTTCTGTCTTCTACCGACTCCTCTCCGGCCTTGCACCCCCAGCTCTCTCTGTGCTCTGTCCCCCAAATATTCCTACAGGTCGCACAAGATCTGCCAGCAACCCTCTGATGGTTAAACTGCCGAAATCTCGGCTCTCCGCTCACCTTCACTCTTTCATTCCTCTTTTCTCCCGCCTCTGGAACAAACTCCCTCACTCCCTTCAATCCCACTCCTCCCTCCAGGTCTTTAAAACAGCTGTTCACCACCATCTCTTATCTTCCCCCATCCAAAACCTTGATCTTTTCTACCCCCGCTAATTCACCCCAGATCCACCTTGTTTGAAATTCCAACTTCTTTCCTGGAAGTCCTGGCAGTGTCCATATGTTTTATACCTCTCCCACTGCCCCCTTCCCACGCCCCCCCCCCCCAAAGCCCTCGCCCTCTCTCAGATCTCTCGATGTCTCCATGTCTCTCGGTCCCTGCTCTCAAATGTTGTGTTTGTGTCCTTCCCCCTCTCTCCCCATCTTGTCTACCGCTCCCTATGTTATGTTTTATGTGTCGGTTTGTCTTTCTGTGTGTTCATGTGATTAATGTTCGCTCTTTCACGAGCCTCGATATTGTATACAAAAAAAAAAAAAAAAAAAAAAAAAAAAAAAAAAAAAAAGTGAGTGTCACTGAGTGTTTTAGGCAAAAAAAAAGAGAACATTTTGGAAAAATAAATGTTGGATTTTAAAAAAATCTCTCTAAAGTGCCGAAACCTTTGTAGCTCTGTGAAACGTAATATTAAATGATCCCAGATCCCATTCCTTCGTGGGTGTTTTTGTGTTTTTGGCCACTAATTCTTTAAAAAAAAAAAAAAAAAATTGATTTTTTTCAAAAGGCCAACAGGATTAGAACAGCAGCAGGTACCCCTACTTGTCTTTACTAGAAAAGGAGCCGTGTGTGCATCCGTGGATCTGTCCGTGAGTGCATGCATGCGAGTACCAGACTCTATACTTTTAGACCCCTTGACACCCCGAAGGCTCCTTAATAGTTAATACCCAAAGACCATTTTGAACCTTAAGACCTCCTAAATACCCCTAAAACCCGTATGACCCCCAATATCCTTTGAGACCCTTGAGACTTCCCCACCTCCCCCGCCAAGACCCCCAAGACTCCAATACCCTGAACACCCTTTATAACACTAAGACCTTTTATATCCCTCAGACCATTTAGATCCCTAAGACCTCTCAGACCTCTAATACCCTTATTACCGTCAAAACCCTTTAATACCATTTAGACCCTTTATAACCCTAAAACCCTTTAAACCCCAAAGACACTTAAGACCCTTTAACCCTAGATAGGTGTACCTCTGTGTATACCCATTCTGTACAGATACCCAGGGGGTACTATCTGGGTTAAGACCAATAAGACCCTGAAAACACTATAGATTCCGAAGATGCTTGTGACACATTACAACCCCAAGAGCGCTATGACCTCCACGACCCTTTAAGACCCTCAAGACCCTTTTAGTCCGTCAGGAAAAGGGTCAAATTTAGCTGATTAGTACCATTCAACATGGTCAAGCTTCCATGGTATCATTCGAAAGGCGAGCTATTCATAATTTGATTTTGTCCTGGTAGCACTCTGTAGTCTGTACATAGCAGCTTCAGCTCGATAGAGCCATTCAAAGCTGGTAGAAGGACTTGAACAACTATTTAGGACTAACGCCCAATAAAGAGGAGTGCCATCCCGTTGAAAAATGGTATCGGGTTTCAGGTCTTCAATCTGTGGGAAGGTGAATCCTTCCAACATGTTCACGTAAATTGTTGAGGTCACAAAGAAAAACGGACCCATCAAACGGTCATGGAGAAGTCCACACCACACACTGACCTTTGGACTATCGCGTATGTGTTCAATGACCACGTGGGGGGTTTTCAGAGCCCAGATCCTCACATTGTGTCGGATGAGCTTCCTTGATGCATGAAAGCAAGTTTCGTCTGTGAACATGACCTTTTTCAGGTAATCATTGTGCTGAAGATAAATTGCAGCTAAAATGCAGATAAATTGTGTGTAAGGTAGAGTAACAGAGAAAGTCAAATGATTCTCCGTTGCATAAGTATTCAAACCCTTTGCCTAATTAACCCTGAATCATTCAGGAGCAATTTATTTGCTTGAAAAGTTACAAAATAAGTGTAATAGGTTTCACCTGCATGTAATCAGTGGTTTAAATTAAAAATTAAGGTCCCCACTTATCTGAAGGATTTTAAGATGGTCAACCAACAAGGCAAACATGAAGACCACGGAGCTTTCCAAAGAAGTCAGACATAAAAATGGTGGAAGAAAACCGTTCAGGGGAAGGTTATAAGAAGATTTAAAAGTCTCTTATTGTATATTTTAGTACGGTCTGCAAAGATCTGCAAGACTCTATAATATAGAGTCTATAAAATAGAGAAATAGAGTCTATAAAATAGAGTCTATAAAATAGAATATAGAAAATAGAGTCTATATCCGAGATGGGAGTCAGTCAACGAGTCGAGATGGGAGCTCTATATCCGAGTCATCAGTCAACGATATCCCATTCCCTTCACAAAACTAGCCTCTATGCTATGGAGAGATGGGAAGAAAGAAGCCATTACTGAAAAAAAAAAGCATCTAAAAGCTCGTATGTAGTTTGCAAAAAGCATTGTAATGTACTGCAGGCTGGTGGATTTGTGGTCAGATAAGATAAAAATGGAACTTTTTGGTCTAAATTCAAAGTGTTACGTCTGGCTCAAGTCTCACACTGCACATCAACGAGTCAACACCATCCCCACTGCCAAGCAAACAGGTGGTGGCAGCATCATGTTATGGGGCTGATTTTCATCAGTAGGGACTGGCAAGCTTGTCAGGATAGAAGGGACAATGGATGGTGCAAAGTACAGGAGATTGCTTGTTGAAAACCTGCTCCAGTCAGCCATGAATCTGAAACTGGGTAGAAGATTCACATTTCATCAAGATGATGATCCGAAGCATAAAGGTAAAGCCTTGCTTCCTGGCTCAATAAGATATATCAGCTCAATAAAAAGAAAATAAATGTACTTGAGTGGCCCCGTCAAAGTCCTGACCTGAACCCAATTGAACATTTATGGAGAGACTTGAAGATTGCAATCCATTGACGATCCCCATCAAACTTGGCTAGAGTTCTAGGCTAGTTCTTGGCTAGAACTAGAGCCATTTTCATGTGAGGAAGATTTTACCATCTCTCTGTGCAAAGCTGGTACAGACCTACCCAAAAAGACTCATAGCAGTCATCGCTGCAAAAGATGCTTTCACCAAGCACTGACTGATTGAATAAGGGGCTGAATACCTTTTGCAACCAGTGAATTTTGATTTGTACATGTTTTGCAGGTATTCCTGACAGGTAACCTCCTTCAACTTTAACAGTGTTAAGTTTGATCTTTAAAAAAATATATATACAAGATCGAGGCTCGTGTAAGCGCTAACATTAATCACAAAAAGACAAACTGACACATAAAACATAAGATAAGGGGAGCGGTAGACAAGATGGGGAGAGAGAGGGAAGCACACAAGCACAACACAACAGGGACATCAGGAGATCTGTGGGAGGGAGAGGGCTTGGGGGGAGGAGGCACGGGAAGGCGGGGGGGGGGGGGGGGTAAAAAAAAAACACATGGACACTGCTCGGACTTCCAGGAAAGAAGTTGGTATTTCAAAAAAGTGGATCTGTGGTGAATTAACGGGGGTAGAAAAGATCAAGGTTTTGGATGGGGAAAGATAAGAGATGGTGGTGAACAGCTGTTTTAAAGACCTGGAGGGAGGAGAAGGATTGAAGAGAGTGAGGGGGTTTGTTCCAGAGGCGGGAGAAAAGGGGAATGAAAGAGTGACAGGAGGGAAATCTGAAATGAAAGAAGTGACGACCTAATTTGTTTCTACCTAATTTGTAATTCATCTAAGTGTGACATTATTAGTAGGGGGTGAATATTTTTGCAGTCCACCGTATATGGAGATTACCCTGCAGAAATGTGACAGACGCACTTCTGTAATCTGCTGTTAGGTAGTAATGTGTAACAGCACTTGCGGTCAGACTCAACCAACATCTTCTCCCTAGGATCTTTGTGTCTTTGTTGACGGTTTCTTCAGTTGTTTGGTCAAATGGTATTCTTCAAAATGTGTTCGTTAATCCAATTTGTACAGAAAACTTTCCATCTGTGAACTGCTGATACACATCTGGGCATTTTGTTGAAGCTGCAACATTTCTGCATAGTGGACACTGAGATAGCGGGCATATTTAACTTCGTCATAGTCAAAGCACCATGGTATACACTCCCGTGTACATGTACACATGATATATACACCATGGTGTACACTACCGGTCAAAAGTTTTAGAACACCTCAATTTTTCCAGTTTTTCTTGAAATTTACGCAGTTTAATGTCTCGATGTCCTCTGAAATTAAGCATAGAACAAATAAACAATTGGAGATGAAAAAGAAATCATAGAATCATTTTGTTTAACAAATTTAATTTTAATTTTGGACTCAGAAAAGTAGCCACCTTTTGCAAATATAACCGCCGAACACACTCGTGACATTCTTTCGACAATGGAAATCAAATATTGTTCGGGAAGTTCTTCCCAACACTGTTGCAGAAGTTCCCACAAATGTGTTGCACTTGGAGGTTGCTTTGCTTTCACCCTTCTGTCCAGTTCATCCCAAACCAGCGCGATGGGGTTTAAGTCTGGAGACTGTGCTGGCCATTCCATGATTTGAAGCCTACCGTCTTGTTCTTTTCCTCGAAGGTAGTTTTGACATGGCCTGCAGGTGTGTTTAAGGTCATTATCTTGCTGTAGGAGGAACCCCTGACCAACTAGGCGTATACCAGATTGGCCAGACGGAAGCCAAACAGTTCAATCTTGGTTTCATCAGACCACAGAATCTTGTTTCTCACAGTGTGAGAGTCCTTTATGTGCTTTTCTGCAAACTCCAAGCGGGCTTTCATGTGTCTTTCACTGAGGAGAGGCTTCCGTGTGGCCACTCTGCCATAAAGCCCAGATCGGTGGAGTGTTGCAGTGATGGTTGTCCTTCTAGAAGTTTCTCCCATCTCCACACAGGATCTCTGGAGCTCAGCCAGAGTGACCATCGGGTTCTCGGTCACCTCTCTTACCAAGGCCCTTCTCCCCCGATTGCTCAGTTTGGCCGGGCGGCCAGCTCGAGGAAGAGTCCTGGTTCCAAACTTCTTCCATTTAAGAATTATGGAGGCCACTGTGCTCTTGGGAACCTTCAATGCAGCAGAATTATTTTTGTAGGCTTCCCCAGATCTGTACCTCGACACAATCCTGTCTCTGAGCTCTGCAGGCAGTTCCTTGCTCTGATGTGCATTGCCAGCTGTGATACCTTATATAGACAGGTGTGTGCCTTTCCAAATCATGTCCAATCAATTGAATTTACCACATGTGGACTCCAATCAAGGTGTAGAAACATCTCAAATATGATCAAGAGAAATGGGAGGCACCTGAGCTAAATTTCAAGTGTCATAGCAAAGGGTATGAATACTTATGTCAATGTGATATTTCAGTTTTTTCTTTTTAATAAATTTGCAAAACTTTCTAAAATCCTGTTTTCTCTTTGCCATTATGGGGTATTGAGTGTAGATTGATGAGGGAAAAAATGAATTAAACGATTTCAGCATAACGCTGCAAATAACAAAATGTGAAAAAAGTGAAGGGGTCTGAATACTTTCTGAATGCACTGTAGCTCTGCAAAGGACCATTGATGGCGCATTGTGCCTCTGGATTTATTATAACACCACCGTCTTCATGCTCCCCCACCTGTAATCCTCACCGTCTGTTGCGTGGAAAGTTCAGGGCTCAAAAACTGATGTTAATTACTCGGTTTTTATTTATTAGCACGTCCCTGGCACAGCAGGAGCTGGGATTTTGTAATCACTTCTGTGTGTATGTCTGTGTGTGTCGTTGGTTGTTATCTCCATAATTTGGGTCCTCCCACGACTCAGTGTATCCACCCCCGCTTCGGTGAAGGTATGAAATCCATGGGCTAAGTTGTGAAGTTTGCTTGTTCTCAGAGTTTTGTTCCAAGGGCCCTCTTCAGGATCGTTACTGAGCCCCGTCCACTCTCCAACCGTAGTTCGTGTGGTAATGTTCCCAGGGATGGTTTATAAGATCTCTGTGAGGTTTTTCTTCATCATTCCCATTGTCCCAATAATCACTGGTGCAATTTCGGTGCTCTTCAGCTTCCAGGATCTTTTCACTTCATTCTTGAGGTCCTGGTATTTGGTCATTTTCTTGATTTCTGCATTAGTTAGGCCAAAATTCTTGGGTACTGATATCTCAATGAGCAATGCTGTCTTTTCCTTTTTGTTCCCGAGTACTATGTCCGGTCGCAATGCTTTGTTTTCTATGTTCACACTGGATGGGATCATCAGGTCATATGTGAGCATTATGTCCTTGTTTTTAATTATGTCTTTTGGTTCCTGTTTCCATGAGCTTTGTGGAACTGGGAAATTGAAATTTCTGCAGATGTTGTGCCTTTGGGTGTACAGCTGCTCTGACATGAGTTTTTTTCACATCCTGATGAGAAGTGACTCGTGCTTTCTGTTTCTACCTTACAGAACCGACACTTGTCAGATTAACTCAGTCCTGCCATCTTTTAAAATCTATTGGTGTGGTGTCCTTGGTCTTGGGCAATAATAATGATGTGTGTGTGTGTGTGTGTGTGTGTGTGTGTGTGTGTGTGTGTGTGTGTGTGTGTGTGTGTGTGTGTGTGTGTGTGTGCGCGCCCATGTGTGTCTGTCAGGGTCGTAACTTTTTTTTTTACCATTTGAGCTATTGTCATCAATGTTTCACAAAAGCTTTATTCTGATAATACGGAGAAGGCAATCTAACAAATTTGTCAAAAGGTCAAAGGTCAGCATCATAGAAAAATAATCAATTTTTATCCAATTGACCTAAAATTTCAATTTACCATTTTAGTTTTGTCATCAAATTTTCAACAAAGCTTTAGTATGAGAATATGGAGAAGACACATTAATAATTTTGAAAAAAGGTCAAAAGGTCAGCATCACATAAAATCGTCAATTTTCATCAGATTGACCTGATATTTTAAGAATTTGCATATTGGGTCACTGAGTTGTTTCACCAATCAAAAGCTACAAGCCGATTGATTTTTAGATCAAAAGGTCAAAGGTCAAGTTTGCGTAGAATCACCAAGTTTCACCCGATTGACCTGAAATTTAAAGAATTTACATATTGGGTCACAGAATTGTTTCACCAATCAAAAGCTAGAAGCTGATTTTTTTTGAGATCTAAAGGTCAAAGGAAAGGTCAAGGCTGCATAAAATCATCAATTTTAATGTTGTATTTTTTTACGCCTCTGCCGATGAGGTCACCAGAGGCATTATGCTTTCAGGTTGTCCCTCTGTCTGTCTGTCCATGATAGGTTTTCGTTACCGTGATAACTTGAGAATGGCTGAAGGGATCTTAGTCAAACTTGGTGCAGGTTTGTATAATGAGGTAAAGATGAACTGATTCGATTTTGGGGTCACGAGGTCAAAGGCCAAAGGTCAGAGGTCATGTTAGGTGAAAATCCTGTTACCGCGATAACTTTGGAACCAGTGATTGTATTCTGACCAAATTTGGTACGAGTATGTATGATGAAGTGAAGATGAACTTTTTGATTTTGGGGTCAATAGGTCAAGAGTCAAAGTCTGTAATAGGTCTATAACTTGAGAATGGCTGAAGGGATCTAACTGAGACTTGATACAGGTATGTATAATGATGTAAAGATTAACTAATTCGATTTTGGAGTCAAGAGGTCAAAGGACAAAGGTCAAAGTCTGCAATGGGCCTATAAATTGAGAATGGCTGAAGGGATCTAATTCAAACTTAGATCAAGTATGTATAATGATGTAAAGATTAACTGCTAAGATTTGGGCTCAAGAGATCGAAGGTGAAATGTCAGCTGTCCTGTCAGGTAAACATTGTGTTACTGAGCTAACTTGTGAACCAGTCATGGGATTTTCACCAAAATTGGTATAATTATATCATATGATGTAAAGATAAACTCATTTGATTTTGGTTCAAGAGGTTAAAGATCACAGGTTAGATTAAGTTACAATTATTTCGTTACCACGATAACTTAAGAACAGCTGAAGGGATCTTGATCAAACTTGGTGCAGATTTGTACAATGAGATAAAGATTAAATTATTATATTTTGGGGTCACGAGGTCAAAGGCCAAAGGTCGGAGGTCATGTTAAGTAAACATGTTGCCACGCCAACTCGTGAACCAGTGATAGGATTGAATAAACTTGGTATTAGTATATATGATGCAAAGATGAACTGATTATATTTTGGAGTCAAGAGGTCAAATGGGCCAGAGATCATGTTAAGTAAAATTTATGTTGCCACACCAACTTGTGAATAAGTGATGGGATTTTGAACAAATTTGGTATGAGTATACATGATGCAAAGATGAAATAATTGGATTATGGCATCAACAGATCAAAGGTCAGAGGTCATGTCAGGTAAAAATGTGACAACTTGAGAACAGCTGAATGGATTTAAATCAAACATGGACAAGTATTATAATGATGTCATTATGTGGGTGGAGGCATATCGGTCGACGTGGTGACGTCCAAGAGTGTTGTTCTAGGTTTAAACTGTTTTCGTTATTTTGAGCATATGGAAAAAGAGGAGGAAGAAGAATCAGACGATTTGAATACAAACGGATGCGGACGGGCTTTGCATTTTAAGATGTTTTCCCAGTTTTATTTTGCATTCCCACATCTGCCTCTGTGCTACCAAGATATTTTTAATTTCAGACTTAATATTTCAATACATACTGCATTGAATTTCGCAGGGCAATGCCAGGTACTTCAGCGAGTAATTAATATTTAACAATGCATCTATATACTATACATACATACATATATATATATACTCGTATATATATATGTATATATATATATATATATTGTTACGGACACGACTTAGATGTTATGATGGGCCGAGCGGAATGGCCGCCGTGTTCGCACAAGTTACCCGATTATACTCGAACGTTGGCCGAGTCGCGCTATGCTAAATCAATTACGGAAAGGACACAACGGCTGGATTAAAATGACACGACACCAGGGGTACGGTTCTCAAGACCGGAGGAGGAGGTTATAATATTGCGGAAGGTTAGATTACAGGGATGAGAGAGACAGCATAGGAAGATAGGCACTTAGACACACTTATCTTATTCCCGACAGACCACAGATAAACGGGACAAAACTGACTCACACGGGGATTGATGGCAAGGAGGGGCAGGTATTCGATGGCTCAAGGTGCACCTTGGCTCAGGGGCAAAATCGACCCGGTCCGGTCCAAAGATGCGGGGAGGTCGCTCAGCGCTCGGAGGTCGCGACTTGTCTTTCCAAGCTGGGGGGCGCATCTCACCTCACGTCCGGTAAGTGGCTGCGCATATCCGGCGGGGAATGACACGCCCTCGGCTCGTTAGCTCCGCCCCAGATGGAATCAGCCCGCCGCTTCTCACTGGCTGCGGGGGGTTACCGGGCTCCGCCCCTGATGAGGAGCTGACAGCCAGCCCCTTCGTGGTAACCCCGTGGAGCGCATGGGCAATGGCGGCTAACCAAGCCGGAGTGAGGACGCACACTCCCCGCGCCGCGCCGCCCCCCTCTGTTGTTGTAGTTGTTGTTGTAGTTGTTGTTGTAGTTGTTGTTGTTGTTGTTGTTGTTGTTTCATGGGGAAGATGGGAGGAGGTATGGGGAGGTCCTAAACTCACTACTGGTGCCATACAATCACATTCTGGTGCAACGAAGAGTCAGAATTAATGGAAACGAGTCCTTAACTGACATAGACTAAGAATAACTAGCAAGATGTCCGAAAGTTGTCTACGTGAGATGCGGTGGACCTGGGCACGACATTTAATGGGGGAAGAAGGGGAAGGTCGGTTCTACAGAGTGTTGTTTACAGACAATGGGACTAGGGAATGGGGGATTGGGGATAGTTGGGGAGTATTGGGGAAATAGGGGAATATTTACAAGCGGATATGGAGGCCAAATCCCATATCCGCAACATTGCACCTTTCTCTACCCTCGGGGCGTCCCGACCCGATAAATTTTTACCTATTTTAGTGTGGCACTCAGATGTAGTTCCCTCTACTATTAACTCTACCCTGAGTGCGACAGTTTTACAGATATTCACAATTGAGTAAATATGTCCCCCTGCGACGTTGCACCCTTCTCCTCACAGAAACACACCCACAGGATAACCGAATCGCGGAAAGAATTCGCAAACTAAACATACAGCCGGTAGGGAGCATTATTTACACAAGACTACGCTGATATTTACACTACGATCCAGGATCTGTTTTTGGAGGAACACATGCAGATGTTATGCATAGAGAGAGCACGCATGCCAGCATCGATACACCAACCCACGAGTGCTCTGTGGCCTTACGGCCTTTAATAATGTGCAGAGCACCCCTTCCAAGCACCAAAAGCACCACCCCAAGCACCAATCGGTGCAGTCACCATTGTTCATTAAAATAAAAACAACAACCCCTAACCCTGCAGGTGTCTCTTGCTCTTCGTGTGGTGCACTTGGCCTTCTTGCTTCCCTAAAAATAAAGAAAGGCGCCAACCGCGTCCATTTCCTTATTGTGGCCGTCAGGGTGCCAACTATTAGTGGTTCACCTTGTATGGCATAGGTGCCACGTTGACCCATAGGTCCATCCACGGGTGGTGCTTGGCCGCAAAAGAACTGCAGTCCATGGTGGGCGGCCACAAACATTGCGGTCCATATGGTGTATTGATCCAGGCAGCAAGCAGCGAAAGTGCAGGCCCACAACTGCGGAGCCAGCACCTCTCTCTCCTCTCTCTCTGCCCCAAAGCCAGATCCTCGGAGGTGGGAGACAAAAGAAAAGACAAGTGAGTAAGGTGGTAAGGGCGCAAAAGTGCACGCAATGTAAGGTAATGCACACTGGGGGCACATGGGAACCAGGTGAGACAGGTACGTTCCTACCGTACGCCCCCCCCCCCCCACCAGGTAACCTACATGGCCCCTCCCTTACCCCTTACTGTATCCACAAAACACAACACTACCCATAAACATCTACTTTACAAATCAACAAACGTCCCTACTGTCTTCCCCGTTCCTCCCATAAACCAAATTCGTCTTCTCTCCCTCCTAACCAATCAAATTTGCCATTTTCAACTCTCATCACAATTTGCCATCTCCAACTCAACATCATAATTTGCCATCACCAATTCATCATCAGTCCCTCCTAGGGAGGGAGAGATGGAATCACCCCAATGTCTCATCCACGTCGTGATGCGTCTCACAAATCCAACAGCAATTCTCCTTTCCTGCACACAGAACAAAGAAAACACAGGTGTGGAGTCATCATCATCACCACAGGTAAGTGGCTGCGTATGGTGCGACAGGTTCATCAATCCTAACTATTTCCTAAATGACTTTAACAACTTTACATTACCCGGGGTCTTTCCCTGCCAATCCATTGGCCAACTTACACTATGGGTTCTAAAAACCAATTCCCATTGACCAACCTGTGGTGCTTTTCAATTTGGGGTCTCACTCCCCCGATTCATCTCCCGGTGCCCTCGCACAATTTCTGGGCTGTGGCGTGTACCTCTCCCAGCGGGTCTACCCACCTGCACACCTCCACCACTGCAGTTGCCTCCGAGCTTACCTGCTCCTTACCCTAACCTAACTACCTGGGGAAGGCCCTCTGGCGCTCTCCCCACTCGGTGCCCTCTCTGGCACTGGGCTACCCGGGTCCGTCCTCCGGATCCTCGGGCCCCATCCACAACTCTCCCGGCTCCCAGAGCCCACCTGCGGCCTCACCTGGCCGACATCCTCACAGTGGTGGAGTGCCCAAACCAACTACACACACTAACAGGCTACACGCCCAGCCATTTCCACAACACTAATGCACCCATCCACAACACCATTCTGCAACCGCACCACAAATGCCAATATCCAACCACAATTTACCTATACCCTCTACCTAACAGTTACACTACCCGCCCCGGGTATCCGTGATGGGGGTCCACTCTTCCCCCATTCACACCTTCGCACCATGCACACCACTCCGTACCACTTACTCCAACTCTCTCCACACCAGTCATTCTCTGCTCCATGTATTCCACACACCTGCACTTGCACACCTGTGCTCTCACACCTGGTGCCACCTGCACCCTTCTCTCCCCAAGCGCTTTCGCGCTGATCCACAACACTCACTACTCATACACTGCTCCACACTGCTCCACACACCTGTTCAGTTCTCACACAGCATCATCTCATCTCTCTACTCCCCTCTGAAACTTGCGCTTCCCAGTCGTCCCTTTAAACTATTGCGCTCCCACGTCATTATCATCCACACTAATCTACCTGCGTCCCCACTACAGGTATCAGTCACTAACTAAACTTAACGTCACCTACTGTCATCTTCGCTAGATCCCTACAATTATCCTAACCCACCCGGGCTAGTTTTCACTGCCATACACCCCATAATCTATTGCGCATTTGCCCCCGCATGGGAAGGGTGGCAGGGATGCCACCCTTACCCACCGGGCCCATCGCTCACTACCAATTTTGCACATCAAATTTCAACAAATCAAAAATTTGCCAATCACTGCCCATCATCTGCCAATCATTCCTGCCACTCCTTTGCCAATCATCAAATTTTGTTTTTCTCTAATTTTGGGGCCAAAACACTATCCTCGTCATTACAGTCTACTTACTAATGCCTCTCGGTGCGCCAATTTACCTCTAAAGCACGGCTGCGTACAGCCAAGCCATGAATGCGGGTTGTTTGGTGCCAGCGGCTGGATACGTCCCGCATTCGGGGCAGGGAAGGAGGTTTACCCGGGCCGAGATCCCACGCACCATCTCGGCACAGAGCCATCCCATGGCCCGATCTCGGCCTGCCGGAATGCCTCAACAAAAAGTGGTCGCCATGACGACCCTTCCTATCCAGCCGCCCGCTCCGCCTAGTGGAGCACGGACGCGGCCGTTCAAAGCGAGGCCCGGCACGCACCGAGGGCCCGATTCGGCTTAAAGTCGACCTAACCGCTGCTCCGTTTAACGTCGATGCTTCACCTGCATGCTTACACCCCGCAGCCCGTTCCTTGCTCACACATCCAGCCGTTTCCATGCTCCTCGTACCTTTCCTTACACACCTCGGTACTCTCATTCCACTCACAGCCTTGGTCACACACCTGACCACCGAACACTTTGGCACACATTCGTTGGTCGCACACCTCACCAACACACCTCTTCGCGCCCCCTCCTCGGTCACCTCCTCTGTGACAATCACAGGTGTGCTCTCATTCGCACACCCAACCACGTGCCTCACTACCAATTCCAGCGTGCATTCCCACTCACGCTCTACCATTCCAGGTGTGCATCCTTTCTCACCTGTCACAACCAACTCACGCTCCTTGTCACTCTCACTACTCTCACCTCCATTCTTGACAGCGCACTCACCCTTACTCTTGACAGCGCACTCTTTCCTCATGCACCCGTCCGTTACACACCTCTCTCGCCCACACTCTTGCGCACACTCTCCCGTCACACCCTCTGTAACACTCACCACAGGCGTGCATTCTTCCTTGCCTTTGACAGCGCACTCTTTCCCCATGCACCTGTCCGTCACACACCTTTCTCGCGCACACTCCTGCGCACACTCTCCCGTCACACCCTCTGTAACACTTACCACACCGCGCTTCCATGTGCTCCCTCGCACACGCGCTACGACCGACTCACTCTCGCCAGCACCCTCACTCCTTGGCACGCACTTTTTCCTCACACACCCCAGAGTCGGACTTTCTCGCACACCTCCTTTTTCGCACACCAGACCTGTCGCACACTTCACCCACGGCCTCTCACGAACACCCGGGTCCATCTCGACCCCCAAGCTTCTTAAATCCCCTGGCGCATCATACGCACGACCATATTGGTCACCACTTACACCGGGTCCTCTTCCTCTTCGCTTCTCCTCCATCACCTGCGAATCCCTCATCCGGTTAATGAGCACATCATCACGATCCGAACACAGACTTTGGACCAATTCTTTTACTTCCTCCTTTATCTCTTTCTTATCCTCTCTCCGTCGCTTCTTAATTTCGCTCACCCCTTCTTCCACTTCTTCTAATTTCTGCTTCACCTCCTTCATCTCCTCGTGCGCCCCTTTAAGTTCTTCCTCTAACTCCACTTTATTTTTTTCTATGTGCTCCCGCACCTCCTGCTCTTTAACCTCCATCACCTCTACTACCTTGTTCATTTTCCTCGTCAAGTCCTCATGTACCGTCTGACACTCTTTTTTAATTACCCCTACGTCCTTTTTCATCTCCTTCTGTGTCGATTTTAAACCCTCTATTACCGCTGTGTTCTTCTTGACCTGGTCCCCCAACTCCTTTTGTCCCACTGTCAGTTGTTCTACTCCCAGCGTCAACTCCTCTATACCCCCTTGCAGTTTTACAGTCCCCTTTCTCACCTCCTTCTCCATGTGCTCCTTACAGTGCCTCACCTCCTCGCGCACTCCTCCGACCTCCTCACTCACACCTCTTCTGATCTCCGCTCCCATCACTTGCATCTCCTGCCCAGATGCCACCCTCATCTGCTCCATTTCCTCCCTGTGAGCATCCAGTTTGGTTTCTACCCCCATTCTGACCCCCTCTATCTGCTGCCCCATTTGTTTAACTTCCCTTTCCGCTTGGTTCCTCATGTCCCTCAATTTGCCTTCCATTCTGTTTTCTAACCCCTCTAACCCCTTTTGCATCCCTTCCATTTGATTCTCTTGAGCGGCCATTCTGTTTTCTACCCCCATTAACCCATTCTTTACCTCTTTTATCCCGTTGTCTAACCCCTCAAAATTATTGTCTAACTTCCCAAATTTCTTGTCTAACTCCTCAAAATTATTGTCTAACTTCCCAAATTTCTTGTCTAACTCCTCAAAATTATTGTCTAACTTCCCAAATTTCTTGTCTAACCCCTCACCGGTACCCCTCGCTTCGTCCCTCATTGCCCCCATTTGGCCCTCTAATCGCTCACTATCAGCCCTCATTCCCACAATTTGGTTTTCCAACCGCTCACCCAATCGCTCAATTTGGCTCCCCATACTCATCTGTACAGCTGCCTGTAGCTGCGCAATGAGGGCCTGCATGTCAATCGGCTGCATGTTAAAGCCCGTTGATACAGCGGGCTCGGCTACCGCGCGCTCTTGCGAGGCGCCATTTTGCGCGCCCGCAACGTCGGGCGCAACGACGCTATTTTGTGCGTCTGCTACCCTCACTGCTTCGCTCTCCTCATGTCCCTCAATTTGGTCCTGGATCGACCCTGCCTCACTCTCCTCTACCGGACCCCAGCCGACTTGGTCTGCCATAGCGCGACTTTCAAAATTCGGGTTTTTATATTTTGTAAAACACAATCAAATTTCGCCGTTATAATTTCGAGCGCGTAAAACGCGCTCCGGATCGAATCTCACTCCTCGACACCAATTGTTACCCTAATGGTACAATTGGTGTTCCAAAATTTGGGCTAAATGAATTTAGTCCCAGGTCCGAATCCGACACTCCTGACACCAATTGTTACGGACACGACTTAGATGTTATGATGGGCCGAGCGGAATGGCCGCCGTGTTCGCACAAGTTACCCGATTATACTCGAACGTTGGCCGAGTCGCGCTACGCTAGATCAATGAAGGAAAGGACACAACGGCTAGGTTAAATGACACGACACCAGGGGTACAGTTCTCAAGGCCTCCGGAGGAGGTTATAATATTGCGGAAGGTTAGATTACAGGGATGAGAGAGACAGCATAGGAAGATAGGCACTTAGACACACTTATCTTATTCCCGACAGACCACAGATAAACGGGACAAAACTGACTCACACGGGGATTGATGGCAAGGAGGGGCAGGTATTCGATGGCTCAAGGTGCACCTTGGCTCAGGGGCAAAATCGACCCGGTCCGGTCCAAAGATGCGGGGAGGTCGCTCAGCGCTCGGAGGTCGCGACTTGTCTTTCCAAGCTGGGGGCGCATCTGACCTCACGTCCGGTAAGTGGCTGCGCATATCCGGCGGGGAGTGACACGCCCTCGGCTCGTTAGCTCCGCCCCAGATGGAATCGGCCCGCCGCTTCTCACTGGCTGCGGGGGGTTACCGGGCTCCGCCCCTGACGAGGAGCTGACAGCCAGCCCCTTCGTGGTAACCCCGTGGAGCGCATGGGCAATGGCGGCTAACCAAGCCGGAGTGAGGACGCACACTCCCCGCGCCGCGCCGCGCCGCCACCCTCTGTTGTTGTAGTTGTTGTTGTAGTTGTTGTTGTAGTTGTTGTTGTTGTTGTTGTTGTTGTTTCATGGGGAAGATGGGAGGAGGTATGGGGAGGTCCTAAACTCACTACTGGTGCCATACAATCACATTCTGGTGCAACGAAGAGTCAGAATTAATGGAAACGAGTCCTTAACTGACATAGACTAAGAATAACTAGCAAGATGTCCGAAAGTTGTCTACGTGAGATGCGGTGGACCTGGGTACGACATTTAATGGGGGAAAAAAGGGGAAGGTCGGTTCTACAGAGTGTTGTTTACAGACAATGGGACTAGGGAATGGGGGATTGGGGATAGTTGGGGAGTATTGGGGAAATAGGGGAATATTTACAAGCGGATATGGAGGCCAAATCCCATATCCGCAACAATATATATATATATATATATATATATATATATATATATATATATATATATATATATACATACATACATGTGTATATACATATATATATATATATATATATATATATATATATATATATATATATATATATATATATATATGTATCGGCGAGCTGAGAAAGTTCTCCAAATCCTTCGTTGTGCAGAGGCCTCGCCCTTTCTCTCAGCTACTTTTCCAAGTATTTTGAGGTTCTTTTCGAAGCTTTTTGAGATATTTTATGTAACGATCCGTCCCTATCTCCAAAACACAATATACTTTATGGTACACTGAATGCCGCCATGTCCTACGGTTTCTCTGGGGCGTAATAAATCATTTTGAAAGCCGCGTAATGTGGGCCTAGACCTCACAACCTTTTGCTGATATTTCCACGTGTTAACCTGGGTTTTAAATTGGTTTGATTAATTTACTGCCAGGTGGTGATTATATTAAATTCATATTATTATAAAATAACGTTTGGAAAACACAGTAAACATAAGCAGGTCCGTTTTCCATACCTGTCAGTTTGGCTGATTTTATGACATCTGTTCACCTGTGACAAGATGAGCCAATCTTCAACAACTGGAATAACGAGATGGTTATTCCAGTAAGAATACTTATTAATTCATAGAACAAGCGCTCCACGCGCCTCACCACACGTCGTTTCAGAGGGGTAGGCATCTTTGACCATTTCGGTGTCTTTTGGGTCTTCAGGGCCATTTGGGTTTTCAGGGTATTTTGGATCCTCTGGGCCTTTAAGGGTATTTTGGGTCTTCAGGGTCTTTTGGGTCATTGGTGTCTTCAGAGGTCTTCAGGGGGGTGTTTTTGGTCTTTGGGGTCTTTTGGGTCTTCGGGGTCTTTTGGGTCCTCGGGGTGTTTTGGGTCTTCGGGGTGTGTTGGGTCTTCGGGGTGTTTTTGGTCTTCGGGGTGTTTTGGGTCTTCGGGGTGTTTTGGGTCTTCGGGGTGTTTTGGGTCTTCGGGGTGTTTTGGGTTTTCGGGATGTTTTGGGTATTCGGGGGTTTTTTTTTTGGTTTTTTTTGTATACAGAGTCGAGGCTCGTGAAAGAGCTAACATTTATCAAACAAACAAGCAAACAAAGTATATAAAAAGGGGAGCGGTCGACAAGATTGGGGAGAGAAGGGGAGGAAGCACACAAACACAACATTTGAGAGCAGGGACATCGGGAGATGTTTTTGGAGGGAGAGGGCCTGGGGGGAGGCAGGATAGGTATAAAACGCAAGGACACCAAGGACTTCCAGGAAAGAAGTCAAAAGTCACCTCAAAAAGGTGGATTTGGGGTGAAATTAGCAGGGGTAGAAAAGATCAAGGTTTTGGATGGGGGAGGATAAGAGATGGTGGTGAACAGCTGTTTTAAAGACCTGGAGGGTGGAGTGGGATTGAAGAGAGTGAGGGAGTTTGTTCCAGAGGTGGGAGAAAAGAGGAATGAAGGAGAGCAGAGAGTCTTGATTTTGGCAGTTTAACCATAAGAGGGTTGCAGGCAGAACTTGTGCGACCTGCAGGAATATTTGGGGGACAGAGCCCAGAGAGAGCCGGAGAGGAGCAAGGCCGGAGGTGTTTTGGGTCTTCGGGTGTTTTGGGTCTTCGGGGTGTTTTCGGTCTTTGGGGTGTTTTGGGTCTTTGGGATGTTTTGGGCCTTCTGGGTGTTTTGGGTGTTCGGGCTGTTTTGGGTCTTCGGGGTGTTTTGGGTCTTTGGGGTGTTTTGGATCTTCAGGGTGTTTTGGGTCTTCGGGGTGTTTTGGGTCTTTGGGGTGTTTTGGGTCTTTGGGGTCTTTTGGGTCTTCTTGGTCTTTGGGGTGTTTTGGGTCTTCTTTGTCTTTGGGGTGTTTTGGGTCTTCGGGGTGTTTTGGGTCTTCGTGCTGTTTTTGGGGACTTTGGGGTGTTTTGGGTCTTCGGGGTGTTTTGGGTCTTCGGGGTCTTTTTGAGCCTCAGGGCTTTGAAGGGTATTTTGGGACTTTGGGGTGTTTTGGGTCTTTGGGGGTCTTCAGGGTGTTTTGGGTCTTCAGGGGTCTTGGTGATCTGAAGGGTCTTGGAGGAATTAAAGGGTCGTCAAAGGTATGAGGGGTCTCAGCAGTCTTAACGCAATTAAGAGGGTTAATTAAGAGGGTGGTAATTTTAATTGAAGAAGTCGAAGAAGAAGACGTTTTCATCGCATATAAACATAGCGACAAACATAGCGACATCACGACATAACCATATATGTTTGCT
Organism: Myxine glutinosa; assembly: GCF_964187855.1. Classification (NCBI taxonomy): domain Eukaryota; kingdom Metazoa; phylum Chordata; class Myxini; order Myxiniformes; family Myxinidae; genus Myxine; species Myxine glutinosa. The sequence continues at coordinate 161,570,395 of NC_136266.1, forward strand.
CTATTATAATAAGATATAATAAGATACTTACCCTGCGCAGTCAACTTGGTGTGAGCTAACTGTTCTGTTTTTGAACGGCTTTTTTTTCTATGAACTGATATGGCTGCCAGACCACGTAACTGATGACATCATAAATTTATATTTTCTAATATAATTGTTGCATAGATCACGTTCAATAAATTTCAAACTGATCAGACGAAACGTTGTCCCTGTCAAATTATGACGTCATAATTATGGCACCAATGACGTCATTGGTAACAACACTAATTCCCCATACTAGGGCATTGCCCGTACATGGGTGCCCGTTCCTTGCCAATGCCCGTACTATATATATATCTAAAATTATATCCCCCCCCCCCCTCTATTTACATGAAATGGTTTGGTCCATTCGCAACGACCACAGAACCCCCCCCTCTATTTACATGCAATGGTTTGGTCCAAAGCGAACGGTTTGGTCCATTCGATGTGATTCGATGATTCGATGTGAATGGTTTGGTCCATTCGCAACGACCACAGAACCCCCCCCCTCTATTTACATGAATGGTTTGGTCCATTCGCAAAGCCAAAGCGAACGACCACAGAACCCCCCCCCTCTATTTACATGAATGGTTTGGTCCATTCGCAAAGCCAAAGCGAACGACCACAGAACCCCCCCCCCCCTCTATTTACATGAATGGTTTGGTCCATTCGCAACGGCAAAGCGAACGGCGAACGGCTAAATCGCCATAGCTCGGTAAGTACTTGTCCGATTAATTTCAAACCTTGAAAAGGCACATCCTCGGGTCCCCAGCAATATACCTGGCAAGTTTCAAGTATATCGGACCGGTAGTTGTCGAGAAACAGCGGTCACAGACACACAGACAGACACACAGAGATTACTGGCATTATAGATAGATGGAGTTCTTTACAATGAGCCACGTTTCATTTTTTTCCCCTTTGAGCGGTTTTGGAGATATAGAGGTGCAACGTTTTTCGGTTTTTCCAAAATGGCAGCCAGTACCACATGACCTATGACGTCATGAATTTCATTAAAATATTCCACAGGAGGAGGTGCTCCTGTGGCGGAAATTTAGTGTCCATCAGACCAACAGTTGCTGAGAAAAAAAATTCATAATGATAGGATAAGTGTTGTACTTGTAAAATTATGACGTCATAACGAAGGCACCGATGACATCATCATTAACATATCTTATTCCCCAAGGGGAGTACTTGACACTGAGCCATGTTAAAATATTTTCCATGGAGAGGTTTCAGATATAGATATGCAACGTTTTCGATTTTTCCAGGATGGCACCTGTACCACGTGACCTATGACGTCATAATCATTATTAAAATTCTACAGGAGGAGCCGCTCACATTCTGAAAATTTCGTGTCCATCGGACTAACGGTTGCAAAGGATTTTTAAAATTTTCATACTGATCAGATCAAGCGTTGTACAAGTTGAATTATGACGTCATAATGAAGGCACGATGACATCATCATCAACATATCTTATTCGCCATTGGGGAGTACTTGACAATGAGCCGTTTCAATTTTTTCCCATTGAGCGGTTTGGGGGTACTGGAGGTGTGACGTTTTTCCAAGATGGCGTCCGTACCACGTGACCTATGACGTCATAGTTGTGAAGAAAATAATTCTACAGGCGGAGGCGCTCCTATGGTAAAAGTTTGTGCCAATCGGACCAGCGGTTGCCGAGAAAATGAATTTAAAAAATGCAGACACGTACGCACGCACCCGAATGCTTAACTTGGTTTTCGCTTCGCGAGCGCAGGGTAATTATAGACCAATGAATGAAGTGATGGAGATTCTGTAATGATCGGCATACCGGGGAAAAGAGGCGGGGTCTAAGGGGGCGTGGAGAGGGAGGAGCTAAGCGGTCAGTCAGGGGGCTATGTCGGGGCAGAGGTTTCAGGGAACGGATGGAGGCAACGTAGGAGGGGAGAGGGACAGTGAAGGAGGGAGAGAAAAGAGAGGGATTGTAGAGAATATAACAACGGAAGAGAGAGAGTGAGAGAGAGAGAGAGAGAAAGACCAAAACCCGAACCCGTGTCCCGCCCTCTGCCGCTATCCAATCCTCCAGGCTTTGTGCGGCGTCTCCTCAGCATCCCCGAGTCCATCGTCACACATCCGGATCGCCGTCCACTTCCAGCTCCAGCTCGTCTCGTCTCGTCTCGTCTCGTCCCGTCCTGGCGGGATGACTTCGCGAAGGTGAGCGAGTTGAGTGCGCTTTTCCCCGCCATGAGTCGGGCAGACCGGCTCCCCGTTTCATACCCGCGGTTCATGTGAGGGAAACGTTACGATCGAAACGTGTTTCTGTGATTACATCTCGTAATGTTGTGAACATTGTGAAACGGCTTCTTGTGTTCCTTTCTCGTGAAACTTGGCGCCTGTTTGCGGCCTAGCGCTGCACGTCGGACCCCAGGGGTCGTCCTGTGTCAGAATGGCCTGGAGGGGGACGGTGCTTGTGTTGTGTCGGTTAATCCTGGTGGTCTCTCTACCGAACAAACATTTGCGTCCTTTGTTAACAATAACACTGAAGTTCGTTACCATTTTTACCTCAACCTCCCCTATAATTATATACTCTCGCTCGATCAACTCTATCTCCCCTCACCTGCTCACCTTTCCCCCCCTGCTCACATGTCGTCGTCCCTGCTCACATGTCGTCGTCCCTGCTCACATGTCGTCGTCCCTGCTCACATGTCGTCGTCCCTGCTCACATGTCGTCGTCCCTGCTCATGTCGTCGTCCCTGCTCACATGTCGTCGTCCCTGCTCACATGTCGTCGTCCCTGCTCACATGTCGTCGTCCCTGCTCACATGTCGTCGTCCCTGCTCACATGTCGTCGTCCCTGCTCACATGTCGCCCCCCTGCTCACATGTCGCCCCCCTGCTCACATGTCGCCCCCCTGCTCACATGTCGCCCCCTGCTCACATGTCGCCCCCCCTGCTCACATGTCGCCCCCCTGCTCACATGTCGCCCCCCTGCTCACATGTCGTCGTCCCTGCTCACATGTCGTCGTCCCTGCTCACATGTCGTCGTCCCTGCTCACATGTCGTCGTCCCTGCTCACATGTCGTCGTCCCTGCTCACATGTCGTCGTCCCTGCTCACATGTCGTCGTCCCTGCTCACATGTCGTCGTCCCTGCTCACATGTCGTCGTCCCTGCTCACATGTCGTTGTCCCTGCTCACATGTCCGTCCCTGCTCACATGTCCCCCCCCTGCTCACCTGTCACCCCCTGCTCACCTGTCACCCCCTGCTCACCTGTCACCCCCTGCTCACCTGTCACCCCCTGCTCACCTGTCCCCCCCTGCTCACCTGTCCCCCCCCTGCTCACCTGTCCCCCCCTGCTCACCTGTCCCCCCTGCTCACCTGTCCCCCCCTGCTCACCTGTCCCCCCTGCTCACCTGTCCCCCCTGCTCACCTGTCCCCCCTGCTCACCTGTCCCCCCTGCTCACCTGTCCCCCCCTGCTCACCTGTCCCCCCCTGCTCACCTGTCCCCCCCTGCTCACCTGTCCCCCCTGCTCACCTGCCCCCTCCCCCTCATGCTCCCCATGCTCCTCACTTTATTCTCAGGTCGACTCCACTCTCCTTCAACAACCTTCTTTTCCTGCAAAATCGCATCCGACTAAAGACCTTTCACGGTGCTTTGCAGACAAGGTCTTGCATCCCTGCAGCAGACATTAACACACCTTTGCTCTCTGTTGACCAAAGATATAAATCCTTGGACCCCATGGATATCTTGGCTTGATTAGAAATCCATGGGGAGATGGAAAATCCCTCAGCGAAATCTTTGCCCCATTAGACGACAAGTTGAGGAGCATGTTACCTGCCTGGATCACCAAGGTTAATGCTGACATGAACCTACCTACAGCAGGTTGGATCCACCTTTTTTCAGTGGACCCTTTCAAAATTCACTTCAACACGACTTTATATCTCGTGAACCAAAAGGTAATGAAGCATTCCTGAAACAACTCCTGTCGACAAGCTCCAAACACCATCACCTGGTATAAGCCTGCCTCACCTGTTGGTGCTGTCCACTTGATGAGTTTCAACAAGAGTTTTGGCACGGTGTATTTTTGTAAGGGTGAGCGAGGTACGCCGTGTTCTTTGCGGAGCGTTGTTGCAGTTGAAGAGGTTTCCCAAGGAGGGTCATGCCGGGTGGTTTGCCATTGCCTTGCCCTCAGTTAATCAGGGCAGGAATTTGTAATTTGCTCAGGGTGCTGGTAGTAGCTCACCTACTCTTTGTGAAAGACACAGGTATCTTTATCGTTCACCAACTAATACCTACCACCAGACAAGACTCCAGTGCAATGTCCATCCGAGGGACGGCACACACATTGATGGATTACCATACCTGTGAAATACCACAATGCTGCTCACCTGTCCCCCCTGCTCACCTTTTATAGGTGGGTCGGGATTCAAATCCAGGCTTGGTGGCTAAGAGGTGAGTGTGTGTACCTCAAGTGTTTTTTGCCTTGCGCTCCTGACAACCTGCTCGACCTCTCTGACATTTGGCTCGGCTGCTCTCGCTCTCTCGCTCGCTCTCGCGCTCTCTCGCGCTCTCTCTCGCTCTCTCTCGCTCTTGCTCTCTCTCTCTCTTGCTCTCTCTCTCTCTCGCTCTCTCTCTCTCTCGCTCTCTCTCTCGCTCTCTCTCTCGCTCTCTCTCGCTCTTTCCCGCTCTCTCCCGCTCTCTCCCGCTCTCTCTCCCGCTCTCTCTCCCGCTCTCTCTGCCGCTCTCTCTCTCCCGCTCTCTCCCTCCCGCTCTCTCTCTCCCGCTCTCTCTCTCCCGCTCTCTCTCCCGCTCTCTCTCCCGCTCTCTCTCCCGCTCTCTCTCCCGCTCTCTCTGCCGCTCTCTCGCCCGCTCTCTCTGCCGCTCTCTCTGCCGCTCTCTCTGCCGCTCTCTCTCCCGCTCTCTCTCCCGCTCTCTCTCTCTCTCGCTCTCTCTCTCTCGCTCGCTCTTGCTCTCTCTCGCTCTTGCTCTCTCTCGCTCTTGCTCTCTCTCGCTCTTGCTCTCTCTCGCTCTTGCTCTCTCTCGCTCTTGCTCTCTCTCACGCTCTTTCTCTCGCGCTCTTTCTCTCGCTCTCTCGCTCTCTTGGTCTCTCGCTATCTCGCTCTCCATGCCATCTCGATGCCCTCGCTCCTCCTCGGCCTCTTTCTCTGGACCGTTAGCTAGTTTATGCCCTCATACCTTATTTTTTAACCAGATGCCCACCATGGGCTAAGCTGATGCCCCCGTGGCTTGAGGACCATATGTGTCGCTTCTTCCCCCACCATGGGATATTGAAAATTCCTGCCATATCCGTGCTTGCCAATTTGCACGTAGATTGGATTTTAATCGTGATAATCACTTTCATGCTGTGTACTGGAGTCAATAGCTCAACAGCTGCTTCTGAACGTCAGATCAGTGGTGTTATCAACAAGTTTTGAATGAAAATATTCACCAAAATCGAATCGATTCTTCCTTGTCACACACACAACCTGTCCAAAAAGTTTCGTCCAAATCCATCAATAACTTTTTGAGATATCCTGCTATGTATCGTTTTTGGTCCAATCTCCCAATGGTGAAGAATCACTTAAAATATTTTCGTAGCCGAATCCGGATATTCACCAAAATGTAATCATTTCGTCCTTGTCACATACACTACATGTCTGCCAAATTTCGTCCGAATCCATCCACAACTTTTTGAGATATTTTGTTCAGTAATGGACAGACAGGGGTGAAAACATAACCTCCATCTACCTTTGGTGGCGGAGGTAATAAATAGCCCTGAGTGGGCTAACATTCATCTCCTGAGATTGTAGTTCAGAGCACCGCTGATTTGATTGGAGCCTCACTGATTCTCTAATTGGAAATCGAAACATCTAAGACCAGGTCATTCTGTGGACCATCGGGTAGAAGGGCTGTACCAGGTTTCAGAGCAATTCGTTGGTAAATAAGGGACAGGTATGGATCCAAAGATTCAGTGGGTAATCCTCCGTGAAGCCCCCACTCAAAAAATTGAAGCCTGAGCGATTGTGCAGACCATCCGGTAGAAGGGCTGTATTGGGTTTCAGAGCAATTAGTTGGTAAATAAGGGACCCAAAGTTTTGGGGGGGTTTGCCCCCCTGAGAGCCCCCATGATCCAAAATCGACAAATTGAAGCCTGAGCGATTGTGTGGACTACTGTCTTGTATTATGTGTCAAGTTTCAGAACAATCAGCCAGGTGACAAGGGAAGAATAGCAAAAAGTTGACGGACGGAAGGACATCACGACCCATTTTATAAGTTCATCTCTTCGAGAACCGAGATGAGATTCCATAAAAACTATATACATGAAGTGCCTATTGCAATCATGTTAACGGATTGCGTTTTGCTCCATGATTTTGATGCTAAAATATTTTGCAGTTATTTTTTTTTTTGAAATGGAAACAAAGTAAAAACTGTTTTATGGTGTAACATTCTGCACAATTTTCATTGTTTTTTTTCATTTCTTGCCTCTATCATTGACGAAGCAAAATGTAGGAGTTTATCTTTTGTCAGTCGCTAATCATGTTGTTCAACAAGTACGGCGAGATCCTTGGGCTAACGTTGTTGCATTTCACTTCTGTCCGACTGCTCGACGTTCTCTGCTTTGTGGATTGAACAGTTTCTTTGCCGTTATGAAAGGGCAATCTATGCATGCTCTGGGTGTACAGTACTTGCACTTTGTACAGAATATACCGTACATGCACACATTGATTTAATGGATAGAGATGCTATTGTGAGGGTAGTGGGTGTTGGACAACGGCTGCGGGTCGAATGGTCGTTGTTGGTGTTGTTGATTATCCCCAGTCAGTTCTGCTCGAACAGGCCCCCAGCACGGGAGCGACCCGGAGATCCCTCACATCTAATATGTTAGGTTGAATGGTTCATATAACCGGTGGTTATAAAATCATGCTCCACTGTACATGCCACCGATCCATCCTGTATGTTGTAATTGCGTAAACTTGTCCGTTTTTCCATTTTTGTAAACTCGCTTATTTTTAGCAGATATATATATATATATTTTTAATCATATATATAAATATATATATATATATATATATATATTTTTTCATATATATATATATATATATATATATATATATATATATATATATATATATTTTCATATATATATATATATATATATATATATATATATTTTTTTTTTCATATATATATATATATATATATATTTTTTCATATATATATATATATATATATATTTTTTTTTTCATATATATATATATATATATATATATATATTTTTTTTTTCATATATATATATATATATATATATATTTTTTTTTCATATATATATATATATATATATATATTTTCATATATATATATATATATATTTTTTTTTTCATATATATATATATATATATATATTTTTTTCATATATATATATATATATATTTTTTTTTTCATATATATATATATATATATTTTTTTTTTCATATATATATATATATATATATATATTTTTTTTCATATATATATATATATATATATATATTTTTTTCATATATATATATATATATATATATATATATATATATATATATATATATATATATATATATATATATATATATATATATATATATATATTGTTGCGGACACGACTTATTGAGATGTTATGCTGGGCCGAGCGGAATGGCCGCTGTGTTCGCACAGGTTACCCGATTATACTCGAACGTTGGCCGAATCGCGCTACGCTAGATCAATGAAGGAAAGGACACAACGGCTGGGTTAAATGACACGACACCAGGGGTACAGTTCTCAAGACCTCCGGAGGAGGTTATAATATGGGTTTGCAGAATGTTTAGATTACACGGACTAGAGGTACAGCACAGAAAGGTGGGCACTTAGACACGGTCTTATCTTAAATCCCGACAGACCACAGACAAACGGGACAAGACTGACTCACACAGGGATTGATGGCAGGGGAGGGCAGGCAGTCGATGGCTCAAGGTGCACCTTGGCTCAGGGGCAAAATCGACCCGGTCCGGTCCAAAGAGGCGGGAGGTATCCAGCGCTTGGAGGTGGCGACTTCTCTCTCCAAGCTGGGGGCGCATCTGACGTCACCTCCGTCTTCCGGCGCATATCCAGCGGGGAGTGACACGCCCTCGGCTCGTTAGCTCCGCCCCAGATGGAATCGGTCCGCCGCTTCTTATTGGGTGCGGGGGGTTACCGGGCTCCGCCCTTGACGAGGAGCTGACAGTGAGCCCCTTCGTGGTAACCCCGTCGGAGCACATGGTCAATGGCGGCTAACCAAGCCGGAGTGAGGACGCGCACTCCCCGCGCCGCTGTCGCGCCGCCCCCGCTGTTGTTGTTGTAGTTGTTGTTGTTGTTGTTGTTGTTGTAGTTCCTTCATGGGGAAGAGATGCGGGGAGGTATGGGGAGGTCCTAAACTTACTACTGGTGCCATACAATCACATTCTGGTGCAACGAAGAGTCAGAATTAATGGAAACGAGTCCTTAACTGACATAGACTAAGAATAACTAGCAAGATGTCCTATAGTTGTCTACGTGAGATGCGGTGAACCTGGGCACGACATTTAATGGGGGAAAAAGGGGAAGGTCGGGGCTACAGAGTGTTGTTTACAGACAATGGGACTAGGGAATGGGGGATTGGGGATAGTTGGGGAGTATTGGGGAAATAGGGGAATATTTACAAGCGGATATGGATGGAGGCCAAATCCCATATCCGCAACATTGCACCCTTCTCTACCTCGGGGCGGCCCGACCCGATAAATTTTTACCTACTTTAGTGTGGCACTCAGATGTAGTTCCCTCTACTATTAACTCTACCCTGAGTGCGACAGTTTTACAGATGTTCACAAATGAGTAAATATGTCCCCCTGCGACGTTGCACCCTTCTCCTCACAGAAACACACCCACAGGATAACCGAATCGCGGAAAGAATCCTCAAACTAAACATACAGCCGGTAGGGAGCATTATTTACACAAGACTACACTGATATTTACACTACGATCCAGGACCTGTTTTTGGAGGAACACATGCAGATGTTATGCATAGAGAGAGAGCACGCATGCCAGCATCGATACACCAACCCACGAGTGCTCTGTGGCCTTACGGCCTTTAATAATGTGCAGAGCACCCCTTCCAAGCACCAAAAGCACCACCCCATAACACAGTCAGCACCATCCGGTGCACCAATAAAATGTTCAACGTCACCGGTGGTGTCGCAGCCGGCCGATGTTCTGCCGCTGGTCTTGCCTTCATGGAGCACTTGGCCTTCTGGCTTCTTTCAAAAATAAAGAAAGGCGCCAACCGCGTCCATTTCTTTATTGTGGCCGTCAGGGGGCCAACTAAAAGTGGTTCCCCTGTATGGCATAGGTGCCACGTTGACCCATAGGTCCATCAACGGGTGGTGCTTGCCCGCAAAAGAACTGCGGTCCATGGTGGGTGGCCACAAACATTGCGGTCCATATGGTGTATCGATCCAGGCAGCAAGCAGCGAAAGTACAGGCCCACAACTGCGGAGCCAGCACCTCTCTCTCCTCTCTCTCTCTGCCCCAAAGCCAGATCCTCGGAGGTGGGAGACAAAAGAAGAAGACAAGTGAGTAAGGTGGTAAGGGCGCAAAAGTGCACGCAATATAAGGTAATGCACACTGGGGGCACATGGGAACCAGGTGAGACAGGTACGTTCCTACCGTACGCCCCCCCCCCCCCCCACCAGGTAACCTACATTGCCCCTCCCTTACCCCTTACTGTATCCACAAAACACAACACTACCCATAAACATCTACTTTACAAATCAACAAACGTCCCTACTGTCTTCCCCGTTCCTCCCATAAACCAAATTTGTCTTCTCTCCCTCCTAACCAATCAAATTTGCCATTTCCAACTCTCATCAAAATTTGCCATCTCCAATTCAACATCAAAATTTGCCATCACCAATTCATCATCAGTCCCTCCTAGGGAGGGAGAGATGGAATCACCCCAATGTCTCATCCACGTCGTGATGCGTCTCACCAATCCACACAGCAATTCTCATTTCCTGCACACAGAACAAAGAAAACACAGGTGTGGAGTCATCATCATCACAGGTAAGTGGCTGCGTATGGTGCGACAGGTTCATCAATCCTAACTATTTCCTAAATGACTTTAACAACTTTACATTACCCGGGGTCTTTCCCTGCCAATCCATTGGCCAACTTACACTATGGGTTCTAAAAACCAATTCCCATTGACCAAACTGTGGTGCTTTTCAATTTGGGGTCTCACTCCCCCGATTCAACTCCCGGTGCCTCGCACAATTTCTGGGCTGCGACGTGTAGCTCTCCCAGCAGGTCTACCCACCTGCACACCTCCACCACTGCAGTTGCCTCCGAGCTTACCTGCTCCTCACCCTAACCTATCTACCTGGGGAAGGCCCTCTGGCGCTCTCCCCACTCGGTGCCCTCTCTGGCACTGGGCTACCCGGGTCCGTCCTCCGGATCCTCGGGCCCCATCCACAACTCTACCGGCTCCCAGAGCCCACCTGCGGCCTCACCTGGCCGACATCCTCACAGTGGTGGAGTGCCCAACCAACTACACACACTAACAGGCTACACTCCCAGCCATTTCCACAACACTAATGCACCCATCCACAATACCATTCTGCAAAATACCATTCTGCAACCGCACCACAAATGCCAATATCCAACCACAATTTACCTATACCCTCTACCTAACACTTACACTACCCGCCCCGGGTATTCGTGATGGGGGTCCACTCTTCCCCCATTCACACCTTCGCACCATGCACACCACTCCGTACCACTTACTCCAACTCTCTCCACACCACTCATTCCCTGCTCCATGTATTCCACACACCTGTACTTGCACACCTGTGCTCTCACACCTGGTGCCACCTGCACCCTTCTCTCCCCAAGCGCATTCGCGCTGATCCACAACACTCACTGCTCATCCACTGCTCCACACACCTGTCCAGGTCTCACACAGCATCATCTCATCTAACTACTCCCCTCTGAAACTTGCGCTTCCCAGTCGTCCCTTTAAACTATTGCGCTCCCACGTCATTATAATCCACACTAATCTACCTGCGTCCCCACTACAGGTATCAGTCACTAACTAAACTTAACGTTACCTAATGTCATCTTCTAGGTCCCTATCAATATAACCTAACCCACCCGGGCTAGTTTTCACTGCCATACACCCCATAATCTATAGCTCCTTTGCCCCACATGGGAAGGGTGGCAGGGATGCCACCCTTACCCACCGGGCCCATCGCTCACTACCAATTTTGCACATCAAATTTCAACAAATCAAAAATTTGCCAATCACTACCCATCATCTGCCAATCATTACTGCCAATCCTTTGCCAATCATCAAATTTTGTTTTTTTCTAATTTTGGGTCCAAAACACTAACCTCATCACACAGTCTACTCACTAATGCCTCTCGGTGCGCCAATTCCTGTCCAAAGCCCGGCTTCGTAAAGCCGAGCAATGAATGCGGGTTGTTTGGTGCCAGCGGCTGGATACGTCCCGCATTCGGTGCAGGGAAGGAGGTTTACCCGGGCCGAGATCCCACGCACCACCCCGGCGTGGAGCCATCCAATGTCCCGATCTCGACCTGCCGGAATGCCTCAACAAAAGGTGGTCGCCATGACGACCCTTCCTATCGGGCTGCCCGCTCCGCCTAGTGGAGCCCGGACGCGGCCGTTCCACGCGAGGCCCAGCGTGGATCGCGCACGGCGGTCCTTTCGAACCCGCCGTGGCTCGGATCCCCGCTGGTTCTCGCGGCACGCGAAGCCCGGCACGCACCGAGGGCCCGCTTCGGCTAAAAGTCGACCTAACCTCTAACCCGGTTATCGTCGATGCCTCACCTGGATGCTTACAAGCATACGCTACCCCTTTCGTGCTCATACATCCAGCTGTTGCCATGCTCCTCGTACCTTTCCTTACACACCCAAGTACACTCATTCCACTTACCGACTTGGTCACACACCTGACCACCGAACACCTTGGCACACATTCGTCGCTCGCACACCTCACCAACACACCCCTTCGTGCCCCCTCCTCGGTCACCTCCTCTGTGACAATCACAGGTGTGCTATCACTCGCACACCCAACCACGTGCCTCACTACCAATTCCAGCGTGCATTCCCACTCACGCTCTACCATTCCAGGTGTGCATCCTTCCATTCCAGGTGTACATCCTCGCTCACCTGTCACAACCAACTCACGCTCCTTGTCACTCTCACTACTCTCACCTCCACTTTTGACAACGCACTCACCCTTACTCCCGACAGCGCACTCTTTCCTCAGGCACCTGTCCGTTACACACCTTTCTCGCGCACACTCTTGCGCACACTCTCCCGTCACACCCTCTGTAACACTCACCACAGGCGTGCATTCTTCCTTACCTTTGACAGCGCACTCTTTCCCCATGCACCTGTCCGTCACACACCTTTCTCGCGCACACTCTCCCGTCACACCCTCTGTAACACTTACCACACCGCGCTTCCATGTGCTCCCTCGCACACACGCTACGACCGACTCACTCTCGCCAGCACCCTCACTCCTTGGCACGCACTTTTTCCTCACACACCCCAGAGTCGGACTTTCTCGCACACCTCCTTTTTCGCACACCAGACCTGTCGCACACTTCACCAACGGCCTCTCACGAACACCCGGGTCCATCTCGACCCCCAAGCTTCTTAAATCACCTGGCGCATCATACGCACGACCATATTGGTCACCACTTACACCGGGTCCTCTTCCTCTTCGCTTCTCCTCCATCACCTGCGAATCCCTCATCCGGTTAATGAGCACATCATCACGATCCAAACACAGACTTTGGACCAATTCTTTTACCTCCTCTTTTATCTCTTTCTTATCCTCTCTCCGTCGCTTCTTAATTTCGCTCACCCCTTCTTCCACTTCTTCTAATTTCTGCTTCACCTCTTTTATGTCCCGGTACGTCTCCTCAAGCTCGTCCTCTAAGGCTACCTTGACCGTTTCCATGTGCGTCCTCACCTGCCGGTCCTTCGTCTCCATTACCTCTATCACCTCGTCCAACCTCGTTGTCAGTCCCTCACGTACCATCTGACATTCCCTCTTCGTCGCTACCAAGTCATTTTTTAGGTCATTTTGTGTCGCTTTTAACCCTCCTATTACCGCTGTGTTCTTCTTTACCTCGTCCGTTAGTTCTTTTTGTCCCTCTGTCAGTTGTTCCACCTCCTGCGTCAGGTCCTCTATGCCCCCTTGCAATTTTACAGTCCCCTTTCTCACCTCCTTCTCCATGTGCTCCTTACAGTGCCTCACCTCCTCGCGCACTCCTCCGACCTCCTCACTCACACCTCTTCTGATCTCCTCTCCCATCACTTGCATCTCCTGCCCAGATGCCACCCTCATCTGCTCCATTTCCTCACTGTGAGCATCCAGTTTAGTTTCTACCCCCATTCTGACCCCCTCTATCTACTGCCCCATTTGTTTAACTTCCCTTTCCGCTTGGTCCCTCATGTCCCTCAATTTGACTTCCATCCTGTTTTCTAACCCCTCTAACCCCATTTGCATCCCTTCCATTTGATTCTCTTGAGCGGCCATTCTGTTTTCTACCCCCATTAACCCATTTTTCACCTCTTTTATCCCGTTGTCTAACCCCTCAAATTTGTCGTCTAACTTCCCAAATTTATTGTCTAATCCCTTAAAATTATTGTCTAACCCCTCACCGGTACCCCTCGCTTCGTCCCTCATTACCCCCATTTGGCCCTCCAATCGCTCACCCTGAGCATCCATCCGCTTCCCCATTACCCCCATTTGGCTTCCCATTACCCCCATTTGGTTTCCCATTACCCCTAATTGCTCACTCTGAGCCCTCATTTCCTCCCTCATTTTCTTGCTATTCTGGGCCATAAGGGCCTTCATTTGTATGAAAAAAAGGTCCAAATCTACCAGCGGCGCTACTACGGTCGCGGGCGTGGGCGCCGTGGCCATGTGCGAGGCGCCATTTTGCGCGCCCGTAACCTCGTGCGCGACGACGCTATTTTGCGAACCTGCCACCCTCACTGCTTCGCTCCCCTCATGTCCCTCATTTTGGTCCTGGATCGACCCTGCCTCACTCTCCTCTACCAGAACCCAGCCGTCTTGATTTGCCATAGCGCGACTTTCAAAATTCGGGTTTTTATTTTCGTAAAACAAAATCAAATTTCGCCGTTATAATTTCGAGCGCGTGAAACGCGCTCCGGGACCGATCCCACTTCCCGACACCAATTGTTACTGACACCACTTATTGTACAATTGGTGTTCCAAAATTTGGGCCTAACAAATTTAGTCCCAGGTCCGAATCCAACTCCTGACAACCAATTGTTGCGGACACGACTTATTGAGATGTTATGCTGAGCCGAGCGGAATGGCCGCCGTGTTCGCACAAGTTACCCGATTATACTCTAACGTTGGCCGAATCGCGCTACGCTAGATCAATGAAGGAAAGGACACAACGGCTGGGTTAAATGACACGACACCAGGGGTACAGTTCTCAAGACCTCCGGAGGAGGTTATAATATGGGTTTGCAGAATGTTTAGATTACACGGACTAGAGGTACAGCACAGAAAGGTGGGCACTTAGACACGGTCTTATCTTAATCCTGACAGACCACAGACAAACGGGACAAGACTGACTCACACAGGGATTGATGGCAGGGGAGGGCAGGCAGTCGATGGCTCAAGGTGCACCTTGGCTCAGGGGCAGAATCGACCCGGTCCGGTCCAAAGAGGTGGGAGGTATCCAGCGCTTGGAGGTGGCGACTTCTCTCTCCAAGCTGGGGGCGCATCTGACGTCACCTCCGTCTTCCGGCGCATATCCAGCGGGGAGTGACACGCCCTCGGCTCGTTAGCTCCGCCCCAGATGGAATCGGTCCGCCGCTTCTTATTGGGTGCGGGGGGTTACCGGGCTCCGCCCTTGACGAGGAGCTGACAGTGAGCCCCTTCGTGGTAACCCCGTCGGAGCACATGGTCAATGGCGGCTAACCAAGCCGGAGTGAGGACGCGCACTCCCCGCGCCGCTGTCGCGCCGCCCCCGCTGTTGTTGTAGTTGTTGTTGTTGTTGTAGTTCCTTCATGGGGAAGAGATGCGGGGAGGTATGGGGAGGTCCTAAACTTACTACTGGTGCCATACAATCACATTCTGGTGCAACGAAGAGTCAGAATTAATGGAAACGAGTCCTTAACTGACATAGACTAAGAATAACTAGCAAGATGTCCTATAGTTGTCTACGTGAGATGCGGTGAACCTGGGCACGACATTTAATGGGGGAAAAAGGGGAAGGTCGGGGCTACAGAGTGTTGTTTACAGACAATGGGACTAGGGAATGGGGGATTGGGGATAGTTGGGGAGTATTGGGGAAATAGGGGAATATTTACAAGCGGATATGGATGGAGGCCAAATCCCATATCCGCAACAATATATATATATATATATTTTCATATATATTGTTACGGACCGCGGATTAGATGTTATTTTGACCGAGCGGTGGTGTAACCGCGGCCGAACAGTTATTCCCCGACTAAAACCCGATTCAACCCAAACGATGGCCGTATCGCGCCACAGCTACTCAATCGGGAAAACTCTAAAGTGACCGAATGCAAAGAGGAAGAAGACGAACAGAAGAGTAACGGGATTTATTATTTACACACACAAGCAAAAAGGAGCAGTCACGATTATTTACAGGGACATGAGACGCAGGTGACACAGTGAATTCCTTATACAAGCTTAATTACCTACCCAGGACAGAACAAACAAAGACACTGACTCACGCGGGGAATTGCAGAGTGGATTGCTGGAAGGAGGTGTGTGGCTGGAGGGGGAGGACGGCACGGAGCTGGCTGGAGCTTGATCCCGCACGGGACGTCGGGCTGGACCTCGACGGCCGCTGATGCCACCGAGCCTGTCGTGTGCGCGGAGTCACGGGTCGGAGCTGCTTGTCTCAGTAAAAGCGCATCTGCTCTGGCGACCCAGCTCTTTCTTTGGACTCAGTAAAAGCGCAACTCTCTGACGACCCAGCTCTTTCTTTGGACTCAGTAAAAGCGCAACTCTCTGACAACCCAGCTCTTTCTTTGGACTCAGTAAAAGCGCAACTCTCTGACGACCCAGCTCTTGTCTCCTCCCTCCTTGTCTCAACTCTGTCAAAGCTCATCTCCTGGGACTCGACTGCTGGACTTGTCTCCTGGGACTCAACTGCCTCGGGAACGCCCCGCCGGCGGGTTATATAGGCCCCGCCCCTCAACCTTTGCGAACCTCCCCCAAACGTTCTTCCTCCGCCCTCTCTAGCCAAACCCCTTGTTCATGGTTGGTCGAGTGGGGCTGGCTCACTCCTCCCCTCTATGACGAGGTGGAGACACGCCTTTCTTCTCCAACCCTGCCTCGTGGCCAATGGTGGTTGAAGAGAAAACCGCCCAAAATGCAGTTGGCCATCGAAATGAAATGAAAGGGGACCTATTCTTATTTCACTTGGTACAATGGAGTATTTAAGTTAATGGGAGACACAGCCTTACCCTAAGACGCATAATAAGATATAAGCTACTGAACAGGGGTATTCTATGATTGGCTGACGTGGATGCTTCATGGACTAATTACCGAGACGCCCTTTTTATCTTTACACAACTCCGGAGGCAGGAGGCGCAGAATCAACAATAATAATAATAAAACACACAATACAAAAAAAACACAATCCTCATATCCGCAACACTGCACCCTCCTCCTCTTAGGCACGTCCCGGGCCTACAACTTTAATTTAGTGTGACACGTAGGTGTAGTTCCCTCTACTTTTAACCTGACCCTGAGTGCGACAGTTTTAAAACAAAAATAAATGTGTCCCGCTGCTCCATTGCACCCTGCCTAACAGACTTACGCCCACAGTTAACCGAATTGCGGAATGGTCCTCAAACTACACATTGACGGTGGGGAGCATTATTTACAATTGACACTATTTTATTTACAAAACTCAACCCAGGACCTGTAATTGTTCTTTCTGGGGGCGGGGAGACAGTCTGCTCTGCATCAATGCACCATGAAAGCACCTATAATGCACCAATACACACCCAAGCACCAATCGGTGCAGTCACCATTGTTCAATGAATGTTCATTAAAAATAAAATCAACAACCCCTAACCCTGTAGGTGGTCTCTTGCTCTTCGGCTCCCTCTGCTGGCTATTATTATCTCTTCTAGTTGTTGTCATTTTCTTTGCTTTTCTTACTGGCGGCCTATTTGAACTGAAAAATGCACCCAATGTGTCCTTTTTATTTTATTTTATTTATGGCCCACAGGGCCGACTAGTGTGGTTCACCTGTGGGGCATCGGTGCCCTGTGGCCAAGGTCCGCCAGCAAGATTTCGGGCCCTCATGGCCGGTTCCAGCAGAGGGGCCATGCCCCAACCCATGGGGTCCATAAGTGGTGCTCGGCCACAGGCATGTGGTCCATAATGTGGTGCATCGATGCAGACAGCTGGTTCTGGGAATTTCGGGCGCACAATGGCCGACTCACGCACGCTCCCTTCGGCGCCCAATGGCGCACAGGTCATGTGGGAGACAAAAGGGGAAAGACAAATGAGCGAGGGGTAAGGTCACAAGGGTACACGTCAATAAGGCAATGCAAGGCGAAATGCGTACGGAGAGCGAAATGAGAAAGCTCGTCCCTACTGTACGTCACCCCCCCCCCTGTCACCTACACTACCCTTGCCCTTACCCCATATGTACAAAATCTACACATTACCAATCCGTCGGTGCCGTCACGTCTTCCCATATTTCCCTTATACCAAATTCGTCTTCACAATCCCACTATCCAAAATTTGCCATCACCAATTCATCATCAATCATCAATCCTCGTAAGGAGGAAGAGATGGAACACAAAGCACAATGTCACACCCACGTCATGATGCGTCTCACAATCCAAAACATTTGCATCAAAAATAATTAAACATGGCATGGTGTGGAGTACCTGTCACCTCAGGTGAGTGCATGTAGATGGTGCGAGGAGACTTCAATCCTAACTATCCTCTAAATGACTTTACCACACGTTACACTACCCGGGGTCTTTCCCTGCCAATCCATTGGCCAACTTACACTATGGGTTCTAAAAACCAATTCCCATTGACCAAACTGTGGTGCTTCTCAATTTGGGGTCTCACTCCCCCGATTCACCTCCCGGTGCCCTTGCACAATTTCTGGGCTGTGACGTGTAGCTCTCCCAGCAGGTCTACCCACCTGCACACCTCCACCACTGCAGTTGCCACCTGAGCTTACCTAGCTCCTCACCCTAACCTAACTAACTGGGGAAGGCCCCTCCTGGCTCTGTCACCCCACTCGGTGCCCTCTGGCACTGGGCTACCCGGGTCCGTCCTCCGGATCCTCGGGCCCCATCCACAACAACTCTACTGGCTCCCAGAGCCCACCTGCGGCCTCACCTGGCCGACATCCTCACAGTGGTGGAGTGCCCAAACCAACTACACACACTAACAGGCTACACGCCCAGCCATTTCCACAACACTAATGCACCCATCCAATCACCATTCTTCCACCCGCACCACAGATGCCAATATCCAACCACAATTTACCTGTACCCTCTACCTAACACTTACACTACCCGCCCCGGGTATCCGTGATGGGGGTCCATCCTTCCACCATTCACACCTTCGCACCATCCACTCCACTCCACAATTTCCACCATACTCACTCCATGACCATCCATTCCAATACCCCATATATTCCACACTCCATGTATTCCACACTCCATGTATTCCACACACCTGTTGGTGCACACCTGTGCAATCATACCTGTTGCCACCTGCACCCTCCTCCTCTTCCTGGACCAGTTGGTCAACACAACACACCTCACCATCACCATCACTCAAACACTGCTCCATCCACCTGTCCAGTTGCACACCTGTGCAATCACACCTGTTCCTCACACACTGCTCAATACACTTGAATACACCTCCAACACTCACACGGCATCATCTGAACTACCTGTTGCCCTGCTAACTTAGTGCTCCCCGTCTTTCCTTTAAACTAAGCACATACCACGTCATTATCATCCACACTAATTTACCTGCGTCCCTAATACAGGTGTCATTGTCACTAACCAACCTTACCGTTACCTAATGTCATCTTCTAGGTCCCTACACACGATATATCCTAACCCACCTGGGCTAGTTTTCACTGCCATCAACCCCATAAGCTAGTGCTCCTTTGCCCCCTGCTGTGAGGGATGACAGAGTTGCCATCCCACCACATCGGGGACGTTCCACTACCAATTTTGCTCACCAAATTTCAACCAATCAAAAATTTTCCAATTACTGCCAATTCTATTCACTTTTCTAAATTTCGTATCAAATCACTATCACTATCACTATCACCATCATCATCACAGTCCGCTATATCCTAGCCTCGGTGCGTCATGACATCATTAAACTCGGCTTCGTAAAGCCGAGCAATGAATTCGGGTGGTTTGGTCGCCTGCAGGTTGAATCCGTCCGGCTTTCGGTTCAAGGGAGGTGGTTTGGTCGGGCCGAGATTCCACGCACCATCTCGGCGCGGCACCTTGCGGTCCCAGGCCCGATGGCTCAATCTCCCTCGGTCGGAACCCCGTCCCCACGAGGGGGCACCGTTCCGCTTCCTCCCACTCGCCCTTGAACCGGACCGGTCGCCTGGCCCGACAAGGCCCGGACTCGACCGTGCGGGGCGGGGCCAAGCCCGAATCGGCAACGACGCTTCGAAGAGAAACGACGCAGCTTCGATCCACGCTGGGCCCTGCATCCAACAAAGCACACCGCGCCCCGAGTGCTCGCATCGGCTATCCGTCGCTCTAACCGCTAACCCGGTTACCGTCGATGCTTCACCTGCATGCTCACACGCATACGCTACCCCTTTCACCCTCACAAAACCTGGCGTTCCAACGCCGTCCTTACATTCCACCAACGTACTCCCTGTTACACACCACACCTCTCGCGCACACTCTTGCGCACACCTCGGTCCACACCTCTCCTCCGTTACGTACTCCTTAACACTCACCATGGGCGTGCACTCTGGCATCCACCCACTAACGCGCTCACATGGGCTCTCCCACACTCGTGCTACTACCAACCCAGGTGTGCTTCCTCGCACACGTTCCACCACCACCTCACTCTCCGTGTCACACTCCGTACACCCCGACGTGCATTCTCGCTCGCACTCGGTTTCACTCCCACACTTTATAACACACTCACTCGCCGACGCACACTTTTTCCTCACACGCGTGCCATTTCCACTCACACGGGACCCTTTACCAACGCCCGGGTGCCATATCGATCCCAATCGCGTGACAATTCTCTTGTCGTTAAACATCCTCCTGCAAAATCTCCCCGCACAATACACAGCACGTCTCACCTTCGGGGTTCTTCTTCCTCCCTGCACCAAAACCTGCAAACTCTTTATTTGGTTAGTGCGTACATCATCATGATTTGAGCAGGGACTTTGTACATATTCCATTTCTCCCTGCAATTCCCGGGCTACCTCCATCATCTCCAATTTTAATTCCCAGCACTTTTTCTTTATTCACCTCGACGACCGTTGGCTTTAATAAAATTCCCTCTACCTCATCGGTCGCCGGCTTTTCCAAACCCCGTGTCGCGATTTCTACCCCCGTCATTGTACCCGTGCTTTTCTCAACTTCGTTCAACCAGTGCTTCTCGACCTGCTTTACCTCGTCGTGCACCGATGTGCCTCTCCCGCCGCCCATGCCGTCTACGAACTCCCCCATTTTTTTTATGCTGTCGTTTATTCGCTCCCGATATCCCTCCGGGTTGTCCTTTGCTTCCTTCCTCCTTTTTTCCATGTCGATTCCCTGGGTAGCCATCATTGCATCCAATCCCCTACTGTCACCCTTCATAGATGCCATGAAATGCGTCATAAATAGGCAAAAGTCCATTGGCACTGCGGGCTCGGCTGCCGCGACTAAATTTGGTGCCGCAACAACCATGTGCGCGAGGACGCCATCTTGCGCGCCCGAAACCTCGTGCGCGAGAGCGCCATTTTGCGCGTTTGATACCCCCTCAACCACATCCTCCATATACATTTCCCCGAGGTCCTGGGTCGATTCCACCCCGTCTATCTCTCCCACCGGCATCCCGTCGCCTTGACCAGCCATGGCGCGATTTCAAAATTCGGGTTTTGCTTTACAACACAAATTTCCAGCAGCTCGTAATTTTGAGCGCGTTAAGCGCGCTTCGGGCCTCGTATCTCACTCCCCGACACCAATTTGTTACGGACGCGGTTAAAATGTTATATTTGCCGAGCGGAGGCTCCGCGACCGAACAGTTATTCCCTGACTAAAACCCGATTCAACCCAAACGTTGGCCGTATCGCGCCACAGCTACTCAATCGGGAAAACTCTAAAGCGACCGAATGCAAAGAGGAAGAAGACGTACAGAAGAGTAACGGGATTTATTATTTACACACCAAAGCAAAAAGGAGCAGTCACGATTATTTACAGGGACATGAGACGCAGGTGACACAGTGAATTCCTTATACAAGCTTAATTACCTACCCAGGACAGAACAAACAAAGACACTGACTCACGCGGGGAATTGCAGAGTGGATTGCTGGAAGGAGGTGTGTGGCTGGAGGGGGAGGACGGCACGGAGCTGGCTGGAGCTTGATCCCGCACGGGACGTCGGGCTGGACCTCGACGGCCGCTGATGCCACCGAGCCTGTCGTGTGCGCGGAGTCACGGGTCGGAGCTGCTTGTCTCAGTAAAAGCGCATCTGCTCTGGCGACCCAGCTCTTTCTTTGGACTCGGTAAAAGCGCAACTCTCTGACGACCCAGCTCTTTCTTTGGACTCCGTAAAAGCGCAACTCTCTGACGACCCAGCTCTTTCTTTGGACTCGGTAAAAGCGCAACTCTCTGACGACCCAGCTCTTTCTTTGGACTCAGTAAAAGCGCAACTCTCTGACGACCCAGCTCTTACTTTGGACTCAGTAAAAGCGCAACTCTCTGACGACCCACCTCTTGTCTCCTCCCTCCTTGTCTCAACTCTGTCAAAGCTCATCTCCTGGACTCAACTGCTGGACTTGTCTCCTGGGACTCAACTGCTGGACTTGTCTCCTGGGACTCAACTGCCTCGGGAACGCCCCGCCGGCGGGTTATATAGGCCCCGCCCCTCAACCTTTGCGAACCTCCCCCAAACGTTCTTCCTCCGCCCTCTCTAGCCAAACCCCTTGTTCATGGTTGGTCGAGTGGGGCTGGCTCACTCCTCCCCTCTATGACGAGGTGGAGACACGCCTTTCTTCTCCAACCCTGCCTCGTGGCCAATGGTGGTTGAAGAGAAAACCGCCCAAAATGCAGTTGGCCATCGAAATGAAATGAAAGGGGACCTATTCTTATTTCACTTGGTACAATGGAGTATTTAAGTTAATGGGAGACGCAGCCTTACCCTAAGACACATAATAAGATATAAGCTACTGAACAGGGGTATTCTATGATTGGCTGACGTGGATGCTTCATGGACTAATTACCGAGACGCCCTTTTTATCTTTACACAACTCCGGAGGCAGGAGGCGCAGAATCAACAATAATAATAATAAAACACACAATACAAAAAAACACAATCCTCATATCCGCAACAATATATATATATATATTTTTTCATATATATATATATATATATATTTTCATATATATATATATATATATATTTTCATATATATATATATATATATATATTTTCATATATATATATATATATATATATTTTCATATATATATATATATATATATATATTTTCATATATATATATATATATATTTTTTCATATATATATATATATATATATATTTTTTTTCATATATATATATATATTTTTCTTTTTCGTATATTTTATATATATACAATATATATATATATATATATATATATTCTTTTTTTTTGCACAAAGTGTGGCTGTTTGTTTCAACTTGGTCACTGCATGCCAAGGTATATCTTAACGTGCCCCACAAAGTGACCTTTTTTGTCCTAGGCATCCTCTTTGGCCCACGGAAAAGGTGGATTATGATCTAAATGACATATTTCTCAAGGCTTTTGATACCTGCTTGCCTTCCTCTAATTACTCTAATGTTTTACTGATGTACCGATGTTTATTCGTTAAGGCATACAAGAGGTTAAAATTAGTTTCAGTTGTTGTATCCAATTTTATTGAAGTGCTCCTTTTAGGACGATTTTCTTGAATAAAAACCACCTTTAGAGGCCATTTTTCCCCGCAAAGTGGGGGTTGGCCTTTTTCGGGCACCGTGGTTGTTGTTGTTTTTGTTGGTCCCCTTTTTGAAGCAATGTTTTACGGTCGGATGCCCGGTCGGATGCCCTTCCTGCCGCCAACCCTGTTTGTCGCCTTTTTACGACACACAGGGAATTACCAGTGAACTGGTACTCAATTTGCCGACTTTGTAAGGATGACAGGCTGAGTCAACCTCCCTGGCGTTAATTCAGCGATCGACCGGGATTCGAACCCAGTATCCTAGGATCCTAAGCTGGCGCCCTAGCCGCTACACCAACACCAGGCTACACGACTTTCTTGAATGCTTCACATAAATCTGTCTGTCTGTCGTGATGGTGCAGAGGTAATGCACTTTTGAACTGTTGAGCCTCGGTTTGATTCCCGACCTGTCTTAATAATTGTCGGATTGTTGTTTGGTAGTCGTCACGAAGGGTGCGGTTCCTCGGGTGGACGTTAAGCCGGAGATCTGTCTTCGAGCTTTAGTTCGTGGACCTGAAACGTCCCACGATGCCTTGCGATGAAGAGAGTAGGGATGTGATCGCAGACACCGTGGCCAAGTTCTCAATTCCTGCCCCAGTGTGCAGAGGCACTCGATCAGCCCCATGGCCATGCCTCGGTAATGATGCAGCCAGCTGGCGAAATGTGTAATTGAATCCCGGTCACACGTGCTTTTGCTAACAATGACACAAACCCAAATCCTTTTAACATGCCTCTTCGTGCATCCCAATACCTGTCCTTTAGTCTATGCTGTATTGTACATGATGTCACCGAAGGATGTAACGCTCGTTTCTGATTTCAGACAGCCCAGATGCTACGCCTTTGACCAACTGATGCTGCAATTGACATTTTTCATGCTCAAACTTAAGGTTACAACTCTGTTCCTTATTTATTAAAAGTACTTTTTGAAAGGATAAATTTGACAGAACTGTCATCCCAGTGTTTCACAGGCAAGATGAGTCGTAAATGTGTGCGCCATACCTCGGATGGCCGTTAAACTGGGCATCCCATCTGCCAGCATTTTTTATTGGACATGAAGATTCCACTGTGTCCTTCGTGAAGAGTAGACAAGCTATCACCGGCACTCTGCACAAATTACAAATTCCTGCCCTAACCTTAATTGAATGTCAGACCTGCATGACCAGCCGGTTTGCGAAAATTTGGCCAAGGTTCTCCCAGCCAACCTTTTCAATAATGTGGGAATAAATGTGGCCATTAAAGAAGAAGAAGAAGATACTTCAAATTATATTCAGGTAGCTGCTTTACTTTGCTGTTGCAGGTATTCTTTCCGTATAGAAATTTTAATTACTATAAAAAAATTTGCCTCCCCAACATAATCGTTTACACTCGACTCTTCCCAAACCTTTTCATCTCCAGAATGCCGTAAAATACATAGAACCTCATGCACAGGTTCTCAAAAATGCAGCCCCTGTATACATCATCAATATAGCTGCCAAATGTTATTCTTGGTTGTGCCGTCACCTCCCCTTCTCCCCTCCTCTGGCCACATTGGAAAATGCTACAAACACTGTGCCTGGTAACAGTGACTTAATCTCGACCACAGTCTGTGCAACATTTAACACACACTTCAAATGTTTATATATTCTTCATTAAAAAAAAAAGTTTAATCCCAGAGTTCTCCTCCACTACCCCTGCCTCCCCCTACTCCTGCCTCCTCCCCTCCCGCCTCCGTCCCCAACCCTCCACTTCTTATCTTCTGCCGTAAAGTTGTTTCCCCTCCTCCTCCTACAGGAAGGGAAATGTATTGTTTTCTTTCTTCTCTTTTCCAGCAATTACAATCACACGCCATTCCTTCGCCTCTCAGCCATTCCTCTTTAAATTTGGCATGGAGGTATACCTTGGTCCAATAAACCTACATCTCAACTTCCATTGTGAAAAACTAAAAGAACACATGCATTTTGCCTTGTTATATTACCTTATGTTTCAGTTGATACAGGTGAAATTTGCCAAGGATGCCTTCAAACAGTCCCTATAATAAGGATTCATCGACACATTTCGGATTCATCATTCTTGGGATTA
This sequence comes from Myxine glutinosa, assembly GCF_964187855.1. Lineage (NCBI taxonomy): Eukaryota > Metazoa > Chordata > Myxini > Myxiniformes > Myxinidae > Myxine > Myxine glutinosa. The sequence goes on from NC_136266.1 coordinate 161,595,720, forward strand.
TACAGGGGGGTCAATGATCAAAAATGGTCACAACATTAAGGTTCTGGGTTCCCAAGCCCAGCTATATTCCAACCAGTCCAGACAAACATTGGCAAAACGATTCACCTTACTGCTTTAGATTGAGATTGGCATTAGTTTGGTTTCCTTTTCCTTAGATTCACGTAGGTCAAAGGTCGAAAATGGGATACAAGATTAACATTTGTGACCTTCAAAGCATTTGTATTTATCCATTCCAGACAAGATGGCACAACATACCTTACTATGGACAAAAGCAGGTGGACATTGGTCTAGTGTATTATTTTTGGTATTACATGGGTCAATGGTCAAAAATGGTGGCTAAATCAACGTTTTTGGCATGCCAGGCTTTTTTTCTTTTCTTTTTTTTTTAACCAATGCGGACAGGACCTGGCACAAACACCTCCTCAAAGCACCTAATGAAAAAGCGGCTTTTTCTCATGTCTTCCTGGCAATTTCACAAGGGCCAAAGGTCAAAATTAGTCACAAAATTTGGCCTTTGCAAACTAACCCAGATAAGACTGGGCAGAAAAAATACCTTGTGATATCCCCTCTAGACTAAAGGAGATCGACAGTAGTGTGGTGTCTTATTTTAGATTTTACAGGGGTCAAAGTGGATGGTGATGGTGATGGTGGTGGGGTTGAGGGTGGATAGGGTGCGGGCGGAGCCGGGTATTGCATTCGCTCGTGAATGCCTGCGATTCTACTTTTCAGTCCATTTAGCATTTCTTCGATTCTCAGTGTTAGAAAATGGCACCGAGTTGATGTCTTCAGCTGCGATTAATAATGCATAATCTTGCAGAAAAGGTTAATTATTTTCGGGAGCCACAGGACTCGCATGATAATTCCCAAACTTTTATTTCATCGACGCCACCTTGCACATGGCTTCCCAACAAGTAACGCCTTTCCTGCTTCGGAAAAAAAAAATTAATGTGCTAACACATTGATAATGTGCTGTTTCTTTGAAACATGGCAATTTTTTTTGAGATGTAATCTTCTGGGGTTTTTAAATATAACATGGTAGATATCCAGATAAATTCAGAAATAAATCGCTGTTGTTGAACTCTGTTACCTGTATGATGACCATGCTTATTGTGAGCATCCCCGAGTCATTAGAGGTTTCCACAAACGTAATGGAAACTTGCACACCATGTCACAACTTCAGAAGCACAAAAGTTGCCCATCAGGAATACAGTTGGTGAACTTGTTTTCAAGATCAGCATTTGTTAATATTGAATGTGCATAACTTAACTCCTCATTTTATTGAAGGTCAAAGTGCCTCATTGGTACAGCACAAAATATTCCACTCAAAAATGGTGACCAAAACCAGGAAGCCATTCCCGCCGTAAATCTGACTTTTGTATGAGCACGGAATGGCATTAATTACATGCCACGGCTTGCTCTGTGAACCCACAGCTAAGGGGTTGGCATGTCTGATTATAGAGGAAATGAATGATATTGTCGAGTCGGGGCGGGTGGTTTCGAGCAATGAGCAATGAATGATTTGTGTTCTCGATCGGGCATTCTGGTTCTGATTCATTGCTGTGCTATTATTTGCTGTGAAATTATCTGAGCACTTCCTCCTGACAGTGCAAGGGAGGAACACTTATTCCGAGCCTTTTGAGAACTCATGACGATGAAACTTTTAAGTTTTCCTTGTGCGTATCTGTGCATGTAGAAACTTGAAGGGCGTTAAAAATAATGCAATATAATGATTGACTTGCAACTGCAATTGACGTTCACATGGATTTGTGAACTGTTCCTGATAGATATATATATATTTATCTATCTATAAACCTCAATGGTTTACATTGTGTTTCATTCTTTTCCAGTCATAGAATGACAAAGAATGTGCCACGACATAACATAATGAAGGAAAACAGTAGAAAGGGGAGGGGAGGCACACTCACCAGGATTAAAGGACAAATATATAAGGAGCTAAAGGGGTGTGGGGAAGAATGAGTGCAATTGGAGCACACAGTGAATGAACAAGATTGAGACAGCTGCACACACTCGATCACAAAATCGGAAAAAGTGGAAACGTGGAAAGAGGTGGGCTTGGAGACGGTTAATGAGGGTATAAAAGATTATGGGTGTGGATGGGGCATGAACCGAGATGGTGGTGAACAGCTGTGTTGAATTCCTGGAAGGAAGAATGAGATTGAAGAAACTGAGGAGGTTGGTTCCACAGGCAGGAAGTTGAGGAACAAATGAGTGGAGATGAGTAGCAATTCGGGATTTTGGGAGTTTTACCAGAAGTGGGTTACTAGCAGACCATATGTGCTCTGCAGATACGTATAAGAGAGGGGAGGTGGGCGAGGGAGCAGAGCTTGTCACAAGGTGCAAGACCAAAAAGGAGGTAGTAGAAACCAGAGAGACCACCGACGTGTCTGCGATGTGAAAATGATAGGCCCAGAGACTCGGCTTCATTGCGGGAGATTTCCATGGCCTCAAGCTGAGCAAAATCTGAGGAATGGGTGTCATTATCCCAAACTGGATGAAGGCATTTGTCAGTAGATTAGGTAGATAAAAGTTCAGTTGTGACGAGGAAAGACTTTGCACGATGGAGGATGCCCAGTCTGTGACTTGCTTTGGAGCCAACTTAGATATACTGTGTTCAAAAAGTATCCGACCTTTATTTTTCGTGCGTAAAAAAAAAAGAAGCTAGGGAGGCGTTGATTGGTGCATGTATGTAGGCGATCCTAATGCGCACGCGTGAATTTTTTCCCACCTGCAGAAGCTGTCATTCGACAGCAGACCGCCGATGAGTGAGGACATGTAAGTGAGCGCCGTCGGATTTTAGTTTTTGACAAAATGACGGAAAAACCTGAACAACGCTACTGCATCAAATTTTGTGTAAAGCTTGGCGATTCCCAAGTGGAAACGATCCGCAAGATTCAACACCGTTCATTCCATTATGAAGGAGGATTTGGGCTTCAGGAGAATCTCAGCGAAGTTCGTACCAAAGCTGCTAACGATTGAGCAGAAGCAACTCTGTTTGGAGATCGCACAGGACATGCTGGGGACTGTGAACAACGATCCCAGCTTCCTCAACACAGTGATCACTAGCGATGAGTCCTGGGTTTATGGGTACGACCCAGAAACCAAGTTGCAGTCATCACAATGGAAGCATCCAACATCCCTGAGGCCAAAAAACACAAAATTTGATGCAGTAGCGTTGTTCAAGTTTTTCCGTCATTTTGTCAAAAACGAAAATCCGACGGCGCTCACTTACATGTCCTCACTCATCGGCGGTCTGCCGTCGAATGACAGCTTCTGCAGGTGGGAAAAAATTCACGCGTGCGCATTCGGATCGCCTACATAAGTGCACCAATCAACGCCTCCCTAGCTTCTTTGTTTTTTACACACGAAAAATAAAGGTCGAATACTTTTTGAACACACTACGTATGTGTTTGCCCAAGAAATATCATGGCTGGTAGTGAGGCCCAAATGTTTGAGTGACTGAACTTCTCCAAGAGGATTGTTAAGAAAGTAGATGGGGACATTTGCCAGATAGTAATTTCGGCAAGGTACAGTGAGAGTTGGAGAATTGTCTGGGTTGAAAGACATATTCCAAGTGTTTGACCAGCTCGTGATCCTATCAAGGTCAGAAGAGAGGGAAGAGGCTGCTGCCTGCCTATGAAGGATGAGGGATGTCACGGTAGAGAGTGGAGTCACCAGAAAATCGATAAAGATGATTTTCCATAGAGACGGAGAGATCATTTATGAAGATCATGAATAGGATTGGGACCAGAACACTGCCTTGGGGCACTCCAACCTTGACAGGGAGAGGAGATAAAAGGATTCCCTTGTGTCCCAGACATTGGCTGCGACAGTAGAGGAGGTCATTAAGCCATGTGTGGAGTTGGTCTTGGATGCCATACTGCCATAGGCAGAGAGTTTGGAAAGCAAGTCAAAATTCCAGACTGTATCAAGAGCAAGAGATATGTCCAGAGAGATGGCCATGATCTCATGTCTGACATTAAGGGCCTCCATCCATTGTTGCATGAGTAGAAGCAGCATGTCCAAGGTGGAGTGACCATGTCTGAAACCAAGTTGGTGATCTGATGAGATGAGGTTGTTGGAGAAGAGGAGGAAGGATTTCATATCAACTGCGATGATGGGTTTCATGACCTTGCTGATGATTGGAAGTAAGCTGATAGGTCTGTAGTTAAGAGAATCGCTTTTGCACCTTATGTAATGTCGTGATGTTGTATGAATTCCAAGCAGATGGAAGATGACCTAGGGCAAATGATAGGGTGAAAAGGGCAGACATTGGTTGGACAAGAGCAGCAGAGCAGGTTTTTAGGACACCTGAGCTGATACTGTCTGGACCATTTGCAGAATCCGAGTCGAGGGTTATCAGAAACATCTTCACCTTCAATGGTGAAAAATATGCAGATTTCAGGAGCAGTTGGGTTTGAATGGTTTGGGTGGGTGTCGAGAGTGAGTTGTTGGGGGATACAAGATTTGAAAGCAAACACAGAATTGAGGCATTCAGCCTTCTCACGAATGCAGTTGGCTACAGTGCCATTTGAAGAGAGGGAAGGGATGGAATGGGAGAACACTCCAGAGATGGACTCAACAAGTCGACTGCTCAACTGCTCTTGAGATCTCGCGAGATCTTTGTCAGCGAGTCACGTTTTTTGAAGCTGTCCACGCTCTCACGCTTTCGAAGTTAAGTAATTGTTCACAATTGTGTTTTTTTGTCGAAACTGTATTTATCTTTCGGTGTGTGCACCTATAGTGTGTCCTTCAGAAGATTATCGGTGTTAATTTTTCATACCTGTATAGAAAACCGTCGGTTAATTAGTGTCGCGTCTTTTGAGGCCTTGTAGGGTACCGTGTCCTACCTTGAGGCTTTGTTTTTCTCTCAGTGGTCCGTCGATTGTGCCCCAATTACTTTCGTTCTCTGTTTTTCCCAGTCTTTTCACCCCATACGTCCTTGTTTAAAATCTCCTCAAAAAAAAAGAAAAAAAAAGTTTCCTCCTTTATTCTTATTCGTTGGTCTTATTTGTTTAATCGTTGTTGTTATTCGTTCGTTTGTTCTTCGATCACCTGTTTCACCTCCATTTCCCCAGATAGTTTTCACTGTTAAGTTTAAAAATGTTTAAACTTTCCCCTGATGTACTGTATTCTGTCGTATATTATAACACCTTTTTATTCTTCTTCTTTAAAAGGGTGTTTTCGACTTCCTCACCAAATCTATTCATTCCAAAAAAAATTCCATCTCTTACAGTTCCTCTTTCAGACATTCCCTAAACTCACCTGGACTCCACCCCCCCCCCCCCCCCTCCAGCGTCCTTAAACGTATTTTTGACTTGAAGGTCACAAGAAACTCATTTTGCAATAAATGTTCGTTTCCCATGAATCATACACTTTCTAAAATCCAAGCTCACCCCTCCCCTCCAAAACTTCCCCATCACCCCTCCCCTCCAAATCTCCCCCCTTGCCCCTCCCCTCCAAATCCTCCCCATCACCCATCTCTTTCAAATCTTCCCCCTTGCCCCTCCCCTCCAAATCTTCCCCATCACCCATCCCTTTCAAATCTTCCCCCTTGCCCCTCCCCTCCAAAACTTCCCCATCACCCCTCCCCTCCAAATCTCCCCCATTGCCCCTCCCCTCCTAGACTCCCCCCTCACCCCTCTCCTCCAAATCTCCCCCATCTCCCATCCCTTTCAAATCCTCCCCTTGTCCCTTCCCTCCTAAACTCCCCCCTAGCCCCTCCCTTTCAAATCTCCCCACCCTCATTTCTTCTCTATTTCCCCCCTCTAGCCCCTCCTCTTCAAAGCATCCTCCCCGCTTCTTCCCCCTTCCAACCCTCACTTCCATCTCCCCCAACCTTCTGCCTCGCTCTTCCCCCTCCTCAAATAACACCTCACTGTGCCTCACCCAATCACCATCAAACCTTTTGTCCACCCCATCCTTCCCTTTCTCCGAGCTATTCTGAAATCTGACACACCTTCAACAGCTCTCCCTACCTCTTCCTCCTCGTCCACATCTTGCCCTACCCCTCTCCCCCACCCCCCTGTTCTGTATCCGATGCTCCCCCTTCCTCTTCATTAATGGTATGGACCTCAAACATCCGGGGCCTTTGCTCGAACTTGACTGATCTCTCCATACAGGTTGCTTCTGACAAACCAGACGTGATCTGCTTAACAGAAACTTTCCTCCTTCATGATGTCTCTGATTCCTTAGTATCTCTCCCGGGTTACTCCCTCTTCCGGTATGATAGACCTGAGCCTCGTCCTGGAGGTGGGGTTGCTATCTTTATAAAAAAAAAACTCTCCATCACTCGCCCTGCACTGCCCTCTCTCCACCTCACCCCCAGGAATACCTCTGGCTACGGCTTCCCCTTCGCTCCCACCCTTTGTTCATATGTGTGTTGTACCGTCCACCAAACAGTGATGACTCCATCTACATCTCGCTGTCTGATAATATGGACCAACTTCTATCTACTCATCCCAACTCTCTTTTCCTCATATGTGGTGATTTCAATTGTCACCATGCCAGTTGGCTGGGTGTGGGTACCTCTCTCACCAGCCATGGCTCCTCAGCAAAGGACTTCTGCGACTCACTGGGACTGACACAATCTGTCAATTTCCCGACCCGGATCTCAGTCAACGGAGCATCTTCTCTTCTGGACTTGGTTATGACTAACTTCCCTGAAAATGTCTACTGCTCTTCTTCTGCTCCAATCGGCTCATCTGATCATGTGCTTGTTAAAGTTGACATCTCTGACCATTCTCAGAGAGCCTCCTCAGTGTCGACGAGTCTGGCATTTCACTCAGGCCAACTGGCACGGTCTTCAAGCAGCCATCAATCATCTGGACTGGTCTCCCATCTCGACCGCCTCTGACATCAACTCATCCTGGGAATTCTTCCAAAGTAAATTGCTCTCTCTCTCATGCACAGATTTATCCCATTTCGTCTTCAGTTTTCATAACCTTCCTCCCATCCATGGTACACGGAATCTTGTGGTGAGGCTTTTGCCCAGAAACAACTTGCCTTCGTCTCCTGGAAAGCAAATCCAACGGAAGGAAATCTCATTTCCTTTCACAAAGCCCGAAACAAGTGTGTGTCCACCCTCAGGAGAGCCAGGAAACAATATCTCTCCGTTCTCAAGACCGAACTCTCTTAACTGTCTCCCTCTTCCAAATCCTGGTGGCATCTGGTCAAATCTGTTTCTGGTGTTTGTTCCCCCTCCATCCCCTCCCTTACCTCAAACGGCTACACAGCTGACTCCGCACGTGAAAAAGCTGATTGCCTCAACTGTGTTTGCCTCTAAATCCTGTGTCCCAAACCCATCCCTCTCTGTACCCACCGTACCCAGTCGTACCCAGCTGCTCCTGGACTCTGTGTCCTTTCCTCCTGACAAGGTGGAAATGTTTCTGTCAACCCTCGACTCTGATTCTGCAACTGGACCTGACGGCATCAGCCCACGGATCCTAAAATCCTGTTCTTCCGCTCGGCCACTCCCTCTATCTGTTCTCTTCACCCTCTCTTTTGCTCAAGGTCATCTGCCATCTGCTTGGCACTGAATGGATTTCTCTCATCTCCCCTTCCTGTTCAGGTTGGAGTTCCCCAAGGCAGTGTTCTGGGCCATGTGCTTTTTCTGGTCTTCATCGATGATCTCTCTGACTCTCTTGAAAAGCCTCTCTATCTCTTTGCTGATGACTCCACTCTCTGCCGCTCCATTCCTCATCCCTCAGATTGGCAGTCTACAGCCTCCTCACTCTCTGCAGACCTGGACAAAATCACAGACTGGGCAAACAAGTGGAACATGTCTTTTAATCCTGACAAATCTCACACTCTTACGATGTCTCTCCGAAAAGACCGACTGGACAACCCTCCCATCCACTTTCTGAATGATCCTCTCCAAGAAGTTCTATCACTCAAGCTTTTGGGTCTCACTATCTGCCATGATATTTCCTCGGAAAACCACATTTCCAAGCTGGCCTCCAAAGCCAGTCGCCGACTGGGCATCCTCCGTCATGCGAAGTCCTTCCTTGGCACGCCTGAGCTCCTCACCACATACAAGGCTTTCATCCGCAGCTCAATGGAGTACTGCTCTCCCCTCTGGGCTGGTGTTCCTGCCTCACACCTAGCTCGTCTTCACGTTGTTGAAATCAAAGCGTTCAGAATCATTGGAATCTCCCGCGATGAAGCTATCTCTGTGGGCCTTTCACTTAATCACCGCAGGCAGGTTGGTGGTCTTTCCGTCTTCTACCGACTCCTCTCCGGCCTTGCTCCCCCAGCTCTCTCTGGGCTCTGTCCCACAAATATTCCTGCAGGTCGCACAAGATCTGCCTGCAACCCTCTTATGGTTAAACTGCCAAAATCAAGACTCTCTGCTCACCTTCACTCCTTCATTCCTCTTTTCTCCCGCCTCTGGAACAAACTCACTCACTCTCTTCAATCCCACTCCTCCCTCCAGGTCTTTAAAACAGCTGTTCACCACCAGCTCTTATCTTCCCCCATCCAAAACCTTGATCTTTTCTACCCCTGCTAATTTCACCCCAAATCCACTTTTTTGAAATACCAACTTCTTTCCTGGAAGTCCTTGGTGTCCTTGTGTTTTATACCTCTCCCGCCTCCCCATAAGCCCTCTCCCTTCCACACATCTCCCGATGTCCCTGCTCTCAAATGTTGTGTTTGTGTGCTTCCCCTTCTCTCCCCATCTTGTCTACCGCTCCCTCTTTTTATATATTTTGTTCGTCTGTTTGATTATTTTTTTTGTGATAAATGTTAGCTCTTTCACGAGCCTCGATTCTGTATACAAAAAATATATATATATATATATATATATAAAACACACACACAATTTGCCACCTGGTCTGAAGGAGACAGTTTTGAGAGTTCAGCCTCAAGGTTGGACAGATCTTGTCTGGCTCTACTGAGAATGGATATGCAACTGTTTCGTGCTTTGTGGAATGATCTGAGATTGCCTTCAGTTGGATTGGCCCTCCAGGAAGAGAAGTCAAGTTGTTTCAGAGCAACTGGCTCGCCACAGGATTTGATCCAGTGTAGCATGGGTGGGAAGCAGAGAGAAAAAAAGAGAGAACAAGTACACATACATTCAAAGTACACCGCCCCCATGCCAAATAATTAAATATCCTACAGCGCGGCATTGCCGGGGCGCCTCCGGCGCCCGGCAATACCGCAGTGGCGCTCATAGAGGCTGCATTGGGAGGGAGAGATATACATCTAATTGATTGATTAATTGTATAATTAAAATCAATAAAAGATTATCACAAAATATTTTCTTAATCAATTGGCTCATACCATAACAAAACCACTTGTGCTTCATCCGAAGATGTATCTTTTAGAAATTTAATCAAATAAGTCATTAATAAAAAACTAAATAATTAATTGATTAATCAATAAGTAATTCATCGATTAATCAATAAATAATGAATCGATGAAATGATTAATCAATTAATCAAAAATATCCTTGATAGCCACATCACTTGGTCACTGTCATGTCCAAATATTAGCTTCCCAGCTCAAAAGGTGCCTGAGATATTGGTCAAATGAGAAAGAAAATAAATAAATGATTAATAATGAAGATAAATAAATAATAATCATTAAAAAATTAAATTATCAATCAATTCGGTCACAGAACACATAAACCACCACCATTTCATCAGAATCTGTAACTGGGGGAAAAATTTTTTTTTTAGTAATTAATCGAATAATTAAATAATTAATCGATACATTGATTAATTGATTAATCAATAAATCAAAAATATCCTTGATAGCCACATAACCTGGTCACTCATGTCCAAATATTAGCTTCTGAGCTCAAAAGATGCCTGAGATATTGGCCAAATGAGAAAGAAGATAAATAAATGATTAATAATGAAAATAAATAAATAATAATCATTAAAAAATTAAATTATTAATCAATTCGGTCAGAGAACACATAATAAACCACCACCATTTCATCAGAATCTGTAACTTAAAAAAAAAAAAAAAATTTGTCATTAATCAAATAATTAAATAATTAATCGATTAATTGATTAATTGATTAATTAATAAATCAAAAATTGCCTTTGCAGCCAAATCACCTGGTCATTGGCATGTCCAAATATCAGCTTCCTAACTCAAAAGGTGCCTGAGTTAATGGTCAGAAGAGAAATGAAATTTAATTAATTAAATAAGTACTTAATTAATCGCTAATAATTAAATAACTCATCAATTAATTGATTAATCAAAAAACAAAAAATACCGTTTTTGACAAAGGACTTGCTCACTATTGTGCCGAAATTTCAGCTTCCTAGCTTAAAGGATGGCTGAGATATCGTCCGGACAAACAAACAAGAAAGCAAGAAAGCAAGAAAGAAAGAAAGAAAACAAGAAACCAAGAAACCAGAGTGAAAACTGAGTACTCTCTTTCAGCGTGCGTCACTGCCGAGCCCCCTTTGGTGCCCGGCAATGACGATTTGCAATGCCTGGAGATGGCATAGGAAAGGAGCGGTGTACAAAAAGAGAGAAAAAGAGAGAGAAAAGAGAGAAAAAGAGAGAGAAAAAGAGAGAAAAAGAGAAAAAGAGAGAAAAATAGGTAAAAAGAGAAAAAGAGAGAAAAAGAGGTTAAAAAAAGAAGAAGAGAAAAACAGCATAAAAATAGGTAAAAAGAGAGAACAACATGCATTTTAAGGCCATTTTCCCTGCTAGAGCGGGGGTTAGGTAAAAAGAGAGAAAAAGAGGTAAAGAGAGAAAAATAGGTAAAAAGAGAGAAAAAGAGAGAAAAACAGGTAAAAAGAGAGAAAAAGAGCGAAAAAGAGGTAAAAAGAGAAAAATAGGGAAAAAGAGAGAAAAATTGGTAAAGAGAGAAAAAGAGAGAAAAAGAGAGAAAAGGAGAGAAAAAGAGAGAAAAGAAGAGAAAAAGAGAAAAAGAGAGAAAAAGAAATTGAGTGGAAGTGAGAGAGCGAGAGTTAACATCAGGGGCAGTAGATATGGGATACTAGTCCTGAAGAGATGTCTGCTTGCAGTCTGCCTGCAAATCAGCCCAAGTGAACTGCTTTTGTCACAGATACTGAGGCAGCTCTTGGAGTATTGCCACAGTGATGTTGACTCTCGTAAGCACCATTGGATGTAGCAATTGGAGCAGAAAAAGAACAGGAGACATTAGTGGTCATTGCCGAGTCCACAAGGGAGGATTTGCCATTGACATAAATCCGGGTCTGAAAGTTCAAATTGAGTCAGGCCAAATGGAGTCACAGAAATCCTTTGCTTCAGTGTCATGGATGGTGAGAGAGGGACCAGCACTTCACCAATTGGTATGGTGACAATTTAAATCACCACATGAGGAAGAGAGTTTGGATGGGTGGGTAACACTTGGTCCATGTTGGGAGGGAGAGATGGAGACACACACACACACACACACACACACACACACACACACACACACACACACACACACACACACACACACACACACGCATCTCCTCTGTCCACCTTAGGTAATGGAGGTGAAAATGCAGAATTTGGCTTGGAAGGATGGCATATCCCACAATATTTTTTCCATTATCATAGTTTTGCAATGACTGTGTAAAGTGTATCTATCATGAGGATGTCATTGTTTCAGCTTCAAAGTTTTTATTTTTAATTTTTTTCCCCTTCTCAAAGTCCAAGCCAAAAACATGACCTTATGACCTTATCTCCAAAAACAAAAACATGACCTTATCTCCAAATGGCATTGGACAACTCACCCACGACTGGGAAGAATGTACATATAAAAAATGGATGAATATCTGTGTCAATTTATCTTTGGGGGGGCAAAAACTTTTACCTTCCACTCATATATATATATATATATATATATATATATATATATATATATATATATATATATATATATATATATATTGTTGTGGATATGAGGACTGCATATATTTTTTTTTATTGTGTGCTGTATGATTATTATTATTGTTGTTGTGCTGTGCCTCCTGCCTCCGGAGCTGTGTAAGATCAAAAGGGCGTCCCATAGTCCACAAGCATACACGTCAGCCAATCATAGGATATTCATGTTCGATAGTTATATCTTATTCTGTGTTTTAAGATAAGGCTGTGTCTCCCATTAATTGAAATACTCCATTGCACCAGTGAAAGAGAATAGATCCCCTTCCATTCCCATCCCCAAAAATCCCCATTTCCTTCACATCCCCCCTTTCGTGATTGCCGACCCTCGATTGCCATATTACATCCCCTCTCGTCATTGCTGAGCCTCGATTCCCAATCACCTCCCCTCCAATAACCGCCATTGACCACGAGGCTCGAGTCAGGGAAGAAAGGCGTGTCTCCACCTCGTCAGAGGAGGGGAGGGGCGCGCCCGCCCGTCGTCGTCCGGGGCGGAGCCCGAGGGTCGTGCGACCAGCCAGGGCCGAGGTGAGCGCCCCGATGGGCGTGTCCAAAGCGCCGGGGGCGTGATCGCTGGGGGGCGCTATAAAAGGGCGCAACCGGAAGTGGAGGGGGAGAAGAAGAAAGAGAGATGCACTCTGGGTTGGTCGGAGAAAGAGAGAGAGAGGAGGAGTTGGTCGCACCGAGAAAGAGAGAGAGAAGAGTTGGTCTGAGTCGGTTGCAAAAGGAGGGTCAGTGGTCACAGTTGGTTGCGGTGGTGAGGAGTCGGTGGTGAAAAGCGAGTGAGACAAGTCCTGGGAACGCAGCGGACGGAGGCCGCAGCCGCAAGACCACCCAACCGCCAAAGGGGGCCTGAACGGCGGTTTGGAGCAGGGCCAAAGAGGAACGGCGGCTGCTGAACGCGCCGGTTGTGCTGCGGGACCCCCCTTGGACCTCTCCCTCTCCCTCCAGCCATCCACCTTCTGCCATTCCTGGCATCCCCCGCGTGAGTCAGCGTTCTGTTTGTTCTGTCCTGGGATAAGTTAAGCCTGTAGGTAAGCTAAATTTGCACTGTGTCACCTGCGTCTTATGTGTTGTAAATAAAACTTGATTGCTCCTTTTTGCTTGTGTGTGTAAATAATAAAACCCATTACTCGTCTGTACGTCTTCTCGTTTTATTCCTTTTCCTCTTTGCATTCGTCGTTTTTGTCTTTTCCCCTCATTGAGCAGCTGCGGTGCGATCCGGCCAAAGTCTGGGTGAATCGGGTGAGTTTTGTTAGGTCGCGGTTTTAAACCACCGCTCGGTCTATAACATCCTAACCGCGATCTATAACAATATATATATAAACTGTATATATATATATATATATATATATATATATATATATATATATATATATATATATATATATATATAGATATATATATATATATAGATATATATATATAGATATAGATATAGATATATATATAGATATAGATATAGATATATATATAGATATAGATATATATATAGATATAGATATATATATAGATATAGATATATATATATATATCTATATTATAATAGCCGTAGATGATTCTGTCTGTCTGTCTGTCTATCTGTTGGGTGTCTGTCCGGGGTGTGGCTTACTCGGTTTGCAGAGTAGCTCCACCCATAGCTCCACCCATTCTGGGAGTGGCTATAAACAAATATCCACCATTTTATTAACTCGCATAGCTTTGAGTCCTGTTTTGTAGGCCCGTGGTGTCTTGCTCTCCCCCAGTTTTATTTCAAATCAAATTCGATAAATCATTTCATTTTTCACAGTCGCTAACATAGTTTTAGACTCGGTTGAAAAAAAACGGGAAGAAAATCCGATGAAAGTTGCCGTTTATAGAACGAAATGAATTCTCAAAGGCCTGTAACTTCAAGGCCATTGAGTCTCTCTCACGCCTTTATCTCCAATCTAACTCACCATATGATTTCATTTTCACTCACCATTTTTACTTTTAGACTCGGTGTCAGCAATAATTGAGAACAATCCACACACGCGGGAAAATGCAGAGATATATTTTTTTAAATCGCGTCATGGTGTATCATACACCGCCCAACATGACACCGCCGGCAATGTGTCGATATATATTAAAAATTCGCTTTTGCTTTTCCGTTATGATATATTACTATTTCGTTTGATGATAGTCGTCACAAAAACGTCAACAATGATGCCGACATATATTTCTTCGTTTTTATTTCATTCAACATATTAGCCGGAAGTAAAATATGTTTCAGGAAATTACCGAGAGATATTTTTTCGTTTTTTTTATTAGTTATGTGCGCATACACTTTAAATAGGTTTATTTGAAATCTTTAATTTTCCACAAACATTCCACACACGCGGGAAAATGCAGAGATATATTTTTTAAAATCGCATCATGGTGTATCATACACCGCCCAACATGACACCGACGGCAATGTGTCGATATCTATTTTAAATTCGATATATCATTTCATTTTTCACAGTCGCTAACATAGTTTTAGACTCGGTTGAAAAAAAACGAGAAGAAAATCCGATGAAAGTTGCCGTTTATAGAACGAAATGAATTCTCAAATGCCTGTAACTTCAAGGCCATTGAGTCTCTCTCACGCCTTTATCTCCAATCTAACTCACCATATGATTTCATTTTTATCGATGGTTTTAGAGTCGGTGTCAGCAATAATTGAGAACATTCCACAGACGCGGGAAAATGCAGATATATTTTTTAAAATCGCGTCATGGTGTATCATACACCGCCTAACATGACACCGACGGCAACGTGTCGATACATATTAAAAATTCGATATATCATTTCATTTTTCACAGTCGCTAACATAGTTTTCGACTCGGTTGAAAAAAAACGGGAAGGAAATCCAATGAAAGTTGCCGTTTATAGAACGAAATGAATTCTCAAACGCCTGTAACTTCAACTTCAAGGCCATTGAGTCTCTCTCACGCCTTTATCTCCAATCTAACTCACCATATGATTTCATTTTTATCGATGGTTTTGGACTCGGTGTCAGCAATAATTGAGAACATTCCACACACGCGGGAAAATGCAGAGATATATTTTTAAAAATCGCGTCATGGTGTATCATACACCGCCCAACATGACACCGACGGCAACGTGTCGATATATATTAAAAATTCGCTTTTGCTTTTCCGTTAAGATATATTACTTTTTCGTTTGATGACAGTCGTCACAAAAACGTCAACAATGATGCCGACATATATTTCTTCGTTTTTATTTAATTCAACATTATTAGCCGGAAGTAAAATATGTTTCAGGAAATTACCGAGAGATATTTCTTCGTTTTTTAAAATTAGTTATGTGCGAATACACTTTAAATAGGTTTATTTGAAATCTTTAATTTTCCACAATATAATTTACTTGCCATTTATCATTTGATGATTACGAGACAAATTCCTCTTGAGGATCGTGACAATTCATGCGCTGCGTGGAAACTTCTATTTCCAAAATGAATGAGACGATCGATGAAGAACGCAGACTTGAACAGGATGCAGCAAGAAAACGAATGAGACGGGCGAACGAGTCCATCGACGAACGTCAATGCAAACTTGCGGGGTCACCCGTGGGAATCCCACGGGCATGGATGTGTGTGACATTTCGACATATTGAGTTAGATGCTGCACATTCATTTTTACAAAATGGTTACTGGCAAGTCATCAGATCCAGAAATGGTGTAAAAACCACTGTTTAGAGGCCATTTTTCCCCGCAAAGCGGGGGTTGGCCTTTTCGGGGACCGTGGTAGTTGTTGTTTTTTTGTCCCCTTTTTGAAGCAATGTTTTACGGCCGGATGCCCTTCCTGACGCCAACCCTTTTTGCCGCCTTCAACGACAAACAGGGAATTACCAGTGAACTGGTACTCAATTAGCCGACCTCGGAAGGATGACAGGCTGAGTCAACCCCCCTGGCATTAATTCGGCGATCGACCGAGATTCGAACCCAGGATCCTAAGCCGGCACCCTAGCCGCTAGCCCAACACCAGAAATGGTGTCATGAACACAATTTATTTACGCACAAGCACAAAAGCAAGACGGGCCGATTTCCGATTCCGACGGGCGAGACGGGCCGATTTCCGATTCCGACGGGCCGATTTGGAGCAAGAAAAAGAACGAGACGGGAGAAAAAGGAGAGAAACGAGACGGGGAAAGCCGATTGGAGAGGAGTGTGAGGCACGATTGGAGAGGAGTGTGAGGCGTGATTGGAGAGGAGTGTGAGGCGTGATTGGAGAGGAGTGTGAGGCACGATTTGAGAGGAGTGATTGGAGGGGAGTGTGAGGCACGATTGGAGAGGAGTGTGAGGCACGATTGGAGAGGAGTGTGAGGCGCGATTGGAGAGGAGTGTGAGGCGCGATTGGAGAGGAGTGTGAGGCGCGATTGGAGAGGCGTGTGAAGGATTGGAGAGGAGAGGAGTGTGAGGGATTGGAGAGGTGAGGGATTGGAAAGGAGAGGGATGTGAGGGTTTGGAGAGGAGAGGAGTGCTAGGTGGAGAGAGGAGAGTGTCAGGTGGAGACAGGAGAGTGTCAGGTGGAGACAGGAGAGTGTCAGGTGGAGAGGAGTGAGGGGTCACATATTATGTGAAATAAATAAATTGTGTTCATCACACCATTTCTGGATCTGATGACTTGCCAGTAACCATTTTGTAAAAATGAATGTGCAGCATATAACTCAATATGTCGAAATGTCACACACATCCATGCCCGTGGGATTCCCACGGGTGACCCCGCTAGTATATATATATATATATATATATATATATATATATATATATATATATATATATATATATATATATATATATATATATATATATACAGTGGAACCTTGACTTACGAGTTTAATTCGTTATGTGACCGAGCTCGTAACTAAAATTGCTCGTATCTCAAATCAAATTTCCCCATTGAAATGCATTGAAATGCTATTAATCCGTTCCAGCCCGCCAAAAACCACACCAATTTTTTTTTAAATATACAGTATATATAAAAATATCTCGCGCTTTATATTTCACCTGTATGCAGCATACAAGTTGGCAGGATGGCCTGGACTGGAGGTACGCACACTTGACTCTAAAGTCTAAACTGTCCAGCCTGGGTTTGAATCCCGACCCAGCTATAACCTGTCATGGGTGAATCACAGGCAGGGTGATTCATCAATGTGTGTACCGCTAAACTGGGCGCCCCGTTTGCGTCCCATTAGTTGTTGGATGTTAAGGATCTCACCGTGTTTTCCACAAAGAGAAGGCGAGCTATCGCCGGCACTCTGAACAAGTTGTGGCCTGGCATGGCATGAACATGAAAACATGAACATGAACATGAAATGTTCGACATGAACATGAAATTTTCCAAAATAACCAAAATGCGAAAACAAAAATGCAGCGCTATACGACAGAGATACTGTACGTGCACGGCAAGATAACCACGTGACCGGAACCCACCTGGCGGCGTAAACTCAAAATAACCAACATGCGAAAACAAAAATGCAGCGCTATACGACAGAGATACTGTACGTGCACGGCAAGATAACCACGTGACCGGAACCCGCCTGGCGGCGTAAACTCAAAATAACCAACATGCGAAAACAAAAATGCAGCGCTATACGACAGAGATACTGTACGTGCACGGCAAGATAACCACGTGACCGGAACCCACCTGGCGGCGTAAACTCAAAATAACCAACATGCGAAAACAAAAATGCAGCGCTATACGACAGAGATACTGTACTTGCACGGCAAGATAACCACGTGACCGGGTGGCGAAAGCTCGTAACTCAGATCTCGGCTCGCATCTCAAAGCAATAAACCGCCCGAGCGACGGCTCGTATCTCGAAAAACTCGTAAGTTGGGGCACTCGTAAGTCAAGGTTCCACTGTATATATATATATATATATATATATATATATATATATATATATATATATATATATATATATATATATATATATATATATATATATATATATATATATATATATATATATATATATATTGTTGCGGATATGAGGACTGTATTTTTTTATTGTGTGCTTTATTATTATTATTGTTTATTCTGCGCCTCCTGCCTCCGGAGTTGTGTAAAGATAAAAAGGGCGTCTCGGTAGTTATTCCATAAACACCACATTGCAGGACCCGATAAAACCCTTGTTCAGTAGCTTATATCTTATTATGTGTCTTAGGGTAAGGCTGTGTCTCCCATTAATTTAAATACTCCATTGCACCGAGTGAAATAAGAATAGGTCCCCTTTCATTTCATTTCGATGGCCAACTGCATTTTGGGCGGTTTTCTTCAACCACCATTGGCCACGAGGCAGGGTTGGGGAAGAAAGGCGTGTCTCCACCTCGTCATAGAGGGGAGGAGTGAGCCAGCCCCGAACAACCAACTGAGCACGAGGGGTTTGGTTTGAGAGGGCGGAGGAAGAGCGTTTGGGGGAGGTTCGCAAAGGTTGAGGGGCGGGGCCTATATAACCCGCTGCGGGGCGTTCCCCAGGCAGTTGAGACAAGGAGGGAGGAGACAAGAGCTGGGTCAAAGGGAGATGAGCTTTTACAGAGGAGAGAGGAGTACAAGAAAAGAGCTGGGTCGTCAGAGCAGATGCGCTTTTACTGAGTCCAAAGAAAGAGCTGGGTCGTCAGAGCAGATGCGCTTTTACTGAGACAAGCAGCTTCGACCCGTGACTCCGCGCACACGACAGGCTCGGTGGCATCAGCGGCCGTCGAGGTCCAGCCCGACGTCCCGTGCGGGATCAAGCTCCAGCCAGCTCCGTGCCGTCCTCCCCCTCCAGCCACACACCTCCTTCCAGCAATCCACTCTGCAATTCCCCGCGTGAGTCCGTGTCTTTGTTTGTTCTGTCCTGGGTAGTATGTAAGCCTGTTAGATAAGCTAGTATTTTCCCTGTGTCTCTAAAAGCTTCTGTATATTATTTTCGTATCTTTCCTTCTCCTTGGTTACTTTGAGCCTGTAAATAGTAATAAATAGTAATTGTATTTCGAACCTTTCTTTGCCTTCGTCTTCCTTTTCTTCACATCCGTGTCGTCTTAGTCTTTTCCTGATTGAATAGCGGTGGCGCGATACGGCCAACGTCTGGGTTGAATCGGGTTTAGTTGGGGAATAACTGTTCGGCCGCGGTTACACCACCGCTCGGTCAAAATAACATCTAATCCGCGGACCGTAACAAATTGGTGTCGGGGAGTGGGATACGAGGCCCGAAGCGCGCTTAACGCGCTCAAAATTACAAGCAGCTGGAAATTGTTTTGTTTTAAAGAAAAACCCGAATTTTGAAATCGCGCCATGGCTGGTCAAGGCGACGGGATGCCGGTGGGAGAGATAGAGATAGACGGGGTGGAATCGACCCAGGACCTCGGGGAAATGTATGTGGAGGAAGGAGAGGAGGAGAACATTGGCAATGTGGTTGAGGGGGTATCAGGTGCACAAAATGGCGTGCTCGCGCACTTGGTTGAAGGGTCCCAAAATAGCGGCGCCGCGGAGGGCGAGCCCGCGGTGGCGGCTGGGGACGCTGGGCAAACCGGGTTTGACCTCAGATTATTCTTGACCCAACTGATGGCAAAAATGGATGCTCAGGGTGAGCGATTGGAGGGCCAAATGGGGGTAATGGGGAACCGGATAGAGGCTCAGGGTGAGCGAATGGGGGCAATGAGGGACGAAGCAAGGGCTAATAGTGAGCGATTGGGGGGCGAAATGGGGGGCAAAATGGGCGAAATGGGGGGCAAAATGGGAGAAATGGGGGAACGGCTAGAAGCTAAATTTGAGGGGTTAGACAACGGGATAAAAGAGGTAAAGAATGGGTTAACGGGGGTGGAAAATAGAATGGCTGCCCAGGAGAATCAGTTAGAGGGGGTGAAAAACGGGTTAATGGGGTTAGAAAATAGGATGGAAGACAAATTGCGGGAGATAGGGGAGCAATCCGCCCGAGAAATTAAACAAATGGGAGAGCAGATAGAGGAGGTGAAAATCGGGGTAGAAACCAAATTGGATGCTCAGAGGGATGAATTGGGACAGATGAGGGCAGCATCTACAAAAGAGAGGGAGGAGATGAAGGAGGAGATATGACGAGGTGTAAGTGAGGAGGTCTCGGGGGTATGCGAGGAGGTAAAGCGAGGCGAAAAGCGTATAGAGAAAGAGGTGAGGAATAATACGGCTAGGTTACAGGGGGGCATAGAGGGTCTGACGAAGGGAGTAGAACAGCTGACAGTGGGACAAAAGGAACTAGTGGACCAAGTGGAAAAGAACACTGCAATAATCGGGGGGTTAAAAGCGACACAAAGACATCAAGGACGACTTAATAGCGACAGAGGCAATGTCAGATGGTACGTGAGGGACTGACAACGAGGTTGGACGAGGTGACAGAGGTGACAGAGGTAATGGAGACGAAGGACCGAGAGGTGAGGACGCACATAGAAACGGTCAAGGTAGCCTTAGAGGACGAACTTGAGGAGACGCACCGGGAAATAAAAGAGGTGAAGCAAAAATTAGAAGAAGTGGAAGAAGAGGTGAGTGAAATTAAGAAGAGACGGACAAACTAAGAGAGAAATACAGGAGGAGGTGATGGAATATGTACAAGGTCGGTGCTCAACTCATGATGGTGTGCTCACTAACCAAATAAAGAGTTTGCAGGTGGCGAAGGAGGTGCGGAGACGAGTTGCCAAGGTGAGTGGCGATATACGTGGAAATGTACATGATGTGAGGGGAGCTTCAGTCGGCTTGGGGGTTGTTGTGGACACGGGTGTTCGTGAGAGGCCGTTGGTGAAGTGTGCGACAGGTCTGGTGTGCGAAAGAGGAGGTGTGTGAGAATGTCCGACTCTGGGGTGTGTGAGGAAAAAGTGCGCGCCGAGGAGTGAGTGTGCTGTCGAGAGTGAGTCGGTCGTAGCGTGTGTGCGAGGGAGCACATGGAAGCGCGTAGTGAGGAGTATTACAGAGGATGTAACGGAAGCATGCACGCCTGTGGTGAGTGTTACGGAGGAAGTAACGGGAGAGTGTGCGCAAGAGTGTGCGTGAGAAAGGTGTGTAACGGACAGGTGCATGAGGAAAGAGTGCGCTGTCAAGAGTAAGGGAGGATGCACACCTGTGGTGAGTGTTACGGAGGAAGTAACGGGAGAGTGTGCGCAAGAGTGTGCGCGAGAAAGGTGTGTAACGGACAGGTGCATGAGGAAAGAGTGCGCTGTCGAGAGTAAGGGTGAGTGCGCTGTCAAGAGTGGTGGTGAGAGTAGTGCGAGTGACACGGAGCGTGAGTTGGTTGCGACAGGTGAGAGAGGATGTACACCTGGAATGGAAGGATGCACACTTGGAATGGTAGAGCGTGTGTGGGAATGCACACTGGAATTGGTAGTGAGGCACGTGGTTGGGTGTGCGAGTGAGAGCACACCTGTGATTGTCACAGAGGAGGTGACCGAGGAGGGAGCGCGAAGAGGTGTGTTGGTGAGGTGTGCGACCGACGAGTGTGTGCAAAGGTGTTTGGTGGTCAGGTGTGTGACCAAGTCTGTGAGTGGAATGAGTGTACCTGGGTGTGTAAGAGAAGGTGCAATGACCAAGAGCAGGGAGACAGCTGGATGTATGAGCAAGGAACGGGCTGCGGGGTGTACGGGCGGCGTTGGAGCATCGAGCTCAGTGAGGGTGAAAGGGGTAGCGTATGCGTGTAAGCATGCAGGTGAGGCATCGACGGTAACCGGGTTAGCGGTTAGAACGACATTTAGCCGAATCGGGCCCTCGGTGCGCGTCGGGCAGCTTCGCGTGCCGCGAGGACCAGCGGGGATCCGA
Source organism: Myxine glutinosa (assembly GCF_964187855.1). Taxonomy (NCBI): domain Eukaryota; kingdom Metazoa; phylum Chordata; class Myxini; order Myxiniformes; family Myxinidae; genus Myxine; species Myxine glutinosa. The sequence goes on from NC_136266.1 coordinate 161,617,382, forward strand.
ACCACGGCGGGTTCGAAAGGACCGCCGTACGGGATCCACGCTGGGCCGCGCTTGGAACGGCCGTGTCCGTGCTCCGCTAGGCGGAACGGGCAGCCCGATAGGAAGGGTCGTCATGGCGACCCTTTTTTGTTGAAGCGTTCCGGCAGGTCGAGATCGGTACATTGGATGGCTCCGTGCCGATTTGGTGCGTGGGATCTCGGCCCGGGTAAGCCCCCATCCCTGCACCGAATGCGGGACGTATCCAGCCGCTGGCACAAAACAACCCGCATTCATTGCTCGGCTTTACGAAGCCGAGCTTTGGAAGTGAATTGGCGCACCGAGAGGCACTAGTAAGTAGACTGTGATGATGAGGATAGTGGTCTGGACCCGAAATTAGAAAAACAAAATTTGATGATTGGCAAAGGATTGGCAGAGTGATGATTGGTAATGGTACAGTGATTGGCAGATGATTGGCAAATTTTTGATTGGTTGGAATTTGGTGAGCAAAATGTATAGTGAGAGATGCCCCGCTGTGGTGGGATGGCAACTCTGCCATCCCTCACAGCGGGGGGCAAAGGAGCACTAGTTTTATGGGGTTTATGGCAGTGAAAACTAGCCCGGGAGGGTTTGGATAGTGTGTAGGGATCTAGCGAAGATGACATTAGGTAACGTTAAGATTAGGTAGTGACAATGACACCTGTAGTGGGGACACAGGTAGATTAGGTTGGATGATAATGACGTGGTATGTGCTTAGTTTAAAGGGAAGACGGGGAGCACTAAGTTAGCAGGGCCACAGGTAGTTCAGATGATGCCGTGTGAGTGTTGGAGGTGTATTTAAGTGTATTGAGCAGTGTGTGATTGAACAGGTGTGATTGCACAGGTGTGCAACTGAACAGGTGTGTGGAGCAGTGTATGAGTGAGTGAAGGTGATGGGTGTTGTGCTGACCAAATGGTCCAGGAAGGAAGGAGGGTGCAGGTGGCACCAAGTGTGAGTGCACAGGTGTGCACCAACAGGTGTGTGGAATACATGGAGTGTGGAATACATGGAGTGTGGAATATCTGGAGTATTGGAATGGATGGTAGAGGAGTGAGTATGGTGGAAACTATGGAGTGGAGTGGATGGTGCGAAGGTGTGAATGGGGGAAGAGTGGACCCCCATCACGAATACCCGGGGCGGGTAGTGTAAGTGTTAGGTAGAGGGTATAGGTAAATTGTGGTTGGATATTGGCATCTGTGGTGCGTGGTGGAAGAATGGTATTTGTATGGGTGCATTAGTGTTGTGGAAATGGCTGGGCGTGTAGCCTGTTAGTGTGTGTAGTTGGTTTGGGCACTCCACCACTGTGAGGATGTCGGCCAGGTGAGGCCGCAGGTGGGCTCTGGAAGCCGGTAGAGTTGTTGTGGATGGGGCCCGAGGATCCGGAGGACGGACCCGGGTAGCCCAGTGCCAGAGGGCACCGAGTGGGGTGACAGAGCCAGGAGGGGCCTTCCCCAATTAGATAGGTTAGGGTGAGGAGCTAGGTAAGCTCGGGTGGCAACTGCAGTGGTGGAGGTGTGCAGGTGGGTAGACCTGCTGGGAGAGCTACACGTCACAGCCCAGAAATTGTGCAAGGGCACCGGGAGATGAATCGGGGGAGTGAGACCCCAAATTGAGAAGCACCACAGTTTGGGCAATGGGAATTGGTTTTTAGAACCCATAGTGTAAGTTGGCCAATGGATTGGCAGGGAAAGACCCCGGGTAGTGTAAAGTGTGTTAAAGTCATTTAGAGGATAGTTAGGATTAGGAAGTCTCCTCGCACCATCTACATGCACTCATCTGAGATGACGTACCTCCACACCATGCCATGTTTTGATTATTTTTTTTATTGTGCAGATGTTTGGAATGTGAGACGCATCATGACGTGGGTGTGACATTGTGCTTTGTTGTTCCATCTCTTCCTCCTTATGAGGATTGATGATGAATTGGGTGATGGCAAATTTTGGATAGAGGGAGTGAAGACGAATTTGGTATGGGAAATATGGGGAAGACGTGACGGTAGCGACGGATTGGTAAATGTGTAGATTTTTGTAAATATGGGGTAAGGGCAAGGGTAGTGTAGGTGACAGGGGGGGTGACGTACGGTAGGGACGAGCTTTCTCACTTCGCTCTCTGTACGCATTTCGCCTTGCATTGCCTTATTGATGTGTACCCTTGTGACCTTACCCCTCGCTCATTTGTCTTTCCCCTTTTGTCTCCCACATGACCTGTGCGCCATTGGGCGCCGAGGGGAGCGTGCGTGAGTCGGCCATTGTGCGCCCGGAACTCTCAGAACCAGCTGTCTGCATCGATGCACCACATGATGGACCACATGTCAGTGGCCGAGCACCACTTATGGACCCCATGGGTTGGGGCGTGGCCCCTCTGCTGGAACCGGCCATGAGGGCCCGAAATCTTGCTGGCGGACCTTGGCCACAGGGCACCGATGCCCCACAGGTGAACCACACGTAGTCGGCCTGGTGGGCCATAAATAAATAAAATGGACACGTTTGGGCAAGCTTTATTGCAAATAGGCCGCCAGTAAGAAAATGAAAGAATGACAACAACTGGAAGAAATAATAATAGCCAGCAGAGGGAGCCGAAGAGCAAGAGAACACCTGCAGGGTTAGGGGTTGTTGATTTTATTTTTATTCATTGAACACTGATGAACTGTGGTGACTGCACCGATTGGTGCTTGAGGGTGTTTTGGTGCGTTATAGGTGCTTTCATGGTGCGTCGATGCAGAGCAGACTGTCTCCCCCCCAGAAAGAACAATCACAGGTCCTGGGTTAGTCTTGTAAATAAAAGTAGCGTCAATTGTAAATAATGCTCCCCACCGTCAGTGTGTAGTTTGAAGACCATTCCGCAATTCGGTTAACTGTGGGCGTAAGTCTGTTAGGCAGGGTGCAATGGAGCAGCGGGACACATTTATTTATGTTTTAAAACTGTCGCACTCAGGGTCAGGTTAAAAGTAGAGGGAACTACACCTACGTGTCACACTAAATAAAAGTTGTAGGCCCGGAACGTGCCTAAGAGGAGGAGGGTGCAGTGTTGCGGATATGAGGACTGTATTTTTTTATTGTGTGCTTTATTATTATTATTGTTTATTCTGCGCCTCCTGTCTCCGGAGTTGTGTAAAGATAAAAAGGGCGTCTCGGAAGTTATTCCATAAACACCACATTGCAGGACCCGATAAAACCCTTGTTCAGTAGCTTATATCTTATTATGTGTCTTAGGGTAAGGCTGTGTCTCCCATTAATTTAAATACTCCATTGCACCGAGTGAAATAAGAATAGGTCCCCTTTCATTTCATTTCGATGGCCAACTGCATTTTGGGCGGTTTTCTTCAACCACCATTGGCCACGAGGCAGGGTTGGGGAAGAAAGGCGTGTCTCCACCTCGTCATAGAGGGGAGGAGTGAGCCAGCCCCGAACAACCAACTGAGCACGAGGGGTTTGGTTTGAGAGGGCGGAGGAAGAGCGTTTGGGGGAGGTTCGCAAAGGTTGAGGGGCGGGGCCTATATAACCCGCTGCGGGGCGTTCCCCAGGCAGTTGAGACAAGGAGGGAGGAGACAAGAGCTGGGTCAAAGGGAGATGAGCTTTTACAGAGGAGAGAGGAGTACAAGAAAAGAGCTGGGTCGTCAGAGCAGATGCGCTTTTACTGAGTCCAAAGAAAGAGCTGGGTCGTCAGAGCAGATGCGCTTTTACTGAGTCCAAAGAAAGAGCTGGGTCGTCAGAGCAGATGCGCTTTTACTGAGACAAGCAGCTCCGACCCGTGACTCCGCGCACACGACAGGCTCGGTGGCATCAGCGGCCGTCGAGGTCCAGCCCGACGTCCCGTGCGGGATCAAGCTCCAGCCAGCTCCGTGCCGTCCTCCCCCTCCAGCCACACACCTCCTTCCAGCAATCCACTCTGCAATTCCCTGCGTGAGTCAGTGTCTTTGTTTGTTCTGTCCTGGGTAGTAAGTAAGCCTGTTAGATAAGCTAGTATTTTCCGTGTCTCTAAAAGCTTCTGTATATTATTTTCGTATCTTTCCTTCTCCTTGGTTACTTTGAGCCTGTAAATAGTAATAAATAGTAATTGTATTTCGAACCTTTCTTTGCCTTCGTCTTCCTTTTCTTCACATCCGTGTCATCTTAGTCTTCACGATTGAATAGCGGTGGCGCGATACGGCCAACGTCTGGGTTGAATCGGGTTTAGTTGGGGAATAACTGTTCGGCCGCGGTTACACCACCGCTCGGTCAAAATAACATCTAATCCGCGGACCGTAACAATATATATTGTTGTGGTTTTTAGAACCTTCACGTGGAAATTTAGTAGTAAATTCCCTTATAAATAACCCCTGTGTACATTTCCCCTTAATTGGCTGTTAATTGAAATAATTGCACCTTAGTTAGTCCACATTGCAACACGTAGCGAAGGCCCTTCACGTATAGGCCCTTCTCGTAGTTATATCATTATTATGTGTTTCAGGTAAGGCTGTGTTTCCAATAGTTGACTCTCCGTTGCATCAAACAAATAAGATAGTTCCCCTTTCAATTTTCCCCAATCATCTCCTCTCTGCAAGGCAGCGTTCGCTGCCAGTAACAGTTGGGCTGTTTTCTTCGCGCGAAAACTCCATTGCCCATGAGGCCAGGATCGGAGAAGAAGGGCGTGGCCCCACCTCGTCATAAAAGGTGGAGCCACAGGGAGCCCTCGGCATCAAAGGTGGAGTCAGCGAGCCCTTGCCGACCAACCAGGGCTCAGTGGGCATGGCTTGAGAGGGCGTGGTAAGAAAGATCTGGCAGGCTCAAGAAAGTTCCACGGGCGTGGTTATAAAACCCTTGGCGCGAGGCCCCCAACGAGAGGTACGAGAGAGAGACAAGCAAGGAGAAGGCATGACCAGGAGATGAGCTTCAGAAGTGGATGATAAAGGAGCACTGAGAGACGCGCAAGGAGGCTGACGACCGGGGTTTCGTTGTGAACAAAGAACAAGTGCGTGCACGCGGACCTCGACGTCGTGCCGCGATCCCCGGACCTCCCTGCTGCCCGTTCTGTGGACCGACTGCTCTTCTCATCCTTCCCGCGATTCCTGCCTTCAATTCCCCTTTTGTGTACGTGAGCTTGTTCTGTTTGTCTTGTCCTGGGTATAAGTTAAACCTGTATAGTTTAAGGAATTGCACTGTCTTCTTCTTCTTCTGTAAATTACTTTCGTTTCTTCCTTTGGTTTCTTTGGTTTTGTACATAATTAATTAATAAATGCCTGTTCCTCCTTATTCTTTGGTTTTCATTCTCGTCCGATCGTCTTTGTCTTTTCCCAATTGAGTACCTATGGCACGATTTCGGCAGAACCGCTTATAATCGGGTTAGTCATTGTTAACGGCCCGCGCCGCAGTTCGCTTCGCTCGGCGCAATCTATCCATTACGCTGCGGCTCGGGCGGGAGTATTTCCTCGCGTACCGGAAGGCGCTGGTACTTAGGTCATAGGAAGGATTGGCCTAATACCCTATTCAGCGCTGACCGGGCGTCATACCCCCAGGAACGGAGACGGCCAGCTTAACAAGACAAGGGGATTAACCCCGCCCTTGCTAAGGGGAGTGCCGTCGCCCGATTCCGTAACTATATGTATATATTGTTACGGTCGCGGTTAAGATGTTATTATGGGCCGAGCGGATGGTCAACCGCGACCGTTACAGGATCCCCGATTGGCCCGACTCCCCCAACGTTGACCAGATCGCACCACAGATATTCAATTTGGAAACCTCTAAAGCGACCGAAAGAGAAGGAAGAGAGAAGAAGACAGAGTACGGAGGAATAACAGGATTTATTATACACACAAGCAAAAAGAAGGAGCGATCAAAGTTATTTACAAGCTATGGATGGAAGAAGCAGTCACACAGTGAATCGTTAGCTTATACTAGTCAATTTACTTAACCCCAGGACAACGATTAGGACAGACGACGTTCACACTTACACGGGGGATATTGCAGGCAGGTATGGCTTGAGGATGGATGGTTGTTTTGGGAGGCAATGGAGGGTCCAGCGTGGATTGCTGCCTGGCGCGTCCTTTTCGTGGCCTGCGGCCCCTTAGCTGCCCCCTTAGCTGCAGCGCAGCTGATCGCACGATGGCTCGCACACACCTGCTCGTTCAGGCGTCTTCCTTCTCCCCAGCAACAACGAGCGACAGCAAGCAAGAGGACGGGGTCAGAGCAAGAGGACGGGGTCAGAGCAAGAGGACGGGGTCAGAGCTGGAGGACGGGGTCAGAGCAAGAGGGTGGAGTGCGTCCCGCGGCGGCTTATATTGGTTTCCTCACCGAACCTTCGCGCAATTTCTCGGGGGTTCCCGCTCCGCCCTCTCTTAGCCAAACCCCTTGTTCTGGGTTGGATGAGCGGGGCCGACTTACTCCTCCCCCCTATGACGAGGGGGGCGACCCGTCTTCTCTAGCCACTCCCCTTGTTCGTAATGGCCGCAAATGGCGAAAACCGGTCAGCAGCTGCAGGTAAGGCGCCGTCACGTTGCACAGCAGTTCAGTACTGCAATAAACGGTTGTTGTCAAAGCTCAAGTGGGGGAATCCCTGGCACTTGGGCTGCCATGGATCATCGGAGGGGCCTACGCTTGATTTCGTTTGATGCAATGCAGAGTCAATCTAGTGGGAAACACATATTTAGCCTACATAGAATAAGGAAATAAACTATTTAAAAAGATATATCGTGGCCTGTGTGTAAGTTTCATGGAATTAACTAGGAGGACGGCTGCGACCATTATTTACATTACGAGGGTGTTACACACAACAAAACCATACTTTTCACATTCGTTACACTTTCTCCAAAATTGTTACACTTCTCAAAACCGTTACACTTCTCAAATTCGTTACAATATGTATGTATATATATACAGTGGGGAGAACAAGTATTTGATACACTGCCGATTTTGCAGGTTTTCCCACTTACAAAGCACGTGAAGGTCTGTAATTTTTATCATAGGTACACTTCAACTGTGGAAGACGGAATCTAAAACAAAAATCCTGAAAATCACATTGTATGATTTTTAAGTAATTAATTTGCATTTTATTGCATGAAATAAGTATTTGATCACCTACCAACCAGTAAGAATTCCGGCTCTCACAGACCTGTTAGTTTTTTCTTTAAGAAGCCCTCCCATTCTCCACTCATTACCTGTATTAACTGCACCTGTTTGAACTCGTTATCTGCATAAAAGACGTCTCCAGACCGTCTCCGACCACAAAGACCGCAAAGACCGACCGCAAAGCCGTCTCCAGACCTGTCCACACTCAATCAGACTCCAACCTCTCCACAATGGGCAAGACCAGAGAGCTGTCTAAGGACATCAGGGACAAATTTGTAGACTTGCACAAGGCTGGGATGGGCTACAGGACAATAGGCAAGCAGCTTTGGGAGAAGGCAACAACTGTTGGCGCAATTATTAGAAAATGGAAGAAGTTCAAGATGACAGTCAATCTCCCTCGGTCTGGGGCTCCATGCAAGATCTCACCTCGTGGAGCCTCAATGATCATGAGAAAGGTGAGGGATCAGCCCAGAACTACACGGCAGGACCTGGTCAATGACCTGAAGAGAGCTGGGACCACAGTATCAAAGAAAACCATAAGTAACACACTACGCCGTCATGGATTAAAATCCTACAGCGCATGCAAGGTCCCTCTGCTCAAGCCAGCGCATGTCCAGGCCCGTCTGAAGTTTGCCAATGACCATCTGGATGATCCAGAGGAGGAATGGGAGAAGGTCATGTGGTCTGATGAGACCAAAATAGAGCTTTTTGGTTTAAACTCCACTCGCCGTGTTTGGAGGAAGAAGAAGGATGAGTACAACCCCAAGAACACCATCCCAACCGTGAAGCATGGAGGTGGAAACATCATTCTTTGGGGATGCTTTTCTGCAAAGGGGACAGGACGACTGGTATTTAGGGGAGGATGGATGGGGCCATGTATCGCGAGATCTTGGCCAACAATCTCCTTCCCTCAATAAGAGCATTGAAGATGGGGCGTGGCTGGGTCTTCCGGCATGACAACGACCCGAAACACACAGCCAGGGCAACTAAGGAGTGGCTCCGTACGAAGCATCTCAAGGTCCTGGAGTGGCCTAGCCAGTCTCCAGACCTGAACCCAATAGAAAATCTTTGGAGGGAGCTGAAAGTCTGTGTTGCGCAGCGACAGCCCCGAAACCTGAAGGATCTGGTGAAGATCTGTATGGAGGAGTGGGCCAAAATCCCTGCTGCAGTGTGTGCAAACCTGGTTAAGAACTACAGGAAACGTCTGATCTCTGTAATTGCAAACAAAGGTTTCTGTACCAAATATTAAGTTCTGTTTTTCTGATGTATCAAATACTTATTTCATGCAATAAAATGCAAATTAATTACTTAAAAATCATACAATGTGATTTTCAGGATTTTTGTTTTAGATTCCGTCTTCCACAGTTGAAGTGTACCTATGATAAAAATTACAGACCTTGTCGTGCTTTGTAAGTGGGAAAACCTGCAAAATCGGCAGTGTATCAAATACTTGTTCTCCCCACTGTATATATATATATATATATATATATATATATATATATATATATATATATATATATATATATATTGTTGCGGAAATGGCCCTTAGTGGTTTATTAAATATAGAATTAGTTCAGGTCCCCTCTTAGATGTATGTTTACCATAGATCGTCTGTACTGGGATGGTAGTTTTGTGTCGGAAGGTGTAGCAGGCTGTTTTGTGTGGTGCATTGGTGGTGTACAAGAGACGGTTCCCTTTTAATTACATCTTGACAATCAAACAAGGTGCAAGTTCCATTAAGACCGGCCTCGTTTGCAATGCCATGATCGAGGCAATGGATTGACGTGAGAAAGCGCGATTTTGCTTGAAAAACGACAAGCGCCGTCGAAAACCGGAAGCGGCGCTTCCAGGTAGTCGCTGAGCACGGGCGAGGGAGGAGGTGGAAAAAAGACGCATGCGCGGATGGCGTGTGGACAGGCCTTCGCGGCGGGTTCCCGCCGGAGAGCTCTTTCCGCGCGTGGTTGAGCGGGAGAAACGGAAAAGCGCCGGGCATCGATGGCGGAAGAACGAGAACCACCAAGGCGAGTGAGAATAACGGAGTTCTCTCTCTCTCGGAAGAAGGGAGTTCGACAATCGTGCTGATCGCATGGCCGATAAGGAGAGCGGGTGGCCGCCATTTCGCGACGCTTGATGCGTGGCCGATAAGAGGGCGGGCCGCCATTTGGCAGACTGCAGGCCCAAGCGGGGCCTTCGAATCCGGCGACATCGGCTTGTTACGAGCTGCATTCGCCCTTTTCACATCTTCACCTCTCGTCCATCAACACCACCAAGTACCCCCCTGTCTTGTATGAATGTTGTCCAGGCCTAAGGTTTATCTCGTTAGGGTCACCCCGCGAAACCCTTAATTGTAGCTCCCTAGATAAGAGCGGGTTATTACTCATAGTTGAATTATAATGTTATCGTGAACGCCTTGCTTGTTTTGTGTACCCTAATGTTCCCCCATTAAATCTGGTTGATTCGTATGGAAGTTGCCGCACTGCATTCATCTGTGTCGCATTGAAGAGCAATCCGCTCGATTTGTAATTAAAACCAAGCTGGCTACAGGTTGCGGCAGACTTCGCTCGGTCTCTGACAAACCCAACCTGTAGCGACGGGTGTCTCCCCAACTGGCAAGGCACAGGTGTAATTTGGTATCGCGATAGAGGCGCGTAACCCGAGATCTGTGTCGAACCAGCCGGCGTTGCACCCGTGGGACGGCCGTGCCGGGAGGCGCGACCCGTCACCTACAACACTGGTGTCAGGAGTGGGATTTGGACCTGGGGTGCATTTCGCACCCCGAACATCGATTGTGAGAGGCGCGTAAAGAGAAAAAAAACACGTCGCTCGCAAATTCCAAATTTGGTTTCATTTTTATTTTGAGTGGATTGGGTGTCAAACTTCGTAATTTATAAAGGAAGATGGAGTCGCAAAATGGCTGCGCGGCTCAGCAGCGTGACACGAGGTGGGAGAGAATCGGTATTAAGAGTGCAACGAGCCGCACATCACGAAGAAAACGCTCCCACCCACCGATCCAAACCACGTGGTCACAGCATGCGTCATGGCAAAATAAGCAGGACGACAATGCGTACATTAACGAGCTTCATGCACGATTGGAGGATGCCTGGGAGCAGGTGGAGTGTAAGGAGGATTATATTGGGGAGTTACACACGAAATTGCATGAGGCACTACAGCAGGCAAGTGAGGTTCAGGAAAATGAGGAGCAAAGGGAGTCACAACAATTGGTCGATGCACAGGAACGAATTCACTGGACGGAAATGGCCTTGGCCGGCTCATTGCGAGACAACACAGATTCCAGATGGGAACGAGCACGGATTCTCGAATTGGAAGGCATAGGGAATCAATTGGTGGAAAAAGTCCAGGTACTACAGGGAGAAAAGAGGAAAGTAGAGGGGAGTACCCATGAGTTGGAACAACTGAAGGAAAAGGTAAGATCCGGTGATCAGACAAGAGAAAGCCTAGAACAGAAGATAAAAAGAGGGGAGGAATACATGGAACAAGAGAAGAGCAAACTGAACAAGAGAATAGAGAAAGAACAAAGCAGAAACTCCCGGGATCGGGAGAACTTGAAAAAGGAAAGAGAGGAACACGATTTGGAATTGGAACAACTGAAGGGAGAATTGTCTGAGAAATCAAGCCAGTTTCGGGAATCAGAGTACAGAGGAAATGAACTGGCACGTCAAATGGAAAGTAGCAAGGAATACGGGAAGAGGATGGACAAAAGGAGAGAGGAAGCATGCGAAAGAGTAGAGGAGATAAGTGAGGAAAAAAGAGAGGATGGAGAGTGAAATGTTAAGGAAACACACTGGGCAGATTGAGCAGATAGAAGGTAAAGCAAGACTAAAAAATGAGATGGAGTTACAGAAACACCAAAACAAAGAAAGGGAATTACAAAACAAGCTGAGGATGTTAAGTGAGGAAAGAGAGAGGACGGAGAAGGAAACGTTAAGGAACCACACTGTGCAGATTGAACAGATGGAAGCCAAAGCCAGGTTAAAGAATGACATGGATGAAAGGGTAATGAAAGAACAACGAATGAAGCAGGAGAAGGAAATCAATCAATTGAGAGAAACGACGAGATTGGAGAATGAAGAACAAAAGAGACGATGGGATACGAAACAAAAAGAATATGAATTTGAAATTGATCAACTAAAAAGGAACTACACTGTGCAGATCGAACAGGCAGAAGCCAAAGCAAGGTCAAAGAATGAGATGGATGAACGTGTAATGAAAGAACAACGAATGAAGCAGGAAAAGGAAATCAATCAATTGAGAGAAACGACGAGATTGGAGAATGAAGCACAAGAGGGACGGTGGCATAAGAAACAAGAGGAATATGAATCGGAAATTGACCAATTAAAGGAGAAAGCAAGGGTGGAGTCCGCAGAGATGGAAAGACTCCGGAAAGGTAACGAACAACTAAAAAGGCTCAGAGAGGAAGAACGACTCAACTGGGAAAGAAAATGGAGCCAGGAAGTAGGGCAGCACAATAATGTGGGATGTGTGACGTCATCACAGGGAGGAATGTTAGTGGTGCAGGACTTGATTGGCATCACTCGTCGAATGAAACAACAATTGGAGCAAACCCTGGTGATGGAGACATGGAGGGAGTATACGGGGTTGTTGACTCATGAAACACATTTTGAGCAGGTCCAGCAAGTGAAGCTGACAGGCCCAGAGGAGTGTGGCGAACCAATGATGAGCGACCGGACTGATGTGACTTTGGAACGAAGCAGGTACGTGGGCATCTGCATACATGGTGCGGACGATGAGCTTAAGTTCGCAATTGGATTTGATGTTAATCAAGAGACTCTGTCCGATGGGGTGCACGTATGCGTGACACCTGAATGTGTGGATGGAATGCCTGTGGATGAATGCTGTGAGCCCATAGTCCAGTTTACAGCACCGGGGTGTGCTGTCAAGGCCGAAACGTGTGTGAGTGCGGAGCATGGAATGAGTGGTGACGTAGGAAATAGGTTCGAGGTGCAAGGGGAAATAGAAATTCCACCAGGAGCAGGCTTTAGAAAGGGGATTGTAATTTCTCCCTCAGCTTCACAGGAACTTCGAGGTAGAGCGCAGATGCGTGGCAGGCGGCGTTGGCATGCGTCACATACTCCCTGGACCCATTTTCGAACAAGAGGGGCCCAGCAACGACACCGCCAGGTGTCCCTTGGTCATTGGACCTCTCTGAGGACACGAGGGGTTCGGCTAGCTTAATGGGATTTACCTGTCTTCAGGGAATTAAAGAGAAGAGGGGGAGGCCGCTCCCCCAAGTGGGGTCTACCTGACTTCCGCGAACCCTGGAGAAAAGGAGGGGGTGGACCACGACCCCAATTGAGACGTGACCCTTATGAGCCGTGGCGGAAAGGCGGCGGGGCCATGTAAGGGGTAATGAGGGATTCCTTCCCTCACTCCCTTTCCAATGAGCCACAGAAGCAGGCCAGATTGGAAAGAAAAAAAAAAAGGGGAATTCTTGACTGAAAATAATATCGAGAGAGATTGCAAATTGAGAGACTGACAGAAGAGACAAGAGTGGCACAAGTGGATGTGCGTGACTATTTAAAAAAAAAAAAAAAAAAAAAAAGTGAGAGAAATAGTGGGGACATGACAGACAGGGCGTTAAACACCCCTGCAAAAAGTGGAAGGTGTTGGATGGTGTTGTGGACTGGGTGTGTGGCACTGTGGAATGAATGACGAAGGTGTTTGGGATGAATGGCGTGATTGTGTGAATGAGGAGAGTGAGTGCGAACAATGTACCCTGTTGGTAGGAGTCTCCTAACCAAGTGAGTGTAGGTTAGGGGGACTTAGTGGATTTGACGTGGATTCTGGCTGCTGTTCCATTGTGCAGGTGGACTGCTAGGGGTAGGTGCAGCCAAGGTATGGTGGTACTGGCTGGGAGTGTGACATGGTATTGGAAGTTGGTGAGTCGGGAGGGGACACCAGACAGTAGGGTTTAGAGTGCTAAGAGAGCACAGTGCGGGGGCTAGAGAGCCACCCGGTTAGAGTGCTTGGAGAGCACAGTGTGGGGGCTAGAGAGCCACCCCTTATTTAGGAGTGCCAGAGGCGCGCTCAGGTGAACCCCGAGGTCGCTGGGTGTCCCCCACCACCTATTGGAAGCAGGCAAAGAGGCCTAGTTGTAGTCACACTCCCCAGCCAATGAGTTATGCCTGGCACCACCAAGTGAAGAAAAAGAGACAAATAAGGGCCTTGCCCAGGTTTAAAAGAATGGAACAGTGTGCCAGGTTGGGAAAAATGGGTCATTAGGATCATTGTGGCAATGGCAGGGTTTGTGCCATTGGTTAGAGCTTCAAGTAAAAGGTTAGGTTCGATGAACTCTCCTCCGCACCATTCATGTGTGACACCTGGTACGAGTCGTGTTGATGGGAAAGTTGTGAACAAGGGCCAGGTTCGGTCGCCCTCTCCAAGTGCCAGAGAAGCCACCAGTGTGTCATGAGCACACAGATAACAATTGATTAAGAAGCACACCATCCTGTCAGCTAAAAAGTGAAAGGACTTTTTAAGAAGACCATACTAAAACAAGTCGTACCAAGATAAGTCAGGCAAGGAAGGTTAAGGGTACTCTTCATTTTGCCTGGGCTGAGGTCATCACCCCCACTTGCACCCTCAAGAATGCCTCCAGACTGCATTTGCTTACCATCGGTAGAACTGTGCCACCTGCTGTCCAAGGCAGGGCTTGTTGCCTGCTACTGCTCGGTTGTGTGCCATGTGGGCCGAAGCATTTTTGTGGGCCATGGAGGCCAAAGTGCTTTTGCGGGCTGTTGCAGCCGAAGATTCATGCCGTCTTGTGGGCTCAGTGGGCCGAAGGACTCTTTGTGAGATTAGGCCACTGGGCCGACTGAACTCACCTGGTGAGAGGCCAATAAGGCCACGAAGTAAGGAAACCCCTCTGGGGTGAAGACACAACACTGCCGGGAGGAGGCGTGAAGGAGCGAACACGTCAAGAAGCTTTGAAACTCTGAATGTCTTGCTCCGATGTGAATATTGGTGTTGAAAGTAACATTGAATGCCCTCCTGCGCAAATGCATAATTAGAATGTTAAGTATTGTGCATAGAGTGTGGATGTGTTTGTTAGATTAGTGATCCGACACACTAGGATAGGGACATGCCAATCTTACTGATACTTTGCTTCTTGGAGTTAAGTGCTTGCAATGTTGTGGGTTAGAGTAAATGGGAGATTTGTGCTGTACGTTAGACAGGGCCATTCCCGCGGGCTGCCCCTAGTGGAGGCTCGGGAGAGCCTCGGGAGAAAGGTGGGGGTAGTGTTGCGGAAATGGCCCTTAGTGGTTTATTAAATATAGAATTAGTTCAGGTCCCCTCTTAGATCTATGTTTACCATAGATCGTCTGTACTGGGATGGTAGTTTTGTGTCGGAAGGTGTAGCAGGCTGTTTTGTGTGGTGCATTGGTGGTGTACAAGAGACGGTTCCCTTTTAATTACATCTTGACAATCAAACAAGGTGCAAGTTCCATTAAGACCGGCCTCGTTTGCAATGCCATGATCGAGGCAATGGATTGACGTGAGAAAGCGCGATTTTGCTAGAAAAACGACAAGCGCCGTCGAAAACCGGAAGCGGCGCTTCCAGGTAGTCGCTGAGCACGGGCGAGGGAGGAGGTGGAAAAAAGACGCATGCGCGGATGGCGTGTGGACAGGCCTTCGCGGCGGGTTCCCGCCGGAGAGCTCTCTCCGCGCGTGGTTGAGCGGGAGAAACGGAAAAGCGCCGGGCATCGATGGCGGAAGAACGAGAACCACCAAGGCGAGTGAGAATAACGGAGTTCTCTCTCTCTCGGAAGAAGGGAGTTCGACAATCGTGCTGATCGCGTGGCCGATAAGGAGAGCGGGTGGCCGCCATTTCGCGAAGCTTGATGCGTGGCCGATAAGAGGGCGGGCCGCCATTTGGCAGACTGCAGGCCCAAGCGGGGCCTTCAAATCCGGCGACATCGGCTTGTTACGAGCTGCATTCGCCCTTTTCACATCTTCACCTCTCGTCCATCAACACCACCAAGTACCCCCCTGTCTTGTATGAATGTTGTCCAGGCCTAAGGTTTATCTCGTTAGGGTCACCCCGCGAAACCCTTAATTGTAGCTCCCTAGATAAGAGCGGGTTATTACTCATAGTTGAATTATAATGTTATCGTGAACGCCTTGCTTGTTTTGTGTACCCTAATGTTCCCCCATTAAATCTGGTTGATTCGTATGGAAGTTGCCGCACTGCATTCATCTGTGTCGCATTGAAGAGCAATCCGCTCGATTTGTAATTAAAACCAAGCTGGCTACAGGTTGCGGCAGACTTCGCTCGGTCTCTGACAAACCCAACCTGTAGCGACGGGTGTCTCCCCAACTGGCAAGGCACAGGTGTAATTTGGTATCGCGATAGAGGCGCGTAACCCGAGATCTGTGTCGAACCAGCCGGCGTTGCACCCGTGGGACGGCCGTGCCGGGAGGCGCGACCCGTCACCTACAACAATATATATATATATATCAATGACATAACAGCATGATGAGCGCTGTCCCGATCTCCTGTGGACCGAAGTCCTAGACCAAAGCGTCACCTCCGACCCGGAGGCCTCAGCCCGGCCACTCTGTCGACAGACAGAGATTTATTCATTGGTCCCCATTGGCTAAACATCAAGCAGAGCCGCCAATCCAGATTTCAGGCTTATTGACCCTCGTCAGGACGGCATACTGCAAAAAAATCTAACCAATGAGGACCAAAATCGTCTATTAAGATGATCAAGGCACCTCCTAGCTTTAATGGTGAGTACCAGCCACGAATTATGTCTCACACGGTAAATACCGCATAACCCGCAAGGAACCAACAGCCTGTCTGCCACACAGACCATCGTTCCCACCAGTGCAAACCAAAACCAGGGGGTGCGGTGTGATCGGCGGGGATAATAATCAACGACATAACAGCGTGACGAGTGCTGTCCCGATCTCCTGTGGACCGAAGTCCGAGACCAAAGCGTCACCTCCGACCCGGAGGCCTCAGCCTGGCCACTCTGTCGACAGACAGAGATTTATTCATTGGTCCCCAATCGGCTAAACATCAAGCAGAGCCGCCAATCCAGATTTCGGGCTTATTGACCCTCGTCAGGATGGCATACTGCAAAAAAATGCAGTTATTGGTTAGATTTTGATCATTGGTTAGATTTTTTTGCAGTATGCCGTCCTGACGAGGGTCAATAAGTCCGAAATCTGGATTGGCGGCTCTGCTTGATGTTTAGCCTATGGGGACCAATGAATAAATCTCTGTCGACAGAGTGGCCGGGCTGAGGCCTCCGGGTCGGAGGTGACGCTTTGGTCTCGGACTTCGGTCCACAGGAGATCGGGACAGCGCTCGTCACGCTGTTATGTCGTTGATTATTATCCCCGCCGATCGCACCGCACCCACTGGTTTTGGTTTGCACTGGTGGGAACGATGGTCTGTGTGGCAGACAGGCTGTTGGTTCCTTGCGGGTTATGCGGTATTTACCGTGTGAGACATAATTCGTGGCTGGTGCTCACCATTAAAGCTAGGAGGTGCCTTGATCATATATATATATATATATATATATATATATATATACACAGACTTGGCATTTAATATGGAATATTTTTTTTCTGGGGGTGAACTTACTTTTCAAGATGTCTTAGAACCAAAAGTTCATTGGAATTATGTTGAAATTATTCTAGATTTTGTTAATGTGACCTTTAAAAGAAACAAAAACCACATTTGACATTTCGAAACAAATAAATTGATCCTTGAAAGTGATGTAAACTGATATCGAACTCAATTCATGGACAGTACTCTGTTAAACTTCTGTACGTTTTCCAGAAGTATCTCTTTATTTTGCACATAGCCAAATTTTTTTTTAACAAAAACAAAAGTTAAATTACGACTGGGATTACGGACAGTAAAATTACAGATCAGTACTTCGTGTAACCCCCACGAGCATTCAGGAGAGCACATACACGTTGAGGCATGCTGGTCACGAGATTTGCCAAGGTTTGGACAGGAATCGCTTGCCATGCAGTGACAATGGCCTGCTGCAATTCACGCACAGAGGTCGGCTGCTGGTCCAAGTGGTCGATTTGACGCGTTAATTCTGCCCACACGTTCTCTATCGGATTCATATCCGGGGACATGGCAGGCCACTCCATATGCTCTACACCACGGTCAGCAAGAAAGTGTTGGATCATGCGAGCACGATGAGGCTGTGCATTGTCATCTTGGAAGCCAAAAAGTTTCCTCGAAAGGTTGCACGAGCAAATGGAAGCAATGTTTCTTCCAGAATGGCCCTGTACTTGAACTGGTTCAGGTTTCCATTCAGAACAACCAGGTCAGTTTTGCCCCCTGCATGAAAAGCAGCCCAAATGGTCACCCCACCACCTCCAGCTTGGACTCTTGGCACTATACAATCTTTGTTGTAGGCTTCATGCACTTGTCTGCGCACTCGGACGCGGCCATCTTGACGATAGACCAGAAATCTAGACTCGTCACTGAAGATCACGTGATTCCAGTGTCCTGGCTGCCATTGACGGTGCTCTCTGGCCCACTGCAATCGGCGCTGGCGGTGTTGTCTGGTCAGGCGTGGCTTTCTCAGGGGACGCCTGGTACGATAGCCTGCTTGAACCAGTCGTTGGTTGAATAGCCTTCTGGATACAGGCACATTTGTCAGTTGCTGCCACTCAGCCCCAAGCCGATTAGCTGACTTGGTACGGCCATTGCGGACTAACCGGTGCAGCTGGCGATTATCCCTCCTTGTGGTTCTGCGGGGACGTCCTGGCCTCGGTATTAGAGTAGGGACACCCCTCTGAGCATTTCGTTTCAGGATCTTTGACACCTGACCTTGACTGATGCCATACTGCCGAGCAATAGCACGCCGTTTCATGCCGTAATTTCGTAAAGCCACCACTCCATGACAAACAGCATTGTCGAGTTGACGGACCATCTCCAGAGGAAGCGGCAATAACATTTGGAGACGTGCAGCAGTTGTTTTCCACTAATACAGAACGCAACAACCCTTGTATACCCGACTGTGAAGCCAATCATCAAATGCACCTGTCCGTACATTTTGCCACGCCACCTGTGATATAATCCGGTTGTTGACTTCTTGCTGCGACAATCAGTGACATGGTTCTTTTAACAAATAAATCACCAAAGTGTAAAAGAAACTCACCAGATTGATATACTGAGTTAAGAAAGTAAACCCGTCAAGAAAAAAAAAAATTCCATATTAAATGCCAAGTATGTGTGTGTATATATATATATATGTGTGTATATATATATATATGTGTGTATATATATATACAGTGAAACCTTGACTTACGAGTTTAATTCGTTCTGTGACCGAGCTCGTAACTCAATTTGCTCGTTTCTCAAATTAAATTTCCCCATTAAAATGCATTGAAATGCTATTAATCCGTTCCAGCCCCCAAAAAACCACACCAATTTTTTTTGTTACGTGTTTTTAAATAAGAAAAATGTACTTTATAAATAACAAATAATGTATAAACAAGCACGACCTCGTATATACTGTACGTAATAAGCGGCGTTACGCGCGCTGCTTGTAAACAAGGAGGAAGCGGACAACGCGGTAATTTGTAAGAGTCTTTATTCAAGAGCTCACTGTAACACTGGCGCGCTCCGGGCTGCGCGCCCGGTGTATATCCTGAGGCCACGCCTACCCCTCGGCATGGCCCCCGCCCACTTGGTGCGCGGAATGATGTCACCACGCCAGTGAGCTTCCGTGTCCGCCACAATGTAAAGAAATAAACTGGTTTTATTAAGTGTATTTACCTTGAAGATGAGACGAAGATGCTGGCGGAGGTGGAGGAGATAACTTTTGCCTTTTTCGCCACACTTTCCTCGCTTTCACTTGCAGGGCGTTTCAATAAAAACCTGTCCAATGAGGTTTGTTTCTTCCTCCCTTTCAAAATGTTTCGATCGTACTGCTACGATCGTACTGCCTCGCCAAGTCGACAACACGCACAGCTCGCTCATGTTTTTCGACGATTGCGTGTTTTATATCCAAGCACATCATCCTCTTCTTCTTCTCAGTACTGCCCTTGGCACTCAATTTCTTAGGACCCATGGTTAAAACTAAGAAATTTTCCAAAATAACCAAAATGCGAAAACAAAGCAGCAGCTATATACGGCAGAGATGCTTGCACGGCAAGATAACCACGTGACCGGAACCCACCTGGTGGCGGGTGGCGTAAGCTCCAAAATAACCAACATGCGAAAACAAAGCAGCAGTGATATACGGCAGAGATGCTTGCACGGCAAGATAACCACGTGACCGGAACCCACCTGGTGGCGGGTGGCGTAAGCTCGTAACTCAGATCTCGACTCGCATCTCAAAGCAATAAACCGCCCGAGCGATGGCTCGTATCTCGGAAAACTCGTAAGTTGGTGCACTCGTAAGTCAAGGTTTCACTGTATATATATATATATATATATATGTATATATATATATATATCCAAATATATGTGCAGTTCTCCAGCTTTCAATGAGCGCAAGTAATGACGTCACTGCCATGTACATATGCTCTGCCTGTCAAGCTCTCAAGAGAACCCTCTGACAGAGCAGAATTTTGATCTTAG
This sequence comes from Myxine glutinosa, assembly GCF_964187855.1. NCBI lineage: Eukaryota > Metazoa > Chordata > Myxini > Myxiniformes > Myxinidae > Myxine > Myxine glutinosa. Next base: position 161,637,045 of record NC_136266.1, read on the forward strand.
TTCAGATACTGTCATAAGTGTATGTAAAACTCAGTTACTGACCTGGTTTCGCCTCACAGTTTCCCGGCTCACAGTTTCCCGGCTGCATCCAGGGGATTCCATATAATGAGTGGATACCAGAGGTAATGTGCCATGTGGCAGATGGCACTTATCGCTCCCATTAAGGTACAGCATAGCTGGATGGGATACCTTAATGGCGGTTCACCACTGATGGTATGAAATCGCATAGTGACTGGTATATAACCGAAAGGTTTTCAGTCATAAGTGTATGCAGTACTCACTGCGTTGCCCTGATGAGCCCCAAAAGGGCGAAACCAGGTTGGTAACTGTGAGTTTTACATACACTTTTGACAGTATCTGAACTAAGATCAAAATTCTGCTCTGTCAGAGGGTTCTCTTGAGAGCTTGACAGGCAGAGCGTATGTACATGGCAGTGACGTCATTACTTGCGCTCATTGAAAGCTGGAGAACTGCACATATATTTGGATTGGTTTGCTCCCGGCTGCATCCAGGGGATTCCATATAATGAGTGGATACCAGAGGTAATGTGCCATGTGGCAGATGGCACTTATCGCTCCCATTAAGGTACAGCATAGCTGGATGGGATACCTTAATGGCGGTTCACCACTGATGGTATGAAATCGCATAGTGACTGGTATATAACCGAAAGGTTTTCAGTCATAAGTGTATGCAGTACTCACTGCGTTGCCCTGATGAGCCCCAAAAGGGCGAAACCAGGTCGGTAACTGTGAGTTTTACATACACTTATGACAGTATCTGAACTAAGATCAAAATTCTGCTCTGTCAGAGGGTTCTCTTGAGAGCTTGACAGGCAGAGCGTATGTACATGGCAGTGACGTCATTACTTGCGCTCATTGAAAGCTGGAGAACTGCACATATATTTGGATTGGTTTGCTCCCGGCTGCATCCAAGGGATTCCATATAATGAGTGGATACCAGAGGTAATGTGCCATGTGGCAGATGGCACTTATCGCTCCCATTAAGGTACAGCATAGCTGGATGGGATACCTTAATGGCGGTTCACCACTGATGGTATGAAATCGCATAGTGACTGATATATATATATATATATATATATATATATATATATATATATATATATATATATATATATATATATATATATATATATATATATATATATATATATATATATATGTATGTATGTATGTATGTATGTATGTATGTATATATGTATGTATATATATATATATATATTGTTACGGTTTTTAGAACCTTCACTAGTAAATTTTAGTAAATGTTTCCCTTTTAAATGTTCCCCTGTAAATGTCCCCATCAATTGGCTTGTTAAAGATCGCACCCTAGTTAGTCCATGTACAACACGGCGAGGTCACGTCTTTTTGAAGCTGTCCCATGCGCTCACGCTTTCGAAGCTAAGTGATTTTTCTCAATTCTGTTTTTGTCGAGACTGTATCTATCTTTCGGTGTATGTCCCTATAGCGTATCTTTTGGAAAATTTTCGGTGCTAATTTTTCGTACATGTATACACAATCGTCGGTGAATGCGTATCGAGTATTCTGCTGCCTAGTTCTCGTAGGCTTGGCTACCGTACCGTCTCCGACCTTGTGGTTTTGTTTTTCTCTTAGCGATTCGTCGAATCCGCTGCAATTATTTTCGTTCTCTGTTTCGTCCCAGTCGTTCACCCCGAACCTCCTTGTTTAATATCTCTGCTCACAAAAAAAAAAAAAAAAAACCCCAAAAAAATATTTCCTTCTCAGGTCTTATTCGTTTATTTGTTGTTCTTATATGTTCGTTCGTTCTTCGTACGCGATCACGTGGTTATAAATGTATAATCTCTCCCCTGAACAACTATTTTCTCTCATATATTATAACACCCTTTTCTTCTTTTCCTACAAAAGGATGCTTTCGTCTTGCTCACCAAATCTATTCATTCCAAAAAATATATATAATACCATCTCTTACAGTTCCTCCTTTCTACATTCCCTAAACTATCCAGAACTCCACCCCTCCTTCAGTGTCCTCAAACGTATTTTTGACTCGAAGGTCTCAAACTCATTTTGCAAAAAATGTTCGTTTCCCATGAATCGTACACTTTCTAAAATCCAATCTCACCCCTCCCCTCCAAATCTTCCCCATCACCCCTTCCCTCAAAAACTTCCCCATCATCCCTCCCCTTCAAAACTTGCCCATCACCCCTCCCCTCCAAATCCACCCCCTTGCCCCTCCCCTCCAAATCCACCCCCTTGCCCCTCCCCTCCAAATCTTCCCCATCACCCATCTCTTTCAAATCTTCCCCCTTGCCCCTCCCCTCCAAATCTTCCCCATCACCCATCTCTTTCAAATCTTCCCCCTTGCCCCTTCCCTCCCCTCCCTCCTAAACTCCCCCCACACCCCTCCCCTCCGAGACTCTCCCTCGCTCCTCCCCTCCTAGACTCCCCTCTCACCCCTCCTCAAAGCATCCTCCCTGCTTCTTCCCCCTTCCAACTTTCACCTTCATCTCCCCCAACCTTCTGCCTCGCTCTTCCCCCTCCTCAAATAACACCTCACTGTGCCTCACCCAATCTCCATCAAACCTTTTGTCCGCCCCATTCTTCCCTTTCTCCAAGCTATTCTGAAATCTCTGAAATCTCTGACACACCTTCAACAGCTCTCCCTACCTCTTCCTCCTCTTCCACATCTTACCCTACCCCTCCCCCCCCCCCCCCCCTGTTCTGGACCCGATGCTCCCCCTTCCTCTTCATTAACGGTATGGGCCTCAAACATCCGGGGCCTCCGCTCAAACTTGACTGATCTCTCCATACAGGTTGCTTCTGACAAACCAGATGTGATCTGCTTAACAGAAACTTTCCTCCTTCATGATGTCTCTGATGCCTTGGTATCTCTCCCAGGTTACTCCCTCCTCCGGTATGATAGACGTGAGCCTCGTCCTGGAGGTGGGGTTGCTATCTTTATAAAAAACTCTCTTCCTCACTCGCCCTCCACTGCCCTCTCTCCACCTCACCCCCAGGAATACCTTTGGCTACGGCTTCCCCTTCGCTCCCACCTTTTGTTCATATGTGTGTTGTACCGTCCACCAAACAGCGATGACTCCATCTACATCTCGCTGTCTGATAATATGGACCAACTTCTATCTACCCATCCCAACTCTCTCTTCCTCATATGTGGTGATTTCAATTGTCACCATGCCAGTTGGCTGGGTGTGGGTACCTCTCTCACCAGCCACGGCTCTTCAGCAAAGGACTTCTGCGACTCACTGGGACTGACACAATTTGTCAATTTCCCGACCCGGATCTCAGTCAACGGAGCATCTTCTCTTCTGGATTTGGTTATGACAAACTTCCCTGAAAATGTCTGCTGCTCTTCTTCTGCTCCAATCGGCTCATCTGATCATGTGCTTGTCAAAGTGGACATCTCTCTGACCATTCTCAGAGAGCCTCCTCAGCGTCGACGAGTCTGGCATTTCACTCAGGCCAACTGGCACGGTCTTCAAGCAGCCATCAATCATCTGGACTGGTCTCCCATCTCTACCGCCTCTGACATCAACTCATCCTGGGAATTCTTTCAAAGTAAATTGCTCTCTCTTATGCACAGATTTATCCCATCTCGTCTTCAGTTGTCATACCCTTCCTCCCGTCCATGGTACACGGAATCTTGTGGTGAGGCTGTTGCCCTGAAACAACTTGCTTTCGTCTCCTTGAAAGCAAATCCAACGGAAGGAAATCTCATTTCCTTTCACAAAGCCCGAAACAAGTGTGTGTCCACCCTCAGGAGAGCCAGGAAACAATATCTCACCGTTCTCAAGACCGAACTCTCTTGTCTGTCTCCCTCTTCCAAATCCTGGTGGCGTCTGGTCAAATCTGTTTCTGGTGTTTGTTCCCCCTCCATCCCCTCCCTCACCTCAAACGGCTTAACGGCTGACTCCGCACGTGAAAAAGCTGAATGCCTCAACTCTGTGTTTGCCTCTAAATCTTGTGTCCCAAACCCATCCCTCTCTGTACCCACCATACCCAGTCGTACCCAGCTGCTCCTGGACTCTGTGTCCTTTCCTCCTGACAAGGTGGAAAAGTTTCTGTCAACCCTCGACTCTGATTCTGCAACTGGTCCTGACGGCATCAGCCCACGGGTCCTAAAATCATGTTCTTCCGCTCTTTCACTCCCTCTTTCTGTTCTCTTCACCCTCTCTTTTGCTCAAGGTCATCTGCCATCTGCTTGGAAATCAGCCAACATCACCGCTTTGCACAAAAAAGGTGCAAAAACAGATCCCAGCAACTACAGACCAATCAGCCTTCTCCCAATTATCAGCAAAGTCATGGAATCCATCATTGCTGATCTCTGATCATCAATTTGGTTTCAGACCTGGTCACTCTACTCTGGACATGCTGCTTCTGCTTTCTCAACAATGGATGGAGATCCTCAACGCCAAACAGGAAATTAGAGCTGTCTCCCTTGACATTTCACGTGCCTTCGATACGGTCTGGCACCCTGCTCTGCTCACCAAACTCTCCTCCTTTGGTATCCATGGAAATCTCCACACATGGCTGGCGGACTTCCTCTCTGGTCGTAGTCAACGTGTGGCCCTGAATGGGTTTCTCTCATCTCCTCTTCCTGTTCAGGCTGGAGTTCCCCAAGGTAGTGTTCTGGGCCCTGTGCTTTTCCTGGTCTTCATCAATGATCTCTCTGACTCTCTTGAAAATCCTCTCTATCTCTTTGCTGACGACTCTACTCTCTGTCGCTCCATTCCTCATCCCTCAGATCGGCAGACTGCAGCCTCCTCACTCTCTGCAGACCTGGACAAAATCACAGACTGGGCAAACAAATAGAACATGTCTTTCAATCCTGATAAATCTCACACTCTTACGATGTCTCTCCGAAAAGACCGACTGGAAAACCCTCCCATCCACTTTCTGAATAATCCTCTCCAAGAAGTTCTGTCACTCAAGCTTTTGGGTCTCACTATTTGCCATGATCTTTCCTGGGAAAACCACATTTCAAATCTGGCCTCCAAAGCCAGTCGCCGACTGGGCATCCTCCGTCGTGTGAAGTCCTTCCTTGACACACCTGAGCTCCTCACCACATACAAGGCTTTCATCCGCAGCTCTATGTAATACTGCTCTCCCCTCTGGTCTGGTGCTCCTGCCTCACACCTAGCCCGTCTTCACGCTGTTGAAACCAAAGCGTTCAGAATCATTGGAATCTCCCGTGATGAAGCTAACTCCAAGGGCCTTTCACTCACTCACCGCAGGCAGGTTGGTGGTCTTTCCGTCTTCTACCGACTCCTCTCTGGCCTTGCCCCCCCAGCCCTCTCTGGGCTCTGTCCCCCAAATATTCCTACAGGTCGCACAAGATCTGCCTGCAACCCTCTTATGGTTAAACTGCCAAAATCAAGACTTTCTGCTCACCTTCACTCCTTCATTCCTCTTTTCTCCTGCCTCTGGAACAAACTCCCTCACTCTCTTCAATCCCACTCTACCCTCCAGGTCTTTAAAACAGCTGTTCACCACCATCTCTTATCCTCCCCCATCCAAAACCTTGATCTTTTCTACCCCCGCTAATTTCGGTCCCCATGTGTTTTATACCTCTCCCCCCCCCCCCTCCCCTTCCCATGCCTCCTGCCCCCAAGCCCTCTCCCTCCCACACTTCTCCCTGCTCTCAAATGTTGTGGTTGTGTTCTTCCCCTTCTCTCCCCATCTTGGCTTCCGCTCCCTCTTTTGTATATTTTGTTTGTCTGGTTGATTTGTTTGTGAAATAAATGTTAGCTCTTTCACGAGCCTCGATTCAGCATACAAAAACAACAAAAAAAAAAACAAACAAAAAAAAACAACACGTAGGACCTCTCCGTAGTTATTTCATTATTATGTGTTTCAGTTAAGGATCTGTTCCCAATAGTTGAATCTGCGTTGCATTAATCAAATAAGATAGGCCCCTTTCAATTTCCCCGA
>NC_136266.1:161647986-161701324 GCF_964187855.1 Myxine glutinosa
ATTGTATAATTTAAATAAACATAAATGCAAATTTCGCATGTGGAAAAAGTAAGTACACCCTTGGCTCTAATAGGTGGTATTGCCCCCTTTGGCAGAAACAACCTCAAGTAGGCGTTTCTTATGACTGTCTACCAGTCTCTGACATCGACTGGGAGAAATTTTTGCCCACTCCTCAATGCAGAATTTTTTCAGCTGTGCAATTTATGAGGGGTTTTCTTGCATGCACAGCTCGTTTCAAATCCTCCCACAACATCTCGATGGGATTTAGATCCGGGCTTTGACTTATCCATTCCAGAACCATCCATTTCTTTCTTTTCAGCCATTCCTTTGTGGATTTACTGGTATGTTTAGGGTCATTGTCATGTTGCAAGGTCCACCTTCGGTTGAGCTTCAACTTTCCGATAGATGGCCTCACATTATCCTCAAGCACCCACTGGTACAATGAAGAATTCATCGTGGATTCTATGATGGTGCGCTGCCCAGGCCCTGATGCAGCAAAGCTGCCCCAAACCATAATATTTCCACCACCATGCTTTACAGTTGGTATTGGGTTATTGTGGTCAAATGCTCTTTTTGGTTTTCGCGAAACATGTCTTCTGGTACTGTGGCCAAATAGCTCTACCTTTGACTCATCTGTCCAGAGCACATTGTTCCAGAAGTGCTGGTCTTTGCCTAGGTGTTCATTGGCAAACTTTAGTCTTGCCCTGATGTTCTTTCTGGACAGCAAAGGTTTCCTCCTGGCACACCTCCCATGCAGATGAAATTTGTGCAGCCTCTTTCTAATGGTAGACTCATGCACTTTGACATCAACAGTGGCAATAGCTACCTGTAGGTCCCGTGATGACATTCTGGGATTCTTAGAGACTTCTTTCAGCATTTTGCGGTCTGCTCTCGGGCTGAACTTGCTGGGGCGGTCTGCTCTCGGGCTGAACTTGCTGGGGCGGCTTGGCCTGAACAAGTTGGCAGTTGTTTGGAATATTCTCCACTTGTAGATTGTCTTCCGGACAGTCGAATGATTGATTTCAAATTGTTTGGAGATCTTTTAAAATCCCTTCCCAGACTCATAGGCATCTATAACCTTCTTTCTGAAGGCCTCAAAGAGTTCTTTTGATCTAGGCATGGTGATGCCGCACACTTCAACAACAAAGAGCAAACCAAACTAAATGTCTGAGGTTTAAATAAGACAGGTTCCTCCAAGATCCTCTCTAACGATGTTCTAATCATTTGCACCTGAGCTGGTGCACCTGATTCTAATTTTAGGTATTTGAAGTAGTGATAAAGTAGTGATAAATGCACTTACTTTTTCCACATGCGAAATTTGCATTTATGTTTATTTAAATTATACAATGGACTACAAAATGTAAATGTTTCATGATATTTGTTATATTATATCACCTTTATCTTTCAATATTGTTGAAATGAAGATCAAATAGCTGTATGGTGAAATATGTTGAAAAAGTCAAAACTTTACATGGTGTGTACTTACCTTTTCACGTGACTGTATAATATAATCACAAATTGTTTGTAAAAAGCATAAAATAACTAGAACGGCACTCAGTCGAGTGTATAGCTCCGCCAGGCTGAACAGTTTTGTATCCCAATGACATGCCGGATCTGGATTCGGACCTGAACCAAAATCTAATCGGCTTGTTCTTGTCACATAACCAAGTCATCTACCAAGTTTCATCCAAATCCGTCCAGAACTTTTTGAGATATCCTGCTATGTATCGTGTTTGGCCCTTTCTCCCAATGGTGAAGAATCACTTAAGAAATTCTACTAGCCGGATCCGAATCCGGATCTTCCCCAAAATCTAATAATTTTGTCTTTGTCACAAACACGACCTCTCTGCCAAATTTCGTCTGAATCCGTCCACAACTTTTTGAGATATCTTGTTCATAGACAGACAGACAGACAAACAAACAAACAAACAGACAGACCGTCAGGGGTGAAAACATAACCTCCATCCTCCTTCGGTGGTGGAGGTCATAAATGAGTTGACAACATTGTTGTGGCAGAAAAGAGGAATGCTTCATGTTTAATTCGAAACGATGATTAACTATCCAAAAGAAAAATGTTAGTTTGGACAAAACAGGATTATGCCTAACCTTAATTGTATGTGTGCAAATTTGAATATTTCTAATTGTTTGGATGAAAGATGCCTGGGCTAAATGAGCCAAACGTTTTTTCTTGTCTTCTTGCGTTCTCATGGACCCATCAGATGGTTTCATCACAACATCTCGGGACTGGAGGCCGAGCAGCTACTGATGACACGTGGAGTGGATGGAAGCTTTCTGGCTCGTCCGAGTAAAAGTAATCCCGGGGATTTCACACTATCTGTCCGGTGAGCCTTGGTGGCCCTTGAACTTCCACTTTATTTTTTGCGATGCTGCAAAAACAGTTTGTTGCTGGCACCCACACCTTATCTTTTTAAACCAGAGGACTTTTGGCTTCCTTGCTTCCTTCACTCTTTCAGTTTTTGCTGGAGCGGGTTATTTGCATCCACAAAATGATCAACAGCTCACTGTACGAAAGAACTGTGGGCAATAATTATTTATTTTGGCTGTAGAACCCTTGAGACTGACTGTACCTCTCACATTCACATCGACTTTTCCTCGACACTTCTGCCTTTTAAGTCATTCACCTGTCCTTTTTCTCCCCTCTTTTCTGAACCTCATTTCTATCCTCCAACTTCTCTACCTTTTCCTTTTACCCTCACTTTTGGGGGTAAAAGGCATTTACATCTCTCCTTCTCTCCTCACCTCACCTCACCTTCTCTCTCTCTTTGAGTACCAGTTCACTGGTAATTCCCTGCTTGTCGTTAAAGGCGGCAAAAAGGGTTGGCGTCAGGAAGGGCATCCGGCCGTAAAACATTGCTTCAAAAAGGGGACCGAAAAACAACAACAACCACAGTTCCCGAAAAAGGCCAACCCCCGCTTGCGGGGAAAAATGGCCTCTAAAGGTGTTTTTTTTTGTTTGTTTTTTTTCTTCTCTCCTCACCTACCTGCATAAATAGATAAATGTATACAGATTAAAAAAAAAATTTTTGGAAAAGTCGGAAGTTATGTTGGTATTACTGCAAAAAAATGGTTTGGGGGAATTTGGCCTCAGAATGAAGGAAAGTACATTTATGGCATCACACCATCCCAACAACATGAACAAATGGCAGAACTTGCATGCTTGTGACAGTCTTGAGTAATGGCTCTTTGTTTGACTTGTTTTTTTTCTTGTGAACGACCAATGGCCACTGTTGTGACGTGACTCGAGATGGGCCATTCATGCAATGTATTTGGGGATATAAATATGACAGCAATTCATGATCAGCTATGGATAATGTCATTCCATCATGTATTTTACAATATTTGATCGCATGTTGTAGCCTGTAGGACCTGTTATGTACAGTCACGTGAAAAAGTAAGTACACCCCTTGTAAAGTTTTGACTTTTTCAACATATTTCAACATACAGCTATTTGATCTTCATTTCAACAATATTGAAAGATAAAGGTGATATAATATAACAAATATCATGAAACATTTACATTTTGTAGTCCATTGTATAATTTAAATAAACATAAATGCAAATTTCGCATGTGGAAAAAGTAAGTACACCCTTGGCTCTAATAGGTGGTAGTGCTCCCTTTGGCAGAAACAACCTCAAGTAGGCATTTCTTATAACTGTCTACCAGTCTCTGACATCGACTGGGAGAAATTCTTGCCCACTCCTCCATGCAGAATTATTTCAGCTGTGCGACGTTTGAGGGGTTTCTTGCATGCACAGCTCGTTTCAAATCCCCCCACAACATCTCGATGGGATTTAGATCCTGGCGTTGACTTGGCCATTCCAGAACCCTCCATTTCTTTCTTTTCAGCCATTCCTTGGTGGATTTACTGGTATGTTTAAGGTCATTGTCATGTTGCAAGGTCCACCTTCGGTTGAGCTTCAACTTTCCGACAGATGGCCTCACATTATCCTCAAGCACCCTCTGGTACAATGAAGAATTCATAGTGGATTCTATGACGGTGAGCTGCCCAGGCCGTGATGCAGCAAAGCTGCCCCAAACCATAATATTTCGACCACCATGCTTTACAGTTGGTATCAGGTTCTTGTGGTCAAATGCTGTCTTTGGTTTTCGCCAAACATGTCTTCTGGTACTGTGGTCAAATAGCTCTATGTTTGACTCATCTGTCCAGAGCACATTGTTCCAGAAGTGCTGGTATTTGCCTAGGTGTTCATTGGCAAACTTTAGTCTTGCCCTGATGTTCTTTCTGGACAGCAAAAGTTTCCTCCTGGCACACCTCCCATGTAGATCAAATTTGTGCAGCCTCTTTCTAATGTAGACTCGTGCATTTGACATCAACAGTGGCAAGAGCTACCTGTAGGTCCCATGATGACATTCTGGGGTTCTTCGAGACTTCTTTCAGCATCTTGCGGTCTGCTCTCGGGCTGAACTTGCTGGGGCGGCCTGGCCTGAACAAGTTGGCAGTTGTTTGGAATCTTCTCCACTTGTAGATGATCTTCCAGGCAGTCGAATGATTGATTTCAAATTGTTTGGAGATCTTTTAAAATCCCTTCCCACACTCGTAGGCATCTATAACCTTCTTTCTGAAGGCCTCAGAGAGCTCTTTTGATCTAGGCATGGTGACGCCGCACACTTCAACAACAAAGAGCAAACCAAACTAAATGTCTGAGGTTTAAATAAGACAGGTTCCTCCAAGATCCTCTCTGATGATGTTCTAATCATTTGCACCTGAGCTGGAGCACCCGATTCTAATTTTAGGTATTTGAAGTAGTGATAAATGTAGGGGTGTACTTATTTTTTCCACATGCGAAATTTGCATTTATGTTCATTTAAATTATACAATGGACTACAAAATGTAAATGTTTCATGATATTTGTTATATTATATCACCTTTATCTATCAATATTGTTGAAATGAAGATCAAATAGCTGTATGTTGAAATATGTTGAAAAAGTCAAAACTTTACATGGGGTGTACTTACTTTTTCACGTGACTGTGTATATATATATATATAAAATAACCACCTTTAGAGGCCATTTTTCCCTGCAAAGCGGGGGTTGGCCTTTTTCGGGAACCGTGGTTGTTGTTGTTTTTTTTGGTCCCCTTTTTGAAGCAATGTTTTATGGCCGGATGCCCTTCCTGACGCCAACCCTTTTTGCCACCTTTAACGACAAACAGGGCATTACCAGTGAACTGGTACTCAATTAGCCGACCTCGGAAGGATGACAGGCTGAGTCAACCACCCTGGCGTTAATTCAGCGATCGACCGGGATTCGAACAGGATCCTAAGCTGGCACCCTAGCCGCTAGCCCAACACCAGGGTGGTGTGTGTGTGTGTGTGTGTGTGTGTGTGTGTGTGTGTGTGTGTGTGTGTGTGTGTGTGTGTGTGTGTGTGTGTGTGTGTGTGTGTGTGTGTGTGTGTGTGTGTGTGTGTGTGTGTGTGTGTGTGTGTGTGTGTGTTTTTTTTTTTTTTAATGTGTGCCAGTTCGTTTTTGGGCCTTGTAAATTCTACTTTGGAGTCCTTAGATAGGATTAGATGCTTCAATGTCGTCAGTTGAGGTTTTTGATTTTTCGACTTTATATACCAATTTGGATTTATCACTAGTAATCTGTTGGGCTGGCGTTGGGCTAGCGGCTAGGGTGCCGGCTTAGGATCCTCGGATCCTGGGTTCGAATCTCGGTCGATCGCTGAATTAACGCCAGGGGGGTTGACTCAGCCTCTCATCCTTCCGAGGTCGGCTAATTGAGTACCAGTTCACTGGTAATTCCCTGTTTGTCGTTAAAGGCGGCAAAAAGGGTTGGCGTCAGGAAGGGCATCCGGCCGTAAAACATTGCTTCAAAAAGGGGACCAAAAAACAACAATAACCACGGTTCCCGAAAAAGGCCAACCCCCGCTTGCGGGGAAAAATGGCCTCTAAAGGTGGTTATTTTTTTTTATACTAGTAAGGGATTCACTCTTTAAAGAATTAACAAGGATTTTAGCTCTTTAAATTTTTTATGTCAGTTTTGCAGAGCATTATTTTCTAAAAATATATACTCAAGTTTTCATTGTTTTGATAAGCAGAAGTTTAAGGATGCTGTTAATTTTATTTTATTTTATACTTTTTTGTCCTTTTGTGGGATAACCTTTCAACTGGTTAAGGATATTCCCATGGGTAGGAATTGCAGCCCCCTACTAGCAGACATTTTTCTTATTTTCTGTGAATTTTCATTTATTGAAAAACTGATGAAGGAGAAAAAATTCGGACGAGCTGAAATATTGTCTCATACATGTCGTTATATAGATGACATTTGTGCAGTTAACTATAACGTTTTTGTGATCGGCTGCTTTACAAGATTTATCCAGATAGTCTGATTGCAAACAAGAGTAGTAATGATTGTACAGTTGCTGTATTCGTTAGAATTATTACGTTAGAATTCGTTAGAATTGGACAGAATGGCTTTAGTACAAGTGTGTATCATAAAGTTGATGATTTTAGTTTCCCTGTAGTCTTGTACACCTTTCCAGGTTGCAATGTACCAATTAAAATGGGTTACAATGTCTTCTCATCTTAGTTACTTAGATTTGCAAGAATTTATTCAGTGAAGGATGATTTTGTGGAACGTGCTGAGAAGGTATTTTCCATCATGTTACATGGAGGATATTTGGCTGATTGTTTGATCAGGTCTTGTGAGAATGTATTTAGACTCCATCCTCACCTTTTTTTTTTTTAAGTTTGGTTGGTTTTCATGTAAACAAGTTCCTATTGCATTGCATTTGATACAAGTATTAAATGAGGAGATATTTAGGTAAAAAAATATGTATAAAATGAATTACAAGTTAGCATTAATGTCATTGGTTGGTGGTTGTTAGATGTTAGGATACGCAGTGCAGCGTGGTGGAATCGGTTGTGGATGACAGTTTGAATATTTGAATGGAAGTTTGTGTCGATGAGTGGATGGAGGTTCTGTGTAATTGACATGTCTGTCAGGTGGAGTATTTATTGCTTAGTATATTGTTACATAAAGTGATTTATGATTTAAGTTATGAGTTTGTGTTAATATTGTCGCGCAACTCCGATTAACACCAGAGTTGCGGATGCCGATTACGAAGGCTTTAACTCCGAGGCGGAAGCTCAATAGCGGATTCCAAAATCTAATCTAAAACCTAAGCGCGCGGAATGGAGGGAAACAGTGCAAATCCCCGCAGCCTTATCTATTGAATTAACCAGGAAACTGCGTTCAAGTATTATGTACAAAAAGTAATATAAGGGTTTATTGGGAAAAGGGCAAGGACAGGAAAAAGCATGCGCCGGTAATAAATATCCTAATCGGGATCCCGCACACCGACTTCAGAAACAAAACGAGGGATTATGAATACCAAAGAAACACGTCTTTTATGTCAAGTGTACGCGGAGCTTGGCCTTATCTCGTCTTTGTCATCTTGGTGGCTGCCGTCCAACACCGCTCCTTCCGGCCCGATCGCACACCACGAGGTCCCTCGCTCCAAGTCCCACAAGGCCTCGCTCCAAGGCCACACATGCCACGCAGGCTAGCGGCTCCACAAGAGGTCGACTCGGACCAAAGTCCTGCCGCGTCTCAAACCCAACTGCTCAAAACGGACTCGCGCTCTGCACTCGAACTGCAACTGCGCACTGCTTGGGCTCTCTGCGCTCAACTCGAACTCCTGATCCAACTGCCAGCAAAGGCGTCCGATGCTCACTCAGCTCGTGCTGAACTCAGGATCTCAACTCGGGATCCAACTCTCCGGACTGCCTCTCTCAACTGAACTCGGGATTTCAACTCGACTCGGGCGCACACGAACTCTTGACTGCCGAAAGTGGCGTCCGGCCCTCGGTAATATCTCTGGCCGATGACGTCAGCTTTGGCGCACTCCTCAGCCAATTAGAGCCTTCCCCGGCTCACCGGCTCGTCCAGGTCACGCCCACTGCGTCACTCCAACTCTCCCACTCCTGCTCCTCGGTCACAGCACGTGCTATGCGAGGTGGGTAGGCCTCTCAGAGGTGTAAATGGTGGTGGCCAATTGTGGTGGTGTTCCAGCCTGATTTCTTCCTAAGTCATGTCAGGGGGAAAGGCGTCATTTAGTGTTGTACTAAAGGTCCTAACTAATGTTTAAGTGGTGTGCAATGCCAAAATGGAGAAAGGTTTGACTACTAGGTGAGACATACAAGGGCTCTACCGATTATTCCCGACACTAACTAACACACGAATCTCCTGGTAGATTCACAATTATACACCTTAAACGACCAAACGCCTAAACATGGACTTATTACAGGAAGTGTTCCTTATCACGACATCTCGATGCATGTTACCTACTCAGATATACTCTGCGTGACATATTGCTCTACCAAATTCGTAACACAGCCCCCCCCCCCCCCGGAACCGTAGCTTCTGCAAGGTTCACTGCAGGCGCTACCATTCCAGCCTTAACACTTACTGTCACACACTTAATTAACCTATGAAATAAATCGGGAAGGGCTGTGGGAAGTGTCGGACTACCTACCTACACTTCCTTATCATTCTAAACCCCTTAACAATCATGCAATCATGTATTTACAATGATCTGTCTTCATTGTTCCTGCGGAGGGAGGAAACAAACAACACTCAAAAATCTACCTTATCCACAAAACTTAACCTTACTCAAAAGTTCAAAAACTCTATAAATCTGTACATACCCCGGTCTACAGACCGCGTCCCCCGGTGGATGCCACAAGACACAACCTTACCTGCGGGGCCATCCCCAATGTACCCTCTAAATTTCCACTTCACCACGCCCTATCACACCATGCCCTTAGAGCCCTGGTTGGTTGGTAGCCCTTACCATCATCGCTTCTGACGTGCTCCTCGACGCCGCCACACCCCGACCCCGCGCTCCTCCCTCTTTTCAGGCCTACCTCATGTTACTTGACTTGTTCAAGCGAACGCTGCTGGCAGCCAAAGCGTAACAAACTGCTCCGGGTAGCCGAAAGCATAACAAATTGAGGGATGCCAATTGGGCCACGGGATCGATTATGCCCAGAGATGAAATTGGAGGGTGGTGCAAAAATGAAAGGACCTAAGCTCATTTCTTTACACAACGCAGATATTACTAGGGCAATGGCCTACTCTTACACATACTATGACATAACTAATACTCTAAGTGGGCCTACGTGTTGCTTGTGGACTATGGGGGGTAAACCGTTAACCTTTAATGATGTCATATGTCGTCCTAGTATGTACAAATATCAAAACCGTATATATATATATATTGTTACGGATCTCTCCGTCGGCCTTCTTCCCCTTACCAAGGGGGGATTAATCCCCTTGTGTATGACTGACCGACGTGAGTCCTGAAGTTGCCCAAGCTCCCTCCGGAGAGGCAGGTGCACAACCCCGTTCGCGACCGCGGACAGATGTTAATTGCCGAGCGGATTGCACGAACCATTAGCAGAGACTAAACCCGATCCTGAAATGTTGGCCAAAATCGCGCCACAGGTTTTCAATGGGGAAATCACAAAGACGACCGGACGAGCATGAAGAAGAAGAACGAAGGTAGGAAATACAAATATGATTTATTACTACCTATTATGTACACAATGAAAAGTAACCAAGGAGAAGGAAAGATAAGAAAATAATGACAGAAAGGATGGAAGGACCAGAAGACACAGTGCAAGTTCTAGCTTATACAGACTTACTTAAACCCCAGGACAACATAGAAGACGGACGACAGTCAGACTTACACGGGGGGGGGGGGGGGGGGGGGATGCAGGTAGGATTGGCTGGAGGAGATATTTCAGGTATGGCATCCAGGTAGCTCGTTCGCCAGTCCCCAACTCGCACCGCGAAGCAGATGAACCAGACGGCGGGAGCTCTCCGCGCATCGTTTGGCGTGGGCGGAACTATCACATGGCAACGGTAGGCCGCCTTTGGCGGTTACCCTCTCGGTTCAGCCGAGTACGTAACAAGTGAACAGTTCTGATAACCGTGAACAATGCGCTCTTCAGTGGCTCAGTGCGTTCTCTCAATAGCATTCGCTCGCGATGCTTGACCCCCTTTGAAACTCAAGTGAACTTGCCGAGTCCCTCTCCCTTCTTATTGGATCGCCTCTCCTCCCTCATCTCTCGGTTGGGGCGTCGTGCTGTGGGTTATATCACATGCCCTACCAAGCCATACCCACTGAGTCCTGGTTGGGTGCGAGGGCTTCCTGGCTCCACCTCCTGGTGACAAGGGGCGGGCCACGCCCGTGATTTGGCAGCTCCTCCCCCCTTCTTCTCCGAGACAGAGCACATGGCCAATGGCGTCTTGCGGGATAGAAAACCACTCGCACCACTGGGATAGAAAACCACTCGCACCGCTGGGATAGAAAACCACTCGCACCGCTGGGATAGAAAACCACTCGCACCGCTGGGATAGAAAACCACTCGCACCGCTGGGATAGAAAACCACTCGCACCGCTGGGATAGAAAACCACTCGCACCGCTGGGATAGAAAACCACTCGCACCGCTGGGATAGAAAACCACTCGCACCGCTGGGATAGAAAACCACTCGCACCGCTGGGATAGAAAACCACTCGCACCGCTGGGATAGAAAACCACTCGCACCGCTGGGATAGAAAACCACTCGCACCGCTGGGATAGAAAACCACTCGCACCGCTGGGATAGAAAACCACTCGCACCGCTGGGATAGAAAACCACTCGCACCGCTGGGATAGAAAACCACTCGCACCGCTGGGATAGAAAACCACTCGCACCGCTGGGATTAGAAAACCACTCGCACCGCTGGGATGAGAACCGAAAGGGGACCTATCTTTATTTGAGTTCGGTGCAATGCAGTGTCAATTAATGGAAGACACAGCCTTAAACTAAAACACACAATAAGGAAATAACTATTTAGAAGGATATATGATTTGCTACGTGCATGTATATGGATTAACTAGGAGGACGACCTTTGCCCTTTACACTACGGAGGGTGATATTTACAACAAGATTCATTACACTACACAGTGTGATATTTACAACAATTCTCAAATCCACAACACTGCACCCTCATCCTCTAGGCACGTCTCGGGCCTATAAAACTTTAACTTTAGTGTGGCACGTAGGTGTAGTTCCCTCTACAATTAACCTGACCCTGAGTGTGACAGTTTTAAAACACAAATAAGTATGTCCCCCTGCTGCATTGCACCCTGCCTAACATATTTACGCCCACAGCTAACCGAATTGTGGAATTGTCTTCAAACTATACATGAACGGTGGGGAGCATTATTTACAATTGACGCTAATGGTATTTACAAAACTAACCCAGGACCTGTGATTGTTCTTTTGGGGGGGGGGGGAGACAGCCTGCGCTGCATCGACGCACCAGCACCATCATCAAAGCACCATAATGCACCAAAACGCACCGGAGTGCACAGTCACCACAGTTAATAATAAAGAAAACAAACCCCTGGTGCTCTTGCTCTTCGGCTCCCTCTGCTGGCCAATGTTCTTCCAGATGTTGTCTTCCTTCATGTTCTTCTTGCTGGCGGCCTATTTGGACATAATAAAATGAAAAATGCACAAAACGTGTCCATCTTTATTTATGGCCCACAGGGGCCGACTAGGGGTGGTTCACCTGTATGGCATAGGTGCCATGTTACCGAGGTCCGCCAGCAAGATCTCGGGCCATCATGGCCGGTTCCAGCAGAGGGGCCATGCCCCAACCCGTGGGGTCCACAAGTGGTGCTCAGCCACAGACATGTGGTCCATAAGTGGTGCATCGATGCAGGCAGCTGTGGTTGCGAGAGTTTGGGCACACAATGGCAGACTCCTTCATGTTCTAAGCGCGCCCACAGTTAACCCAGAGAGCACGATCCATGGGTCGGGGAAGGAAGACAGAGAGGGCAGGTGAGTGAGGGGTAAGGTCACAAGGGTACACATCAATAAAGGCAATGCAAGGTGAAGTGCGCCTGGAGACCGAGCGGAGAAAAGTTCGTCCCTACCGTACGTCACCCCACCCGTCACCTGTTCTACCCTTGCCCCTTACCCCCGTATGTACAAAAATCTACACATTGCACTACAATTTACAAATCCGTCGCTACCGTCACGTCTTCCCCATATCTCCCATATACCAAATTTGTCACCACAATCCCTCTAATCCAAAATTTGCCATCACCAATTCATTATCAATCCTCATAAGGAGGGAGAGATGGAACAACAAAGCACAATGTCACACCCACGTCATGATGCGTCTCACAATCCAAACATTTGCACAAACAAAATAATAACAACAAACCATGGCATGGTGTGGAGCACCGTCGTTACCTCAGGTGAGTGGATGTAGATGGTGCAAGGAGATTTCAATCCTAACTATCCTCTAAATGATTTTAATACACTTTACACTACCCAGGGTCTTTCCCTGCCAATCCATTGGCATCTTACTCAATGCGGTTTTAAGAACCAAATTCCCATTGACCAAACTGTGGTGCTTCATCAATTTTTTTTTTTTTTGTATACTGAATCGAGGCTCGTGAAAGAGCTAACATTTATTTCACAAACAAATCAACCAGACAAACAAAATATACAAAAAGAGGGAGCGGAAGACAAGATGGGGAGAGAAGGGGAAGCACACAACCACAACATTTGAGAGCAGGGAGAAGTGTGGGAGGGAGAGGGCTTGGGGGCAGGAGGCGTGGGAAGGGGAGGGGGGGGGACTTGGGGTATCACTCCCCCGATTCAACTCCCTGTGCCCTTGCACAATTTCAGGACTGGGTCGTGTGGCTCTCCCAGCAGGTCTACCCACCTGCACACCTCCACCACTGCAGTTGCCTCCGAGCTTACCTGCTCCTTCCCTAACCTATCTAACTGGGGAAGGCCCTCTGGCGCTCTCCCCACTCGGTGCCCTCTCTGGCACTGGGCTACCCGGGTCCGTCCTCCGGATCCTCGGGCCCCATCCACAACAACTCTACCGGCTCCCAGAGCCCACCTGCGGCCTCACCTGGCCGACATCCTAACAGTGGCATAGTGCCCATTTAACTACACACACTAACAGGCCACACGCCCACTCGCCCAGCCATTTCCACGTCACTAATGCACCCATCCAAACACCATTCTTCCACACGCACCACAGATGCCAATATCCAACCACAATTTACCGACTCCCTCTACCTAACTCTTAAACTACCCTCCCCGGGTATTCGTGATAGGGGTCCACTTTTCCCCCATTCACACCTTCGCACCATCCACTCCACTCCACAGTTTCCACCATACTCACTCCACACCATCCATTCCATACTCCATATATTCCAGACCATTTATTCCATACAACCATGCTCACCTGTATTTGCACACCTGTGCCATCACTCCTGGTGCTTCCTGCACCCTCCTTCCTCCAGGACCATTTGCTCAACACAACACACAATCACCAACACTCAGTCATACACTGCTCCATACACCTGTTCACTTGCACACCTGTGCAATCACACCTGGTGCTTCCTGCACCCTCCTTCCTCCCAGGCTTCTTCAATCATTCCATACAATGCACAACCACAATTTTTCCTCATGCACTGCTCCATACACTTCCACGCTCAATACAACTCACTCACTTTTCACAATACACTTCTGAATACACTTTCAATTCTCAAACACACGGCATCATCTGATCTACCTGGTGCCCTGCTAAAACTCGCGCTTCCCCGTCTTCCCTTTAAACTAAGCACATCCCACGTCATTATCATCCATTCTAACCTCTCTATGTCCCCGACTACCTGTCCAATGTTGCTACTTACCTCTACCGTTACCTATGGTCATCTCTAGGTCCCTGTACATTATCCAAACCCTCTCTCGGCGAGCTTACACTGCCATAAACCCCCATAAAACTATAGCTCCTTTGCCCCCGTCTGTGAGGGATGGTGGATTTGCCATCCCTCCACATCGGACATCTCTCACTATAAATTTGGCCCATGTAATTCCAGCCAATCAAAAAGTTTCCAATCGCTGCCAATCCTTCTACCAATCATTTGCCAATCATCAAATTTTGCTTTTCAAATCCACTACTGCTATCACCCTCACACGTCCACTATATCTGAGCCTCGGTGCGTCGTTACCTCATTAAAACTCGGCTTCGCAAAGCCGAGCAATGAATTTGGGTGGTTTGGTCGCCTGCAGGTTGAATCCGTCCGGAATTCAGTGCAAGGGAGGCGGTTTGGTCGGGCCGAGATTCCACGCACCATCTCGGCGCGGCACCTTCCGGTCCCCGGCCCGATGGCTCAATCTCGCCCGGTCGGAACCCCGCCACCACAAGGGGGCACCGTTCCACTTCCTCCCACCTGCCCTTGAACCGGACCGGTCGCCTTGCCCGACAAGGCCCGGACTCGACCGTGCGGGGCCTAGCATCCAAAAAAGCACACCGCACGGTATCCGTCGCCCTAAACGCTGCCCCGGTCAACGTCGATGCTTCACTCGCATACGTGACCCGTTTCACACTCACAAAACCTGGCATCTCGGCACCTCCAGTGCATCCCACACACTCGGTCCATTCCACCACCGCACTCCGTTACACACCACACCTCTCGCGCACACTCACCGTTCGCACACTTCCTTAACACACCTCGCGCACCATCTTGCGCACTCTCCCTCGGTACGTACTCCGTACCACTCATGGGGGTGCACTCTTGCATCCACCCACTCACGCGCTTCAATGGGCTCTCCCACACCCACGCCACAACCAACTCAGGTGTGCGTTCTCGCACACTCTCAACCATTCCAAGCGTGCATTCTCGCACCCGTTCCACCACCACCTTACTCTCCGTGTCACACTCCGTACACTCTGTTTCACACAGACCCTCCGACGCGCATTCGCTCTCGCACTCGGTATCACTCCCACACTTTGTAACACGCTCACTCTTTGACGCACACCTTTTCCTCACACGCGTACCATTTCCACTCACACCACTCCCCACGGACCTCCCACAAACGCCCGGGTGCCATATTGACCCCAATTGCGCGACAATTCTCTTCGCGCCAAACACTTTTCTAAAAAATCTCCCCGCACAATATACAGCACGACTCACCTTCGGGGTTCTTCTTCCTCCCTGTACCAACACCTGCAAATCTTTATAAGGATTAAGCACGGCATCAAGGTGTGAGCACGGACTTTGCACATAATCCATTTCTCCCTTCAATTCCCGGGCTACCTCCGTCGTGTTTTCAATTTCAACTATACCCACCACTACTTTTTCTTTATTCACCTCAACGACCGCTGGCTTTAATAAATTTTTCTCTCCTACCTCAGCGGTCACCGGCTTCCCTAAACCTCGGGTCGCAATCTCTACACCCGTCATTTTACCCGCTCTTTCCTCCGCCTCGCTCAACCAGCGCTTCTCGAACCGCGTTACCTCATCGTGCACCCCTGGGACCTGCTCGCCCAACCTGCGGTCTCTGTCCCTCTCAGCTTCCCTTACCTCATATGCGACTCCGTCCCTCGCCAGTCCCTCAGTTATTTATTTGGCTTGGGCAGTTATGTCCCGCATTTGGTTTTCCAATCCTACAATTTGGTTTCCCAATTTCTCCCCCATTCTGTTTTCCATTCGTTCCAATTGTTCTCTCATCCCCATTTGCACGGCGGCCTGCAGCTGCGCAATGAGGGCTTGCACGTCTATCCCTCCCACTTGCGCCGTGGGCGCGGCTACCGCAGCGCTGCCATTTTGTGCCTCTGCAACCACGTGTGCGAGGGCGACATCTTGCGCACCTGATACCCCCTCAACCACATCCTCATTTCTCTCCTCCTCCCTCTCCCCCATGTACATTTCCCTGGGGTCCTGGGTTGATTCTAACCCCTCTTCTGACTCACCCACCAGCATCCGATCGCCTTGACCATCCATGGCACGATTTTAAATTTAGGATGTTAAATAAAATTGTGGGCCACTCGTAATTTGAGCGCGCTAAGCGCGCTTCAGGTCCGAATCCCACTCCTGACTCCAATTGTTACGGATCTCTCCGTCGGCCTTCTTCCCCTTACCAAGGGGGGATTAATCCCCTTGTGTATGACTGACCGACGTGAGTCCTGAAGTTGCCCAAGCTCCCTCCGGAGAGGCAGGTGCGCAACCCCGTTCGCGACCGCGGACAGATGTTAATTGCCGAGCGGATTAGCAACCGCAGCACGAATCATTAGCAGAGACTAAACCCGATCCTGAAACGTTGGCCAAAATCGCGCCACAGGTTTTCAATGGGGAAATCACAAAGACGACGGGGCGAGCATGAAGAAGAAGAACGAAGGTAGGAAATACAAATATGATTTATTACTACCTATTATGTACATAATGAAAAGTAACCAAGGAGAAGGAAAGATAAGAAAATAAAGACAGAAATGATGGAAGGACCAGAAGACACAGTGCAAGTTCTAGCTTATACAGACTTACTTAAACCCCAGGACAACATAGAAGACGGACGACAGTCAGACTTACACGGGGGGGGGGGGGGGGGGGGGATGCAGGTAGGATTGGCTGGAGGAGATGGTTCAGGTATGGCATCCAGGTAGCTCGTTCGCCAGTCCCCAACTCGCACCGCGAAGCAGATGAACCAGACGGCGGGAGCTCTCCGCGCGTCGTTTGGCGTGGGCGGAACTATCACAGGGCAACGGTAGGCCGGCTTTGGCGGTTACCCTCTCGGTTCAGCCGAGTACGTAACAAGTGAACAGTTCTGATAACTGTGAACAATGCGCTCTTCAGTGGCTCAGTGCGTTCTCTCAATAGCATTCGTTCGCGATGCTTGACCCCCCTTTGAAACTCAAGTGAACTTGCCGAGTCCCTCTCCCTTCTTATTGGATCGCCTCTCCTCCCTCATCTCTCGGTTGGGGCGTCGCGCTGCGGGTTATGTCACACGCCCTACCAAGCCATACCCACTGAGTCCTGGTTGGGCGCGAGGGCTTCCTGGCTCCACCTCCTGTTGACGAGGGGCGGGCCACGCCCGTGATTTGGCGGCTCCTCCCCCCCTCTTCTCCGAGACAGAGCACATGGCCAATGGCGTCTTGTGGGATAGAAAACCACTCGCACCGCTGGGATAGAAAACCACTCGCACCGCTGGGATAGAAAACCACTCGCACCGCTGGGATAGAAAACCACTCGCACCGCTGGGATAGAAAACCACTCGCACCGCTGGGATAGAAAACCACTCGCACCGCTGGGATAGAAAACCACTCGCACCGCTGGGATAGAAAACCACTCGCACCGCTGGGATAGAAAACCACTCGCACCGCTGGGATGAGAAAACCACTCGCACCGCTGGGATGAGAACCGAAAGGGGACCTATCTTTATTTGAGTTCAGTGCAATGCAGTGTCAATTCATGGAAGACACAGCTTTAAACTAATACACACAATAAGGAAATAACTATTTAGAAGGATATATGATTTGCTACGTGCATGTATATGGATTAACTAGGAGGACGACCTTTGACCTTTACACTACGGAGGGTGATATTTACAACAAGTCATTACACTACACAGTGTGATATTTACAACAATTCTCAAATCCACAACAATATATATATATAATATTTGTTTGTGTGTGAGTTTATGCTGTGTATAAGCAAAATCTAAAACAGAGGAGGAATGAAATGAACACACAGCTGACTATGCGATAACTGAAGCGAACTTCCATACACATTCATTTGGTCATTCCTCATTCACGTTTTCTCGTTATTTTGCTTCCGTTTCATTTTAAAGTCATGCACAACGGACCTTGAGCTGCAACTCGATTGGAACACTTATATTTTGAAAAGGCATTGCTGTTCATTTGTCAGATTATTGTTGTGGAAGAGAAAGCACTAGCTCACTTGCAGCTCCTATTCGTTTTACATCTTGGACACCTTTGCCTTCATTTCCAGTGTTCTTTTCTGACCATTGGACAAATGTTCCAAATAACTTGAAGTCACCTATCATTTAACAAAACGAAGTTGGGAGGAATTTGGTGTAAAGGAAGTATTGTCCTCTTGGCACTTCTTAGTCCTTATCTGCTAGCTGATCTGATATATGGCCTGGTCTAAAAACAACGTTTATATGTGGCATCAAAGAATTCCAACTTCTTCCATTGCTATATCTAATTAATTTGTACTGTGTAGAGGTGTAGGGAGAGGGGGCTTTGGATAGAGGGTTGTGGAGAGGGAAAGGTCATGTGGTTGACCACCATCACTTTCATTGCTCAGATCAATCCCACTTTCTTATGTGAAGGATGTGCCTATCAGGGTTACGAGAGCAACATTTTAAATAAAGCACTTGTAATATCGCTCACCTGGCAAAGCAATGTGTTCTCATGATGTGCAGGTCAAAGTCCTCAACTTTAGAGGTTTGAAAATGTACGGTATTGCCTGTTCCCGAGCAAAGACACGAATACCCCCATAACATGATATGAAAATTAGCCCCATCACATGATGCTGCCACCACCATGCTTGACAGTTGGGATGGTGTTGACTGGTTGTTGTGCAGTGTGGTGCTTGTACCAAACGTAACGCTTTGATTTTAGACCAAAAAGTTCCATTTTTATCTTCTGACCACAAAACAAGTATCATTATGATGTTTTCTCTCAAATTCCATGAGCTTTTAGATGCATCTTTTTCAGTAATTGCTTCTTTCTTGCGATCTGTCCACAGAGGCTAGTTTTGTGAAGGGAATAGGATATTGTTGATTGATGAACACTGACCCCCATCTCGGACATAGAGCCTTGCAAATTTTTCAGTCATTCTTGTATTTACAGTTGCATCCTAAACCAGTTTCCTGCTTGCCCGACTGCTGAGTTTGGATTGCCGACTTGATCTGGGTAGAGTCTGGATGGAATGATGCCTCTTCCACTCCTTAATGATTTATTTCACCGTACTCAAAGGGATAATGAGTTACTTTGAAATCTTCTTATAACCTTCTCCTGAACGTGCTTCTCCACCACTTTATGTCTGACTTCTTTGGAAAGCTGCTTGGTCTTCTTGTTTGCCTTGTTGGTTGACCAAGACACGTGCACCTTAAAACTTCTTAGATAAGGGGGAGAGCTTAATTTTCAAGTTGAACCACTGATTCCATACAGGTGAAACCTATTGCACTAATTGTGTGACCTTTTAAACAAATAATTTGCTCCTGTAGTGCTTTAGGGTTTGACTACTTATGTAACTGAGAATCATCTGATTTCCTCTGCTATTCTAATTTATTCAGAATTTATCTGCATTTTTCAGCTTTATCACTTTGGAGTAGTTTGTGAAGACTCTATATATTAATTTTGATTTGAAAGCATCATGAAATAAGCTCAGGTGGAATCAAAATTTGAAAACTTTCTTTTGAGTGGGGTGAATACTTTTGCCGGCCGCTGAAGCTGCCATTGTAATCTTTCATTTAATCCACAATTTTTATGACCCCACCGACGAAGCCACCAGAGGCATGTTTTCGGGTTGGCCCTCCGTTATAGGTTTTCGCTACTACGATACCTTGAGAACGGCTGAAGGGATCTAAGTCAAACTTGGTAAAAAATATGTATAATGATGCGAAGATGAACTGATTAAATTATGGGATCAAGGGCTGAAAGGTCAAAGGTCCCGTTAGGTAAAAATTCTGTTAATGAGATAACTTGTGAACCAGTGATGGTATTTTCACCAAACTTGGCATATGTATATATTATGATGCAAAGATGGATTGATTAGATTTTGGTGTCAGAGGTCGTGTCAGGTTAAAAATGTGATAATTGAGAACAGCTGAAGAGATTTAAATCAAACTTGGTACCAGTACATATATAATGATGGAATAATGTGGGCGAAGGCATATACGGCTAGGTTGTGACGTCCGTTTCATTCTAGTTTTTTTGTTTTCTTTTTTATTTCTGTACAAGATTGGCAACAATTGGGCCCAAGCAAGGGAATGAATGACCAGGAAAAGAGAAAAAGTGGGAAGCAAAGTATCATGTAACTAAGAGGTGAGGGGAAATATTGTGGGTAGTAGTGGGTAATGACATAAGATGTAGTGCTCTGTCTGCTTGAAACACTGGTGTGAAGACTCAGATTGAAGAGCCTCGGGAAGGCAGTTTAACAAATGGGAGAAAAGAGGAACAAAAGTTGTTGTGCAGTCATCTAGATTTTGGGAGTTTAACCAGGCTAAGGATTATTGGATAAACACGTGCATCCTGGAGTTGTTGGGGGGCGGCTGATGTGGGGGAGCAAAGACAATATCACAAAGTACTGGTCTTGATGGAATCCACAACACCATTTTGTGTAGACACCACTCCCTTTTTGGCACATTCGGAGGTTGCCAGACAACACACCCACACAAATTGCCATCAGGTTAAGCGTCAATGTTCGCAGAGGCATCACCGCCGGCCTGGACTGGAAATGGCCTTGAGGCTTTCTCCGCAGCAACTGGGTACATCAGCTTGAGGTCGACCACAAGGCACAGGCACAACAATTGTGGCAATATACATTTGACAGGAAGGAATGGGTGGTCCAACATCTCTGTGCTGGATTTGGAGAAATATGATGATGTGATGATTGGGGAGCTGAGGGAGCTCGACTGGAGGAGGGGTGGTATAAAACTCCAATTGACATAGCGTAATTGGCAATTGCTGGTTATTGGTTATTGGTTGTTGAGAGGTCAATATGTCAATATTGGAACAGAGAAGTTTGAATGTACATCTACTCATCATCGTCATCATCACCTGAACTTTTTTCACCCAAAGATCATTCTTGTCCTGAGTATACTGCACCTAGCTGTGGGTTTGCATTATATCAGCTACGTTGCTGATGCAGTGCCTCATTTATATTTTGCACACAATGGCCTACTTGTTTTAAAAGATATCTTGGAATCTTTTAACCTTTTCACATGTTGACTTTTCCAGGCGCAATGGGGCTGTGACGCATATTAAGATCCAAAATACTGGCGACTACTACGATCTTTATGGTGGTGAGAAGTTTGCGACACTTGCTGAACTGGTGCAATATTACACGGAGCATCAGGGACAGCTCCGCGAGAAGAACGGTGATGTCATTGAGCTGCTTTTCCCACTCAACTGTGCCGACCCCACTTCCGAAAGGTCACCCCTACAATTACATGATATGCAGGCCTTTAATTTTTGGGTTCTAGTCTCAATATTGTATTGTGCCAGAATGAAATATCAAGTGTTGGATATTTAATGGAGCATTAACTTTGGCATCCAATAACGGAAATGTTTACTCTTAACAACAATAGCAGCTTTTCTTTCTTGGGAGAGGGGTGTTGGAAGGAGGTTGGATTTGTGTAACTAAAGCCCCAAATAATTCGACAAACAAAGCAGTTTGAAATACATTGGCGGATGGGGCGTTTGTAATGGTTTACACTACGATTGGATATTTTCATATTATTGGCATTTAAGCCAATCTATTGTAAATATTGGCCTGCTTATAAGCTATTCTTCGAGCATTGCATCGTTGTTAAGAAATAAATAAATAAAAAACAAATGCAAATAAAAATTGGTCCTAACTTAGCTTTTTCTGACATTAATAAATAAATTCAACTTGTTGTATCCAACTTGGATTTTGATCCTTTGTATATATGTTGGTGCAAGGGAAGTTCATTTTGCATTTTGCTGGTAGGAAAAACAAGTTTGGACAGCATCTGCTTGCTTGTCGATGGGAGAAAGGCAGGGTGGAAATGAAGTACGTTGCCGTTGTTTCTCAAGTTCTTTAAACTAGCAACGGTACCCGCCTTACAGGCGGGGCTTCAATTGGGAGGCTCAAATGAAAAGGCAAAATATCAGAAATTGAAGGCTTTTTTATTTTAAACGATGTATATTAAACATCCGTTAAATCATATCTCACGCAAATCATTAAAATCTAAACAGTATTTGTAGAATTTCAATAAAAGCCACATCACTGTTCATATCGGTAAATATTATTCCATCGTGTTTGGAAAAACTGGAAAATTGGAAAAATTGGAAATTGGAAAAACAATATAGCCTATTTTACTCCAGGGGTCCCAGGATTACCCACCCAAAATTTTGTTGCAATCGGTTCAGCCGTTTTTGTGGTACCTGGGAACAGACAGACGGACAGACAGACATTTGGTGAATTATAGTAAGACTAGCAACGGTACCCGCTCTATGGGCGGGGCTTCAATTGGGAAGCCCAAATGAAAAGGTAAAATATCAGAAATTGAAGGCTTTTTTTTTTTTAAATCTTAAACGATTCATATAAACATCCGTTGAATCATATCACACGCAAATCATCAAAATCTAAACAGTACATGGCACCCATTTTGAAAAAAGATTGAATTCTGCAAAACGGAAGCAGCCGCTACACGTCTTTCTCAGTCACACGTTTATGTGTGAAGAGTGCGTGCCAAATCTGTAACACGGAAGCGGCCGCTACACCTGTTAGTCGCTTTGCACACGCTGCCGTGTTACTTCGGAGCCGCACGTTTATGTAGGAAGAGTTCGTCAGGAGTCGATCTACTCTCTCCTGGTACGTAGAATTTCAACAAAAACCACATCACTGTTCATATCGGTAAATATTATTCCACCGTGTTTGGAAAAACTGGAAAATTGGAAAAACAATTTAGCCTATTTACTCCAGGGGGTTTTAGGATTACCCACCCAAAATATCGTTGCGATCGGTTCAGCCGTTTTGTGGGTACCTTCAAACGGACAGACAGACAGACAGACAGACGAACGGACATTTGGTGAATTATAGTAAGATACAGAGGTTGTTGCATTTCATTTTAACCTTACTCTTAAACTGACCTGTATTTCTACCCCTCCAATAACCTGCTTTCTCTTTATTTCTGCCATTTCCTGTGCATAAATGTAATGTGTATGCATACGTCTGCATTTGATGAAGATTCATTGATAACAAACATCTTGAATCTCTGTTTTTAATACACATTGTTGCCACTTCAACTTGCCTTATGCACTTGTGCACTTTTACAGAAATCATGAACTAAACGATCCTGAAGACCTTTTGAAATGAGACTTGGTTTTAATATCCATCCATGTAATCCCAAGGCCTTATGGACAAGCAATGAAATCCATTGCGAGATAAGGCTAAGTACAAAGATCTAGCTGCCATGCTGCTTGTCTTCATAATGAGGGCATTGAAAACAAAATATTTTATTGATGAGATTAATATTACTTGCAAAATCGAAGATTTTTCAAGTATATTGGTTGATCTTGTGCGTTATTGTCTGTCTGTCAATCACCTACAGGTCACACCGATTTAAACCGATCTTCACGAAACTTCACCAGATGGCAGAGTTTGTCATGTGGAAGAAGCCCATTGATTTTGAGGTCAAAGGTCATTTTGAGGTCAAATTTATAAAATTGTCATTTTTCATCCGATTGACGTGAAAATTGAACAGCATTTGCATAGTACCTCACTGAATTGGGAAGCCAATTATGTTTAAGGTCAAAAGGTCAACTCTAGGTCAAACTTCTAAAATCATCAATTTTCATCTGAAAAATCGTTAATTTTCATTTGATTAACCCGATCTTTGATTAAGATCGTCAATTTTAATCTTAATGAAATAGACAATTTGATGTATTCATGGCAACTTTTTAATTTTGGGGGTGGATGGATTTTGCAAGTATCGTGCTCTGCATGACGTCTTCTTGTTTTGAGCATTTATTGTCCCCCGTCGCACAGCGGAGCGAAAGGGGGACTATGGCTTTCCCCTCCGTCCGTGTGTCCGTCCGTCCATCCGTCCGTGCGTGCGTGCGTGCGCAAGCGAAGGACCGCATTCGAATTTGGTGTGTGGGTGCAACCCACGTCAAAATCCAAGATGGCCGCCACCATGTATGTCTGATGCCATGTATGTCTGAACCTTGTAACCTGCATATCTTGAAAAATAAGCGAAGTACCAACTTCTAATGTGGTGTGTGGGTGTATCTAGGCATAAGGAAGAACGCTATTGAAAATTGGGTCGCCACGTCAAAATCCAAGATGGCCGCCGTCATGTAAGTCTGAACCTTGTGAGATGAATATCTTGAAAAATAAGTGAAGTACCAACTTCTAATTTGATGTGTGGGTGTATCTCGGCATAAGGACGAACGCCATTGAAAATAGGTCGCCACGTCAAAATCCAAGATGGCCGCCACCATATATGTCTGAAACTTGAGCGAAATATCTCGAAAAATAAGCGAAGTACCTTCTGGTGTGTGGGTGTATCTAGGCATAAGGAAGAATGCTATTGAAAATTGGGTCGCCACGTCAAAATCCAAGATGGCCGCCACCATATATATGTCAAACTTGTGAGCGAAATATCTCGAAAAATGAGCGAAGTACCAACTTCTAATCTGGTGTGTGGGTGTATCTAGGCACAAGCAAGAATGCTGTTTAAAATCGGGTCGCCACGTCAAAAGCCAAGATGGCCGCCGCCATGTATGTCTGAAACTTGAGATGAATATCTTGAAAAATAAGCAAAGTACCAACTTCTAATTTGGAGTGTGGGTGTATCTCGGCATAAGGAAGAACGATATTGAAAATTGGGTCGCCACGTCAAAATCCAACATGGCCGCCACCATATATATATGTCTGAACCTTGTGAGCGAAATATCTTGAAAAATAAGCGAAGTACCAACTTCTAATCTGGTGTGTGGGTGTATCTAGGCACAAGCAAGAACGCTGTTTAAAATTGGGTCGGCAGGGCAAAATCCAAGATGGCCGCCGCCATGTATGTCTGATGCCATGTATGTCTGAACCTTGTAACCTGCATGTTTTGAAAAACAAGCGAAGTACCAACGTCTAATCTGGTGTGTGGGTGTATCTATTGGGTCGCCACGTCAAAATCCAAGATGGCCACCACGATGTATGTCCGAACCTTGTGAGATGAATATCTTGAAAAATAAGCGAAGTACCAACTTCTAATTTGGTGTGGGTGTATCTCGGCATAAGGAAGAACGCTATTGAAAATTGGGTCTCCACGTCAAAATCCAAGATGGCCGCCACCATATATATGTCTGAACCTTGTGAGCGAAATATCTTGAAAAATAAGCGAAGTACTAACTTCTAATCTGGTGTGTGGGTGTATCTAGGCGTAAGGAAGAACGCTATTGAAAATTGGGTCGCCATGTCAAAATCCAAGATGGCCGCCGCCATGTATGTCCGAACCTTGTGAGATGAATATCTTGAAAAATAAGCGAAGTACCAACTTCTAATTTGGTGTGTGGGTGTATCTCGGCATAAGGAAGACCGCTATTGTAAAGTGGGTCGCCACGTCAAAATCCAGGACGGCTGCCACCATATATATGTCTGAACCTTGTGAGCGAAATATCTTGAAAAATAAGCGAAGTACCTTCTGGTGTGTGGGTGTATCGAGGCATAAGGAAGAACGCTATTGAAAATTGGGTCGCCACGTCAAAATCCAAGATGGCCGCCTCCATGTATGTCTGACCCTTGTGAGCGAAATATCATATCATAGCATGTTTTCTGCATGTTCCACTTTGTCAACTCACATCACTTCCCCGACGAGGGACCTAGGCGTAACGCTTGTTTCATTTGTTATTTGTATTTTATGCAATTTGATATTTTTTGTTGTTGATTTTTATTTTTTTTAATGTAATTTTATTCAGCTCTACTTTGATTCTTATCAAGTTCCTTTTTTTTCTTTTCCTTTTTCACTTGATCAACTGATTTTCCTTTTCAGTACATTGAGATTTCTTTGCATTTGAAAAGTGCTATATGAATACAATTTATTATTGTTATTATTATTGACTTCCGTTATTGTTATTGATTGACTTCCGGTCCCTCAGGCGACGAGGCTTGCTTCGATCTCTCCACGGCATCGAAGTTTAAGTGTTTTCCCATTCGTGTCTTTGTCGGGTTTCCGCTGGTTGTTTTGTTGTGTGTGTGTTGTTGTGTGTTTCTGTTTAGTTTTGGTTTTGTGGTTGTTGCGGATTTGTGTGTGATTGGTCGTTTTTTATTCGCGCGTCGTGCGCGGCCTGGTCTTTCCGGGCTCCCTTCCCCCCGTCGGTGTTTTGTGAGTGTAAGTTCTTTCCTTCATAGTATTTGCTTGTTTCTCTGATTTTCTTTTCTCCCCCCTGCCTCTCGCGGGCATCTTACCCTTTGTCCGGCGTTTTTAAAAACAGGACAAACGGATAGACAAATAATTCTACATTGATTCTTTCTCTCCTCCCGGACACGTGCTTGTTCGCTCTCCTCCTCGTCTCGACTTGTGCCCGGCCCCCTGTATCTCGTTTTTCTTCCGCCTCTGCTCCTAATTTCTCAAATCCACGTTCTCGCTTGGAGACTTTTCCCAGATTGTTTTTCATGGTTATCATGGTTCTGTTTGGATATTGTTGGAATATGTTTAAACCGCAGCCGTGATGCTGACGGCCCCCCCCCCCCCCCCCCAGAATTTCCATGATTTAAAAGTTTCCCAGTGTGTACCCTGGTCAGAATAGGTACACCGTATCCCTGCGTGTTGTAAGAGACGACTAAGAGGGTTGGCGTCAGGAAGGGCATCCGGCCATAAAAACATTGCCTCAAAAAGAGAACCATGACAATTACAACTACATATGGGCAGGGTGCAGCCTGAAGTGGAGATCGGTTTCTGAGGTTTGGGACATAGAATGTAGGGGACAATGACAGGGAGATCAGGAGAAGTGGTGGAAGTATTGGTCAGAAGAAGAGTGGACATATGTTGTGTGCAGGAGACGAGATGGAAGGGAAGTGGTGTGAGAATGGTGAAGGGTAGGCAGGGACAGAAATACAAGTTTGTGTGGCAAGGGTGCCTGGAGGGCGTGAATGGTGTTGGTGTCCTGTTTTCTGAGGAGTTTGTAGTCAGTGTGGTGAGTGTGACTAGAGTGAGTGATAGGTTGATGATGGTGAAAATGATGATTGGAAAGCTCTTGGTGAACGTCATCTCGGGATATGCTCCGCAGGTTGGTCGAAGCGATGAAGAGAAGGACAAGTTCTGGTGTGCGATAGAGAAGCTGATGGAAAACGTGAAAGATGAGGAAGTTGTTGTGGTGGGAGGAGACCTGAATGGACACGTGGGAAGGAGTATGGATGGTTTTGAGGGAGTTCATGGGGGTTACGGATATGGTGTGAGAAATGGAGAAGGTGAAAGGATTTTGGAGTTTGCTGATGGAGCTGATTTGTTGATTTGTAATACTCAGTTCCAGAAAGAGGATAATAAGCTTGTTACATACACGTCAGGTGGGTCGACGACAACCGTTGACTACCTGATGGTGCGTAGGCGAGATAGGGGGCACCTCTGGGACACAAAGGTGATCCCGGGGGAGGAGGCTGTTTCACAGCACCACTTGGTTGTCTGCGACATAAGGGTGAAAGGTGCGAGGAGAGCTCGGCAGGTGAAGTACCAACCGAGAATGAAGGTGTCGAGGTTGAAAGAGGTGACAGTAAGGGAGGCATTAAAAGAGAGGCTGAGTAGGGTAGAGGATGATGTGGTTGAGCTTGAAAGTCGTTGGATGTCAATGAAAGCTAGTCTGTTGGGAGCCGTCGGTGAGGTATGTGGATGGACAAAAGGACCACCGAGGCACTCGGAAACATGGTGGTGGGATGATTAAGTTGGAAAGAGGATTGACGAGAAGAGGAATAAGTTCAAGGAGTGGCAGAAGGCGAAGGGTACGGGAGCATAAACAGCAGAGCATGAAAGTTATAAGGCAGCCAGGAAGGCTGCAAAGAAAGGGGTAGCAAAGGCGCAGGAGGCATGGAGGAAAATGTTCGGAGAACGCTTGGATTCGGAAGAGGGTCAGAAAGCAGTATTCAGGATTGCAAAGCAGATAGCGAAAGAGAGGTGTGATGTGATGGGGGTGAGTTGCTTGAAGGATGAAGTGGGACAAATTGTTGTCGACCCAGATGGAATTAAAGGAAGATGGAAAAGATATATGGAAATGCTGTTGAATACAGAGAATGAATGGGATGGCAACATAGAGAGTAAGCCAGTTTTAGGACCGGCAGAGAAGATAACTGAGAAGGAAGTTGAGGAAGCGATAAAAGCAATGAAGAGTGGAAAAGCCGGAGGGCCAACGGGAGTTGTGGGAGATATGTTGAAGGCAGCAGGAAGTTGGGTTGTGAAGAGAATGACAGAGATCTGTAATCTGGTGGTGAAAGAAGGCCGCATTCCAGTGGATTGGGAACTGAGTACCCTCGTCCCTCTATACAAGGGGAAAGGTGACCCTCTGGAGTGTGGCTCGTACCGAGCGATAAAGTTATTGGAGCATGGAATGAAGGTATTGGAAAGGGTGTTGGGGAGGAGGATAAGGAAGAAAGTGAAGATCGACAAAATGCAGTTTGGATTTATGCCAGGAAGAGGAACGACAGACGCGCTTTTCATTGTGAGGCAGTTGCAGGAGAAGTACATGGAGAAGAGGAAGAAGTTGTTTTTTGGGTTTGTTGATCTGGAGAAAGCATTCGATAGGGTTCCACGCAAAGTATTGACATGGGCATTGAGGAAGTTGGGAGTGGAGGAATGGTTGATCAGAGTAGTGATGGCAATGTACAAAAGAGCGCGCACAGCTGTAAGGACGAAGGACGGAGGACGGGAACAGTGGTAAGTTTGAGGTGAAGGTGGGAGTGCATCAGGGGTCCGTACTAAGTCAACTACTATTTGTAGCTGTGATGGAGGTGCTGGCTCAGAACGTAAAGGAGGGTTTCCCGTGGGAGTTGTTGTATGCAGATGATCTGGTGTTGATTGCGGAAAGTATGGATGGACTGAAGGAAAAGATGAACAAGTGGAAGGAATGTATGGAGACAAAAGGTCTGAAGGTGAATATCGGAAAGACGAAGGTGATGGCAAGTGGTAAAGCATGTGGTGAGGTGGAAAGAACTGGGAAGTGGCCGTGTGCTGTGTGCAGGAAGGGTGTCGGAGTGAACTCCATTCAATGTACAATCTGCACTGAGTGGGTTCATCAAAAATGTAGTGGTCTGAGAGGGTCATTTACCAGTGTGGCAGCTACATTCAAATGTAAGGTGTGCACAGAGGGAGCTGCAGATGGAGGAAATGTTGAGTTGGATCTTGGAGACGGCGTGAAGCTGGAAGGTGTGAAAACATTTTGCTACCTCGGAGACGTGCTGAATGGAGAAGGTGGATCAGACTCGGCAACGGTTGATCGAGTGAGATGTGCATGGAAGACGTTTCGGGAACTGAGTGGCGTGCTGATGAGGATGGGAGTGTCACTGAAGCTGAAGGGAAAGGTGAATGCTGCATGTGTGAGAAGTGTTATGATTTATGGGAGCGAGACATGGGTAATGAACGTAGAGCAGCAACGAAGGCTGGAAAGGGTGGAAATGCGAATGGTTCGATGGATGTGCGGAGTATCGTTGAGAGAGAGGAAGACAAATGATGAATTGCGAAAGATGATGGGAATATTGCCTGTGATTGATGCTGTGAAGAGGAACAGGTTGAGATGGTTTGGTCATGTGTTGAGGAAGGATGAAAGTGACTGGTTGAGAAGAGTGATGGAAATTAATGTAGAAGGAAGTAGAGGATGGGGAAGACCGAGAAAGACTTGGCTAAAGATGGTGGAAGAAGAAATGCGGGCAAGGGGGTTAACAAGGAGAGATGCAGAAAATAGGGCAAAATGGAGAAGATTGTCATGGGGACCGCAAGGATAACCCCCGCTCTAGCAGGGAAAATGGCCTTAAAATGCATGTTGTTGTTGTTGTATTGTTATTATTATTATCCCCACACCTTTAAAAAAAACGAGGATATTGTATTTGGAAGCGTCTTCTTAAACAATTGGGCAAAAATTCCCCAAACTTGGTAGTTATGATCACCACATGGCATGAAGGTGTCATTTTGGCCCCACCCTTGAGGTCGAATCAAAAGGTCAAACACCTACAATGCGAAATTATAGGCACATTTTAAAACATTTTAAATATGAAACCTTGTATGTGCAATCAGCATTGGGGGAGGCATGAAATGTATAACGATTTTTGGGATTTCATCCCTGTTTCATGACCCACGGGTTGGGAATTATGGTCATGGGCATCAATACAGAAAAACAAATATATTTTAACTCAAGATTTGATATTGGGTCATTCCTTGTTTAACGTTTTGCCATCTTTCAACTTTGCTTTCAGTGGGAAGGGTGATGATTTGCAATGGCATGCAATCAACTTCGCTCTAGTTTTACTTTTTCTATTTTTTCCATTTTTTTGGAAAAGATCATCTTCCCACTTAATAATAAAATTGTACTTTCTAACTACATTTTATTTTTCCTTTTTGCTTGCAAACTCCAACACTAATTATTGGTGTAATTAACTAAAGCCTAAATGATGTTTTCATGCCCCTTTGCAGTTTATCCATGTACAACTGTAATGATGTTCCAAATATCCTTTGGCATTGATCATAATTCGGCAAAAATGTTTTGGTTTCCGTTTGACATAACTCCATTATAGCCTTATTGATGTTCATATCGGGACTTTGTCCAGGCCAAGCCATCTTTGTTGGTGTTCCGTCAGCCTTTTTTACATTCAAGACTTTTTTTTTACAACATTGGCTGTATTCTTGCGGTCACTTTCATGTTGAAAGATGAATCCCCGCTCCATGAGAAATTCCTGTTGGAATGGCATAATGGATATTTTTGCAAAACACCCAAACCCTTTGGTGAGATTAAGCCCCACACTTGTATTGATCTACCCCATGCTTCACTGAAGCAGTTGTACACTGACTGTTATACTGCTCCCTGGTCTGCCTTTCAACAAACTGCCATTGATTATTGCTAAAAAGGTTAAACATGCTTTTATGTAAAGAGCGTCTTCTTCCAGGTTTGGTCATCCCATCATTTCATTTCCACTGCCTATCTCAGTCTTTTTGGTTTTGTCTCCTCAGCAAAGGTTTTAGGGCAGCTATACTTTTTCTTGACCCCTTCTATTGTCAATAGTACCAGTTTTACATATCCTCCTCAATCTTTCATATAGCCCCTGCTGAAACATGAAGACAGGCTGCATTCTACTGCAGGCTGCAGTCACCTTCACCAGCTAATACTTTCATTTCTAGAAACATATGTAATATTTCCTTCTTGGAAGCCATAAACTGTGAAGAGGAACAGGTTGAGATGGTTTGGTCATGTGTTGAGGAAGGATGAAAGTGACTGGTTGAGAAGAGTGATGGAAATGAATGTAGAAGGAAGTAGAGGACGGGGAAGACCGAGAAAGACTTGGCTAAAGATGGTGGAAGAAGAAATGCGGGCAAGGGGGTTAACAAGGGGAGATGCATAAAATAGGGCAAAATGGAGGAGATTGTCATGGGGACCGCAAGGATAACCCCCACTCTAGCAGGGAAAATGGCCTTAAAATGCATGTTGTTGTTGTTGTTGTTGTTGTTGTTGTTGTTGTTGTTGTTGTAAGCCATAAAATTCACCAACCATTCAACCCGCCAATGATATCACTGCCTATTAAACCTATACTATGAATCCAAAAAATATTCCTTCTGCAGGTGTGGCACATCTTCGTTGCTTGCCTGACAACCAATCACAGTGTATTATGTCAACACTGCACGATGTCCAGCATTTAATTTTATACACCTACAATGTGATTCTATCATTATTTTGGCGTTGTAAACCCAATTATCACATGTTTCCACCTGTTGTCAATACAATTAGCACTTTCAATAACCATGTTTTTCCTCCCTCCCCCAACAACGTTTTCCCAAAATTTACAATATGGACTTTTAACATCAACAATCATGGTCTTGGGAAGCAAGGCAACTAAATTAGCATATTTTTCTGTAGTTTTTCATTAGCAACCATTTTACCATGTTCATCAATCGCCCAACGTGGTAAAATAACACCCTTGATATTGGCCTCAGTTAAAACCCATCTTACGTCCACTATGTTTAAATAGAATAACCCTGATTGTATCCCACAATTCCATGCAGTTTTTAAAATTTTAAATATTGTAAACATATCAGTTAAACGTGTTTTAATTTGATCTGGAAAGCATTGTCATATGTAGCAGTCGCAGTGGCATAACCTTGGTGAGGTCACAAGTAGCGAGCAGCAATATGGGATTTTGGTTGGATTTTCTTTCCCCCACAAATATCCTGCCGAGGTTGGAAAATACAATTCGGTTTGTTGGATCCTAGATGGGACAAGACGCAAACGCTTTTATAAATTTTTTGGTTTGCTTTCTGGATCCAAAATTTAGGTAACCGATTTTGGGTGGGAGTGTGTGGCAATCTAATAGAGAAGGTGACGCACTCTATCAGATGCTAGCCACAGGTGGCTTTGCTTGTTAAAAGCAAAAACGCAAATGGTTTGCAGGGTTAACGTCTGGGTAAGGCATGCTTTGTGATACTATAATCACTAATTGGCATCAAATGGCATCAAAAATAAAAATCCATTCTAAGCTTTGCCTGCAAAGAGTTTTTATTTTTAAATAGTATTCATACAGTACATGAATGCCAAAGCGTTGTGGAATGCATGCATGCTTCCACAAGCAGGTTTTGTTTGCAGCGGTCACTGAAATATCAGTAAAACAGAAGTTCACCGCCAGAGTTTTTTATTGGCCATGTTTAATTTTTCAAGGAAAAAAATAAACAATCGTTGCTGTTAAATTAATTTTGCATTTAAAACGTCTCACTAAGTTTGCATTGCAGATTTTAAAATTTTTATTTGTATGAAGTGGCTCAATGATTTATGTGATGTACATGCTCCAAACTTTGACAAAAATTTCCAACAACCCTAGGTGGTTCCATGGCCATATCTCTGGCCGTGATGCCGAGAAGCTGCTTACGGAAAAAGGCCGTGGTGGGAGCTTCTTGGTGCGCGAGAGCCAGAGCAAACCTGGTGACTTTGTGCTGTCCGTGCGCACAAGTGAGGACCGTATCGATGGTAGCGAAACCAAGCCCAAGATCACTCACATCATGATCCGCTGCCAGGTATTGTGCTTGTACAAGTTGGATAAATCAAGTTGATATCTGATAAAAAAAACAAAACATAAATAAGTAAGTGTGCATAGGATATAATGATAAAATGCTCATTGTTATTTGTCTTGCCAGAAGGTGAATTCCCACCTGGTGGGTTTAGCTTCTAAGGCAGGGGTTCCCAAACTTTTCCAGTACGTGACCCCTTTCAGTAGTACCAAACCTACCATGACCCCCACCTTTATAAGCCTTCTGAAAATGTACTAATTTCCAATGGTGCAGATACATTTTAAAGATTAATCACAACAGAGAGAGCAATAACAAAAAAATTTTTTTATTAATGTTTATTAACAAGGATTGATTTAATCATGTATTTTAATGAGAAGGATGTATTTGCTTTTTTGATACAAGCAAATCAATACGCGGGTCTGTGTGGCTCAAGGCACGTCGCATGTCTGCTTCAGCATCCAACCTGTTTCGGGCGTTTGATTTGATTACCAGGAGAGTCGAGAAACCACTTTCACAGAGGTAAGTCGATGAGAAAGGAATGAGAACCTTCAGGGCGAATTCGCTGGTCTTGGGGAAAGCGGAAAGCATTTTGGCCCAGCAATTAGAGCTGCTGAACTGTTGTTGTTCCTGGAACTCCTCTTTGGCTGCGGTGTTGTTGATGAGCTCCAAGAATTCCTCTTGTATGCCATCAGGAAGATCGTCCACAGTGCATCGGAAAGGATTGCGGGCAAGTTTCAGCTGTACAATCTCATTTGCATCAATCTCATGAAAATAGTGTCTGAACTCTTCTTGGAGGCTTGACAAGTGTTCCTTGATCTCTTGTTGCAGCTCCTCTGCAAGTGGTTCTTCACCGACGACCTCAGTCAGACGTTGGAAGGAAGCTACATTTCCCCTCTCGACTTTCCTCTCCCAAAGAGCTAGCTTGTCGAGGAAAGCCTTGATGGCATCGGTGTGCATTATGATGGTGGTATCTGGGCCCTGTAGTTGCCGGTTGAGTCCATTCAAAGCTTCGAACACGTCTGCCAAGTAGGCAAGACTACTAGTATAGGCTCTGGGGGGTTGCTTGTGTACATCTCTCTTCTACGGCAAAACTTTTGATTTTCCTGTTCTATATGTTGAGACCCTTGGAAAAAATCTGGGTAACACTCCCAGATCAAGTACGTTTTTTCTGCACACCCCAATACGTGATTATGACTTGAGGCCAATTAGCCGAAATAGCAAAATTCAGTTTTCATGGAATAATTCAAGAGTAGGCAGCTTTAGATTCAAATGTAACATTTATTTATCATGTTTAGACATAACTAACACATTTTTAGCATGGTTCAATACTATAAACTGTCTTTTTTAGGAAAAAAACACGTCATTTAGCTTCTTTTTCTCCAAAAATCACTTTCAGTTTGAAAGGCGCTCAAAATCCGATCACCTCTCATACACCCAATTATGTAGATAAAGCAACCAAAATTTGTCAGAAGCTTCCTTATGAAGCCCTTTAATAATTCCATGCATCATATTTATGATTCATTATATTGTATAGTGACAGTGGGGTCAAATGTTAACAAAGGTTACCCCTACCCCAAAAAGCGGTATAAACCAAAATTGGTTAAATTGGTCTAACTTTAGAAGTAAGTGTGATATTCGGCTGATTTTGGTGTCTATGTATGGGTTTTTGATAGCAAGCTATTCATTGGAACCATAATCAACCCCTTTTGAATATACCTAATTTGCATAATTTCAAAATGGCCGCCAAACACCTCCTGGCAATGATGTTGACTAAATTTCGCTCAAAATTCAGCTTAAGCAAAACTATTACACTTACATAGCTTAAGGATTCATGAATTAAAATCATAACATGTCCACAAACCCAATATAACTGTCATAACAAGGAAGCGCGTGCTGTCAATTACCACCATTTACCACCCGTGCAACTTCAATACATGTACTCTTTATCAAGCGACAGGATTCTTGCAGGCATCAGGGGAAGCCTTTTTGCAATGACAAAAATTTACACATTTGACTATGGCGGTCCTACAGGGGCATGTTGACCTGGCACACTTAGTGCATGAACAGACAACTGTCCAATGTGATTCTAGAGTTTTCCACATTGTCTCAGGTATCAGCTGTTCCTTGTCATGCGTATAACCACAATCCTCTGGCTTAAGTGCGATCACATTTTCAGAATCTTGATGAAGCTCCAAAGCATGCATGATATTGTAGGCATTGAAAAAGCTACGCTTCATATGTGGCAGGAGACCTTGGCTGGTTGGTGGCAGGTTGTGATGAGAACTCCCTTTGACATGATGGAAGATCTCCGCACGCAAGTTCGAAAATTTCTTCGCATCGCTTTTTGGTTTCAGTACTTTGACCAAGTAGGATTCTGCATTCTTGATCAAAGGCTAAGAAAGGGTCGGCAACCCTCCAAAGTGCTTCAATAACTTTTCTGGCTCGGCATTCAAGGCGGCTTTCTTGGTCCCAACTTTGCTAGTGATATCACATCCTGTAAGACTGTGTACGGCAGGAAGAACAGCACAGAGTTGACATCCGATGCGCTCGAACAAGGTATGAAGGGGCACATACCGAGTGCTATCTCCAACTCCAGCTCGTACCCACAGCTCCTTTAGGTCATCTATCTATAATTCCAGTAATCTCTGTGTGTGTGTGTGTGTGTGTGTGTGTGTGTGTGTGTGTGTGTGTGTGTGTGTGTGTGTGTGTCTGTGTGTGTCTGTGTGTGTGTGTGTGTGTGTGTGTGTGTGTGTGTGTGTGTGTGTGTGTGTGTGTGTGTCTGTGTGTGTGTCTGTGTGTGTGTCTGTGTGTGTGTGTTTGTTTGTTTGTCTGTGACCGCTGTTTCTCGACAACAACGGGTCCGATATACTTGCAACTTGCCAGGTATATTGCTGGGGACCCGAGGATGTGCCTTTTCAAGGTTTGAAATTAATCGGACAAGTAGTTACCGAGCTATGTCCAAAAAACGATTCAACCAATCAGAGAGCAGCGAGCTATCACGTGTGCCGAACGTGGCGAACAGACTCTGCCTCGGACGGCACATTTGAGAGCGTATTCATTTATTTCACAACTATGTTGGCGCTATGTTGGCGTTAAACTATGTTTTAAAACTAATAAAAACTAATTTGCGATTCTTTCGCTTTCCTGCGCGTTTGGGCACGCTATGGCGATTTCTTTACCAAACTCCGCAAGCCGTTCGCTTTGGACCAAACCATTTCATGTAAATAGAGGGGGGGGGGGATTGTCACCGTACTCGCAAGCCGTTCGCTTTGGACCAAACCATTTCATGTAAATAGAGGGGGGGGATATAATTTTAGATATAGATATAGTACGGGCATGCCCTAGTGTTGGAGAAAGACAGGCATGTGGTGGAGCAAGGCAACAACTACATCAGTATCATTGGAGATGACAACACATATTTTGTGTCCTTCTTTGAGCGCGTCCAAAACATGAAGGAGTATGCGAAGATCCGCCTCTTCAAATGTGGATTGAAGGTGTACCAGTGCGCTCTCATCTCCGTTGTGCATTTTCATACATTTCCAATCCTCGTTCTCTCTGGTCACCTGTCCGAGTACAGTTGGGTACTGACCGGTATTTGCAATATTTGAACGAACATGGCTGTAGATAAGTTTTTCAAGGAGAAGTTTGTTGTTGTTGGAAGGCCAGAATGTGTTCATATCCTTAAGTAGTGGTGTTGATGGCTCTATTGAAGTATATTCGATGGGTAGAGTGTCACTTCACCTTTTCCTCTCGCTGTCCTTCACTGATGGGTCATCAGAATACATGTCAAAGACATAGTCAGTCCGCCCAAACCGATGATATATGGCCGAAAATGACATGAAATTTGATAGAAGGTCATTGAATTTGGAGAGTTTCGTAACATTAACCTTTCGGATTGTGGCCATGATGTCAACTACAAATGATGCGTCTTTCCGATGACTATATGTAA
Source organism: Myxine glutinosa (assembly GCF_964187855.1). NCBI lineage: Eukaryota > Metazoa > Chordata > Myxini > Myxiniformes > Myxinidae > Myxine > Myxine glutinosa. The sequence goes on from NC_136266.1 coordinate 161,684,746, forward strand.
ATTCTTCCGGTTTTAGGTGCGTCTCCAACTCCTTCAGTAGCTGGCTCTTTGCTGGTTTAGTCATCATTCCTGCATCATCAAACAACACTGGGGAGGGAACAACATCGTACTTTAAGAGATCATCAGTGGTGAGGCCACGCTCCCGAGCTATTTCTATGTTTCTCTCAGCGATGTTCATCTCCTTCACTGTCGTCTTGGTAGTCTTCTGTGGCTTCTTTTGAAGAGTTTTCATCGTCTTCAAGTTTGTGCGGTGAATGGTACTGCTTATTCGTTCAGTCTTGGTGACAAACCTTTCCTTTCTGAATTTCAGGTACTTCTCTTTTCCTTTTGAAAAGGCATTGAGCATGTCAGTTTTTATATCATCGGACATAACCTCTTTTGTCACAAAGTTTTGTAGTGTTTTGGAAGCGTCTAGAGACAGAGGGGACCCCTTCTCTTCAATGAATCTCATCATCTCCTGAATATGTCCTTCTTTGCGGTTCGTTGTGGCTTGAAATGATTCGTGGTGGCTGTAAGTCTCATGTGTCCTGTCAATCACATCACTGTATTGCCGATGTAGGTTCTTCACTGCCATCATTTCATGGTATATTAGGTCCCACTGGGCGACATACTGTTTTTGCTTTGCATGTCCAATGACTCCATCGCTGCACTTAGATGAAAGGTTAATGCTTTGCTCTAATTTCTGGTCTCCTCCAACAGCGGTGAATCGGCCGGGTATCTCTCTGATTGAAAAATTTTCTTTGGCAAATTGTTCATGAACTGATGGTGCAGTCTCAGGTAGACGTCGCATGTCTTCAAGGTAGAGAGAACACCATCGCAAGTAGTTGGTCGAATCGAATGCCGCAAACAGGTTCAATGCACGCTGGACAGCGTCAAGATGCAGTTCCCAAATCCCTTCACGATCAGCTCTCAACAGATCACGGACAATATCCATCATTTGCAAGAACTGAGTCCAGAACTTGAAGTTTTCATTGGTATCAGACCGTGTTTGGATGAATCTGTTCAAATCTTCGACCAACGTTTTTGATGCATCAGCAAACTGAACCATATACTTCTGACTATCTGTGATGCATTTCTCCTTGACACTAGACTGGAGGTTCGTCAGGATGGCAAGCTCATGTGTATATTGGTCGATGCCTTTCTCGGTGAAGAATTCTTTGTACTGGAGGCGTTCAAAGGCTTCAGCAAGGAGCTGCATACCCTCAAGACAGCGGCTGTAGTGACCTCCATGTAGAACAGAATTCTCGATGACAGTTGGACCAAAAACACCAGCCTGCAACCATGTGATGTCCGCGCCACTTCCATCCAGGAGTTTGCCAATACATTTCAAAACCGTTTTCACTAAGTGAAACGTTCCCAGGCATGGAACCAGGGTCCTGAATTCCTCTGGTCTCAGCAGTTGTATATCATGGACGATGCAATAAACACCTTCATCACAATACATTGGTATCTCATTTTGAGTCAGCTGAGAACCAATGTCCATAAAGTTCTTCATAGCCGTATAAACTGTCGCGTACTCTGTAACTGGATGCGGCAGAACAGGCACAAATGCAAGATTCTTTAATAGGATGGCCTCCGTCCAAACAGAGTTGCTAGCACTCCAAGATGGCATTGTTTGTGACTCGGGGTAGATGGACACTTCATCATGCATGACGTTCAAGCGTGCGAGGGACCAATAAATATCCTTCAGTTTTGCTGCATCGGCTTCGGAGGAAGTGTAAGGCAGTTCGGCCACTTTGTAAGTTGCTGGGATGTCAGCACGGCGTGCAGGCTTGTGAAAGTCGGACAGTACCTGGCATTTTAATATTAAACTGAATGACTGTGGACCATGTGTGACCTGCGTGTCAGAAATCTTTGGTTTACTGGTCGACGACGGGGGTTTGTCTTGGTAGAGAACAGTCACAGTGTCATGTTCAGATACATTTGCCCCCTCATGGTCCCAGTTGTCAATTGCACCGGAGGTGAATTGCCCAGGATCAAAGTGTGACGGCAGTGAAACGCGATCGTTGTTGTGCTGTGCTGTAAACGTGGCAAGGTCATGTTGGTACCTACGCAGCTCCGGGTAGCTGATTGCTAGTCCTCCGTGGTTTAGAACTGTAGTTACAATTTTGCCACCACGCCCAAGACCATGAACTGATTCCGCATTCATAATATGCATTGGAGTTCTCTTTCTACCGCAGTGATGGATATAGTACATGACTTGGAAGACAGATTGTATCTTTCTGCAATGCTGTGTGGAGAGGCTGTTACCTGATGGCTTGATTCCAAGCAAGCTGTTTCTCAGACACTTTTGGTATGGAAGCTTTATCACGAGAGTCATACTTATACAAGTATTTAGTCATGCAGACCCTGTGGTAGTACAGGTCTGCTCCAAACACAGAATGCGCATCTTGAAGGTCGCACGTTCGGGTGAACACATCATCTTGAAAGAAGTTTGTCGCAGCCAGAAAGGCTGAAGCACGGCCTGATTCACTAATGCGATATTTCGTGTACTGTTGTTTGTGTGATTTACTGTCACAGATAATACACTTCACTTGACGTAAGGCTGTTGTGGACGTCTCTGTATTCGGTGGATGTCGGACGGCCTTAAAACGAGTACTTCTATCTTCCTGCTCAGAACGGGACAGGTCTTGGCATACAGCGAGACTCTTCCTTTTCCTATTGAGAACTGAAGTCATGGTGTATTTTTTGTAACAGTCATTGGTCACATGATAAACAAACCCATCTCCTTTAACCAGCTTAAGCCGTTTGGAAACTTGATCATTGTGGATGTAACTTGCTTCTCGTATCCTTTTGCAACCATTAGTTGTGCTCACAGTTTTATCCCCCGCGCTTTTCTGGCAGATGATGCAGTTAGTCGCATCAAACGAACTGTCTTCGGGCGGTCCTGAGAGAGTAACAGACTCCATCGTCAGCGGCCACGCCTGAAAAACAAAAAATGGATATTAGTTACGTTTGTACGGCTGTAAAAATCGGCAAGGTCGGACCATATGCTGAAAATATAAAATGTGAAAGACTGATAAGCCACAAAGAAACCCATGTTTATCCCTATTAAAGGGCTTCATAAGGAAGCTTCTGACAAATTTTGGTTGCTTTATCTACATAATTGGGTGTATGAGAGGTGATCGGATTTTGAGCACCTTTCAAACTGAAAGTGATTTTTGGAGGAAAAAAAGCTAAATGACGGGTTTTTTTTCTAAAAAAGACAGTTTATAGTATTGAACCATGCTAAATATGTGTTAGTTATGTCTAAACATGATAAATAAATGTTACATTTGAATCTAAAGCTGCCTACTCTTGAATTATTCCATGAAAACTGAATTTTGCTATTTCGGCTAATTTGCCTCAAGTCATAATCACGTATTGGGGTGTGCAGAAAAAACGTACTTGATCTGGGAGTGTTACCCAGATTTTTTCCAAGGGTCTCAACATATAGAACAGGAAAATCAAAAGTTTGGCCGTAGAAGAGAGATGTACACAAGCAACCCCCCAGAGCCAGGAGTATACACTTAAATGGCTCTCGAATGTCCTTTAACAACTGCTCCGTCTTCTTCCCTTGAGCTGCCAGAAATACCTGCAATTCATCAAAGAGCTCAAATACACGGGCGAGAACATTGCCCTTTGACAGCCAACAAACAGATGTGTAGAAGAGGAGGTCTTGGTGGACAGAATCCATGTCTTGGCACAACTGACGAAACAGCCTGGTGTTGAGTGCCCCTCCTTTGATATGGTTGACGATGCGGATCACAGTTTCCAAGGTGACTTTGAGAGCAGCAGGGAGCGTCTTGGAGGCAAGAGCCTCACGGTGGATCAGGCAGTGTGTTGTAATGACATCCGGGATCTTCTTCTTGACCAGAGTCACAAATCCTGACTTGGAGCCGAGCATGCTGGGAGCTCCGCCCGTGCAGACACCAACCAACTTTGCCCACGAGAGCTTTTCCTCTTGGAAGAAGTTGGACACCATGTTCATGACATCTTCAGCCTTTGTAGTTGTTATCAGTGGGCTGCAGAAGAGGAACTCCTCCTCCACCTGATTTTCCGAGATGAACCGAGCAAAAACCAAAAGCTGTGGAAGCTGTGCGACGTCTGTGGACTCATCAAGTTGGATGGCGAAGAAGGGAGAGAGTCGGATTTTCTCCGTCACCTGAAGTTTGATGTCCTGGGACATGTCATCGATGCGCTGCTTAACTGTGTTGTCCGAGAGACTTATCTGATTAAGCTTGTTGACACAGTTCTGATTGAGGACAAGACGAGCAGCCTCTACCATGCAAGGCTTAACGAGCGTCTCTCCAATCGTGTGTGGCTTCTTCTGCTTCGCGATAAGAAGGGAGATCTTGTACGAGGCCTCGACGATCTTGCTGTGTTGAAAGAGAACTCCTGTTCCATGATCCAATCTCGACCGCTTGAGCTGGTGTTCTTTGATTTTGAAGTAGGCCAAATCCTTGCTGGCAAGTTCCGGATGAACCCTGGCGAGGTGCTCCTTTAGCTTGAAGGGCTTCAGGCTCTCGTTAGCAAGTGTCTTCCTGCAGATGACGCACTGTGGCAACTGCACGCCATTGTTCACGATAGATGAGAAGCCAAAGTTGAGAAAACTCCCGTTGTATGTGCGTTTCTTCGACATCTGCAAAACAAAATATCAAGCATTAGGAACGAAAATAGTCATATGACAAAACCTAAATATCAAAAAACTAACAAAAATCCCTAAATATCATAAAAAATTTCCTCAAAATCTTGGACCCTCCATGACCCCCAGAAAAAGGCTCATGACCCCTTTGGGGTTCATGCCCCGCAGTTTGGGAACCACTGTTCTTAGGGAATGGCATCATTTTTTTGGATCTTCCTGTACTTGTCAGCAGTTATGATGTACATTATTGCCACAATTGGCTGAGATGCAATCCCAAACTTTTACTGATCCTCTACCACGTTTTACTGTCGATTTTGTACTTTGATTATAATAATATGTCTCCTCTCAGCCATGAAAGAAACTGTTGATGGTTGCTGCCAAAAAAATTAAATAAAACCTTCATTAATCTATCGAGAGCAAATGATTCCAGCTTTGTTCATCCGGCTCTCCACTTACATGGACACGAGTTTGTGGTAATGTGTTTATTACAGTTTCAAAGGTATCATTCACACCTGTATTTTCAGCAAGGTTATTGCCAACATCCATACTTCATGGCCATATATTATATTGAGAAAACACCCTGAGATAATCAACATCACTTTTGGACAGTTTCAACATTGTATCTCGACAGCATCTATTTATTAACAGCGCTGGCTTTGTGTGCCTTCTTTGGAGCCTTGCATGCAGTTTGTACTGAAGCATGGAATATTGCCACAACGTATTTGGATGGAGTATCGTGCACAAGCCAAGAACTTATTTCTGCTAACAGAAGAAGCCCATGGTAAAAATACGATGATGTAAAAAGCAAAAAAGAAAAGGAAGCCTTTTATCCTTGTGATGGTTAAAGAGCTCAAAATGGGATGTTATGTGTACTGTAATTCATAACAGCAAAGAAACAGACAATTCCTGGAGCCATTGAGGCAGGTTCTGTTGCCGAAACACCGCCTGGCTTCAATTTTTTGTCTGATTGATAAAAATTATAATTTTACCGTTTGTTTGGGTTAATTTGACACAAACTTGTATTTATTAATTTTTTTCTCTTCAAGGATTGTTTCCGTGTTTCAGGGTGGGATAGACAGACAGACAGACAGACAGACATGCAGACCACATCATTGTATATAAGTATATACTAGCAGGTACCTATGGAACTTCTGCCCAATGTAAAATTTGACCTCAGGTCCTCAACATCCGCCTACCCCATCACAATCCCCAAGTCATCAATCGCCCCTCGCAAACCCCAAACCAATAGGCCCTCCCCCCCTCTCCCTCCCGAATCCCAAATTCCTCAACCTACCTCTCACAACCCAAAGGGTTCAATCCCCTCACCACTCCAAGCCTTCAAACCTCCTCACCACCAACTTCTCAACCCTCCTCACCTCTACCACAACTCCTAAACCACCCTTACCCCTACCACAACTCCTCAACCACCCTCACCCCCACCACAACTCCTCAACCATCCTCACCCCCACCACAACTCCTCAACCACCCTCACCCCCACCACAACTCCTCCACAACCAACCCCACCACAAAAATAGTGACCCCACCACAAAAATTTTTCTGATTGTTCTGGAGTGTACTTAAACATTTGGGTTTTGGTTTTGAGGCATTAATGTGCTGTTAATTTTAAAACCAAGTCACCACAACCCCACCCAAACAAAGTTCTCAATCCCTCACCCCACCCCCCCAAATTCTCAACCCACCGCTCCCAACTCTGTCCCATCTTTGCTATCTCTCTCCCTTTCTCTCTCCCTCTCTCTCCCTCTCTCTCCCTCTCTCTCCCTCTCCCTCTCCCTCTCTCCCTCTCTCTCCCTCTCTCCCTCTCTCTCCCTCTCTCTCCCTCTCTCTTTCTCTCCCTCTCTGTCATACCTCTGTCAGACAGAATGGACAGACAGAGAATGGACAGAGAGACAGACTGGTGGAGAATATAGCTAAGTAGATGATCTGATAGCAGAAGATATGCTTATGTGGTATTTCATTCGATAGAGCTATTCTTAGAATATTGTCCTGTGGATGGCTCTTAAGACGGAGCACCCATGGATGACCAATATTGAGCTTACTTTGAGGCGTTGAGGGGGGGAGGGGGGGGGGGGGAGGAAGAAGAAGCAGGATGAAGCGGAAGCGGGATGTTTTACCTGTCGGTCCAGTCTTCAATCCGGGAGGAAGCGGGAGGCAGTCTTCAACCCTGCAAATTAATAAACTCAATAAACACGTTTTTATGTACCACAATAAACGCGGCTTTATTGCCGGACCCCGAGAATAATGAACAGACTTCGAACACAGACAAATGGGGAGATAATAAAAGAAATACCTTGGGTGTGTGTTTGTGCTGGCTTAGCTCTGTCTGGCTGCAGTGTCAGGGATCGTCAGGCTCCGAGCGCAGTTGTCCGACGCGGCTCCGGTTGGTGGGAACAAGGCCCTGACGTGCCCCTGTTCACTCGGCCTTGATAAGGCCTCTCGCGCCATCGTTCGCTCGCTGCTAGGCCCGTGTACGCTGCAGAGCGGCAAGCCTCACCCCTGCTTCTCCACGCTGCAGTGGCAAGCCACGCTGGTACACCCGTCGCTTGCACTGAGAACCCAACTCTTTGTGCTCACTCAACCATCTCTCCACCAAAGTCCGAAGGCAAGACAATGCAGCGGAACATAAGGGAAGTCCAGTGCAGGGAGAAGGTCCAAACACAAGCGAACAGTCCAAACCGAGAGAACAAAAGGGGACGTCGATGCTGACAGAGCCAAAATGCAACCGTTCGCTATGGTGTCCAGAATCAGAAGGGATGAGAGGGGACATCGATGCTGACAGAGCAAAAATGTGACCGCTCGCTATGGGATCCAGAACGAGAAGGCCGAAAGGGAGATAGAAAATGTCGGTTTCTCCTCACTTTTATTGATCCCCCTTGGTCAATCAGCTTGCTCCTTATTGTCCCTGGGCTTCAGCTGCGTGCCGATTGGCCCTCCCTTCCAGTGATGTGATCTCCCCCATCAAACCCTTTAACCAATCCATCGCGAGGTGGGCGTGGCCTCAGCCTGCCTGAGCAATGTTTGTCTTCAAGTCGGGGTAATGCGTGGGCGCTTCCTGTCTGTTCTTCCGGTCAGTTTCCTTGTGGGGAGGGGGGGGGGGGGATTTGTTATTCGTGTATGCGCCAATGGGAATGGATTCCTAATCTACGTGTCTATATGCGTTGCCATACGGGTCAATGGAATGATCACAGGTTTGACACACAGGGGAATTAACATAATCCCTACTCTATATAACACAACGATCATCCTGGTATGATCACAAAGATACACTTACACGAACAAACCACCTAAACAGAACTTATTACATGTGGGGTTCCCTATCACGACAGCCGGAACATAATACCTACACAGATCTACCTGGATCTATATATGTCACTACCCCACCGACATAACAATATTACTATTGGGCATAGTTTGACTGACGGCTGGAAAGATAGTCTAGATGGTGCACACTTGACTCTGAGCTGTATAGCCTGGCTTAGAATCTCGGCTCAGCTATAAACTGCCATATTGGTACATCGCAAGCAGGATGACGAATTATTTGTGCTGTCCCTCAGAGATGGATGTTAAACTGGGTTTCCCATCTGCTGGCAGTAGTTGATGGACATTACAGATCCCACGGTGTCCTTTTAATTTGTCGCAGGTCTACAAGAACTTTGCTTTGCTGTTGATGGTGTTGGGGTTCTTGTTGGGTGTCAATTTTTGAAATGTGCACCCATTGGTGGGACAGCTTCTTCTTTTTTTTTTTTTTTCTTTTTTTTTTGTATACTGAATCGAGGCTCGTGAAAGAGCTAACATTTATTTCACAAACAAATCGACCAGACAAACAAAATATATAAAAAGAGGGAGCGGAAGACAAGGTGGGGAGAGAAGGGGAAGCACACAAACATAACATTTGAGAGCAGGGAGATGTGTGGGAGGGAGAGGGCTTGTAGTCAGGTTCACTATGTCAATAAATTATATTTCGTTCAAAATCATGGTAGATTAGCAAACCTATACATTTTTGGAAAGGTTATAGCATAAGGAAACTAAAAATCAATGTTTACATTTGGAGAGATACCTGTATGGCGGCCCTTTTGGATTTTCAAAATGGCCACTGTAAAATACATATTTTGTTCTATTTCTGCCTCTAATTACCCTAAAAACTTTTTAAAATACACTAAACCTATATTTTCAGGGACAAGGAATCCAATGAAAGTATAAAATTAGTGCTATGGGGAATGGTAAGACACGAATCAAAGGTTTTTAATTGCAAAATACTGTCTTTCTATTCGCGATAAGTTGCATAATCAAATACATGTTATCATTTTGTACAGGCAGTTGATAACATCAAAATGTGTCACAATAATTCATATCACCAAACATACACAGGCAGTCAGCAAAATCATATATACACATGCAGTCAGTATAACTTCACATCTACACAGGCAGTCAATGACAAAATATACACAGGCAGTCAATGGCATCAAACATACACGATTACAGAATATGCCATTTAGAGTTCGTCATCACTGTCCTGTGTGTCGTATCCGACAATATAGTCCGCATCGTTTTCACAGTCCGTTCCACACAAGCAAAGGTCGGTCAAATTGATTGGCAAATCGAATTGGTCGAATGGTCGATCGAATCGAATTCGATGAATCGAATCGATCGAATTGGTCGAATGGTCGAATGGTCGATCAAAGCGATTGGTTGAATGGTCGAATGGTCGAATTGGTCGAATGGAATTGGTCGATTGGTCGAATTGGTCGAATCGAATTGGTTGGAATTGGCAAATGTAAACATTGATTTTCAGATTTTCCATGTAATAACGTTTCCAAAAATGTATAGGTTTGCTAATCTACCATGATTTTGAACGAAAAAACATAGTGAACCTGACTATTGGGGGGAGGAGGCATGGGAAGGGGGGGGGGGGTGACCACACCCACATCCAGCTGCCAGACAGCTGCCAGACCACACCCACATCTATTGCTTGACTCCACCCACCATAGCACAGAGACTAAGTGATATTGCCGCCATCTTGGTTTTCTGTTGATTTTCTGTCCTGTCTTCGATAAGTAAGAGTGTTTAAGGGGATTGTTGCGTGTTAGGGGTTAAATTCTATCCTTGTGTCTGAATTCTGTATGTACTTGTAAAATGCTGTGCCTGTAAATGTGGGAGCCACTCGAACCACAAAATGGATCACCAACCACTTCAGACTGTAACAAGGAAATTTATTGAAGTACGTGTACACGGAGAGAAAAGTAATCATATAAGTTTTATAAGATGAGAATACTCAAAGTACCCCTACAGTTTTCTGAAAATCAAGCGTCGAGGCAGTGGTATTTATACATTGACAGGGAATTGCCGAGAGGAACAGCACATCATGTTAACTCCCTAAATGAGATTGTGAGCTGCCGACGTGGCAGCCACAATTCCTGGAAATGACTCCCCCAGCCTTACATGAACAGAGTTTAAAAGTTCACCATTTGCCCTTCTCCAGTGAGCTATGTTTCAATAAGCTGCATACAAATCTTCCCCAGGAACACAATAACTCCTGACCCAAAGCTGATTTTCATCCAATCAGCTACAAGGTTACATGATAACCCACAAGCCAGCAAGCAAATTGCAATAACAACTGCTGTCAAACCCAGAATGCAATTCGTTTTTCCTTTGTAATCAACTACCCATGATGCTCTTTATTTTCCTTTGTCCTTGATTGGACAGAAATGACAATTGCCATTTGTCAGCTTCTACATAAATATGTGCCTTTTTGTGAATCTGAAATACTTTATAGACTTTCCAAACCTGCTCGATTGTCTCTTTCTCCATTGGTTTGACATAGCGTATGTAATAAATATATTGGAAATTGTGCCTTATTCATGCACTCCATTAGTTTAGCCAACCTCCCACCTACGGTTTCGCTCGGCCCTACCTAATAAGTAGGTGGGAAGTACATGAGGCGGGAAGTCGAGAGTGCGGTTCCCCAGTTGGGACAATTTAACCACCAGAAAGGTAACATGATACTGGGTGTGAGGACTCTTCTATGTTTAGTTGCCTCAACCGGCGTCTGCGGTGTGTGCCTTTCCTTAAGACTGTGTTTGGCAATAGCTGATCTGTTGGGATAATTGCATTCAAATGCCTTACGGTGTTCAGTAATACGCTGACCTAAGGTCCTCCCCGTCTCTCCCACATACTCTGCTCCATAAACACAGTGTACACCACACCTGCCATATTCCTCCACGGAAGCCTGTCCTTGACCCTCATAAGAGCTCGTCTAAGGATGAAAACCTGTGAAACTAACCCTCACTTCTGCCGCTTTCAAAACTCTGCCGACCCTCTGTGAAACTCCCGGTATAAAGGGCAGAACACAAAACCCCCTTTGTTGTTCTTTCGGTCCCAGCCTGTTGTGGAATAGGGTTAATATTTTGGGTTCTACCCTCAACAGGACCAGAACATGCATCTTGGAGGCTTGGCACACGGAAGAAACTGTTACGTCAATCACGCAGGAGATGATTGACTTTCCATTAGCATTTGATCCAATCTTGCGTAAACGGAGCGGGGATTCCCTGACTTTAAATAGAGATTCCACATAATGTTGTCGTCCAAGGTTTTTATCAGGAAAATATCCCTAAAACCACCCCAACCCCCTCCCCCCTCCTTTGTTTCTCACCCCACCTCTTCACCCATAGCATATGGGCATGTGTTGATATTGATACCATTACCAGTTCTTTTGTGCTTTCAGCTCACTAACTAATAGGGTTACACTAACTTATGATCACTTGTTAAAAATTTTACTGATTGTTCTGGAGTGTAGCTAAACATTTGGGTTTTGGTTTTGAGGCGTTAATGGGCTGTTAATTTTTAAATTTGGTGATAACGGTCTGAGTTCACGAGAGAGATGTGATTTGTGTTTTGATTGGCTGTCCAGCTTTGCCCACCCCCACCTTTGAGTATATAAGGGGTTTTGAGATTATTTTATCACTCTTGAGGAAGGTTAACGGATGCATGTGGTTTTTCACATGTTGTTAACCGAAACGTTGTCATTGTTGGTTCAATTAAAGGTTAGAGATCTTATCATGGAGTCATTTGAATTTACTCCCAACCGCAAGTATTTGCTTATATATGCAGTCGTGGCCAAAAATATTGGCACCCATGCACTTTTTTCAAATAATGTACAATTTCTTCCAGAAAATTGTTGAAATAAAAAATATTTTGGGATCCACATATGTATTTATTTGGTTTGCAGTGGAAGAAAACAAAAAAGCTGAAAAAACACCGAAATCTTGGCTTATTTCAAACAGAAATCCTAAAATTAGACATAATTAAATTTCAAGCAGGTGATTCTCTTTTACTTTAGAATTGAACTCACCTATGGTGAGTTTCAAGTGCCTGCAATATAAAAAAAAATCACTCGTTCAATCAGTTTGAAAAGAGAAAAGGAGTCATTCTGCTGTTTTGTGTCACTGTCTGTACCACAATGAGCATGGAGAAAAGAAAGAAAACCAGAGAATTGTCTGAAGAGGTCAGACACAATATTGTAGACAAGCATGGACAATCTCAAGGTTACAAGTCCATCTCCAGAGACATTGACGTTCCTGTGTCCACCTTACACAATGTTATCAAGAAGTTTAAGGCCCATGGCACTGTAGCCAACCTCCCTGGATGTGGCCTCAAGAGAAAACTTGATCGAAGATTGCAGCGAAGGATTGTTTGAATGGTGGAGAAAGCACCTCCATCAACTGCCAAACAGATTCAAGCTCACCTTCAGACACAAGGTTCAACAGTTTCAAGTAACACCATCCGTCGCCAACTCAATGAAAGGGGGTTCTATGGTAGGAGCTCAGGAGGACCCCACTGTTCGGAAAGCCCGACTGGAGTTTTCCAAAACACACCCGAACAAGCCAAAATCCTCTGGGAGAATGTCCTGCAGACGGATGAGACCAAATTAGAGCTTTTTGGTAAAGCACATCATCTCTATGTTTACAGAAAACAAAATGAAGCCTTCAAAGAAAAGAACACCTTCCCTACAGTCAAACATGGAGGAGGTTCAGTGATGTTTTGGGTTTGCTGTGCTGCCTCTGGCACTGAGTGCCTTCAATGTGTGCATGGCATCATGAAATCAGGAGATTACCAAAGTATTTTGGAGTGCAATGTTCAACCTCCATCGACCTCCTACCTCTTCCACCTCTTCCACATCTTACCCTACCCCTCCTCCCCCCTGTTCTGTATCTGATGCTCCCCCTTCCTCTTCATTAACGGTATGGACCTCAAACATCCGGGGCCTTCGTTCAAACTTAACTGATCTCTCCATACAGGTTGCTTCTGTCAAACCAGACGTGATCTGCTTAACAGAAACTTTCCTCCTTTATGATGTCTCTGATTCCATAGTATCTCTCCCGGGCTACTCCCTCCTCCGGTATGATAGACCTGAGCCTCGTCCTGGAGGCGGGGTTGCTATCTTTATCAAAAACTCTCTTCCTCACTCGCCCTGCACTGCACTCTCTCCACCTCACCCCCAGGAATACCTCTGGCTACGGCTTCCCCTTCGCTCCCACCTCTTGTTCATATGTGTGTTGTACCGTCCACCAAACAGTGATGACTCCATCTACATCTCGCTGTCTGATGATATGGACCAACTTCTATCTACTCATCCCAACTCTCTCTTCCTCATATGTGGTGATTTCAACTGTCATCATGCCAGTTGGCTGGGTGTGGGTACCTCTCTCACCAGCCATGGCTCCTCAGCAAAGGACTTCTGCGACTCACTGGGACTGACACAATCTGTCAATTTCCCGACCCGGATCTCAGTCAACGGAACATCTTCTCTTCTGGACTTGGTTATGACTAACTTCCCTGAAAATGTCTGCTGCTCTTCTTCTGCTCCGATCGGATCATCTGATCATGTCCTTGTTAAAGTGGACATCTCTCTGACCATCCTCAGGGAGCCTGCTCAGCGTCGACGAGTCTGGCATTTCACTCAGGCCAACTGGCACGGTCTTCAAGCAGCCATCAATCATCTGGACTGGTCTCCCATCTCTACCACCTCTGACATCAACTCATCCTGGGAATTCTTCCAAAGTAAATTGCTCTCTCTCATGCACAGATTTATCCCATCTCGTCTTCAGTTGTCATACCCTTCCTCCCGTCCATGGTACACGGAATCTTGTGGTGAGGCTGTTGCCCAGAAACAACTTGCCTTCGTCTCCTGGAAAGCAAATCCAACGGAAGGAAATCTCATTTCCTTTCACAAAGCCCGAAACAAGTGTGTGTCCACCCTCAGGAGAGCCAGGAAACAATATCTCTCCGTTCTCAAGACCGAACTCTCTTATCTGTCTCCCTCTTCCAAATCCTGGTGGCGTCTGGTCAAATCCGTTTCTGGTGTTTGTTCCCCCTCCATCCCCTCCCTTACCTCAAACGGCTACACAGCTGACTCCGCACGTGAAAAAGCTGAATGCCTCAACTCTGTGTTTGCCTCTAAATCTTGTGTCCCAAACCCATCCCTCTCTGTACCCACCATACCCAGTCGTACCCTGCTGCTTCTGGACTCCGTGTCCTTTCCTCCTGACAAGGTGGAAAAGTTTCTGTCAACCCTCGACTCTGATTCTGCAACTGGACCCGACGGCATCAGCCCACGGGTCCTAAAATCCTGCTCTGCTGCTCTATCTCACCCTCTCTCTGTTCTCTTCACCCTCTCTTTTGCTCAAGGTCAACTGCCATCTGCTTGGAAATCAGCCAACATCACCGCTTTGCACAAAAAAGGTGCAAAAACAGATCCTAGCAACTACAGACCAATCAGTCTTCTCCCAATTATCAGCAAAGTCATGGAATCCATCATTGCTTCTGATATGAAATCTTTCCTCTTCTCCAATGGCTTGATCTCTGATCATCAATTTGGTTTCAGACCAGGTCACTCTACTCTGGACATGCTGCTTCTGCTGTCTCAACAATGGATGGAGGTCCTCAATGCCAAACAGGAAATTAGAGCTGTCTCCCTCGACATATCACGTGCCTTCGACACGGTCTGGCACCCCGCTCTGCTCACCAAACTCTCCTCCTTTGGTATCCATGGAAATCTCCACGCATGGCTGGCGGACTTCCTCTCTAGTCGTCGTCAACGTGTGGCCCTGAATGGGTTTCTCTCATCTCCTCTTCCTGTTCAGGCTGGAGTTCCCCAAGGCAGTGTTCTGGGCCCCGTGCTTTTTCTGGTCTTCATCAATGATCTCTCTGACTCTCTCGAAAATCCTCTCTATCTCTTTGCTGATGACTCCACTCTCTGCCGCTCCATTCCTCTTCCCTCAGATCGGCAGTCTGCTGCCTCCTCACTCTCTGAAGACCTGGACAAAATCACAGACTGGTCAAACAAGTGGAACATGTCTTTCAATCCTGACAAATCTCACACTCTTACTATGTCTCTCCGAAAAGATCGACTGGACAACCCTCCCATCTACTTTCTCAACAATCCTCTCCAAGAAGTTCTGTCGCTCAAGATTTTGGGTCTCACTATCTGCCATGATCTTTCTTGGGAAAACCACATTTCCAAGCTGGCCTCCAAAGCCAGTCGCCGACTGGGCATCCTCCGTCGTGCAAAGTCCTTCCTCGGCACACCTGAGCTCCTCACCACATACAAGGCTTTCATCCGCAGCTCAATGGAATACTGTTCTCCCCTATGGGCCGGTGCTCCTGCCTCACACCTAGCTCGGCTTCACGCTGTTGAAACCAAAGCTTTCAGAATTATTGGAATCTCCCGCGATGAAGCTATCTCTGAGGGCCTTTCACTCACTCACCGCAGGCAGGTAGGTGGTCTTTCTGTCTTCTACCGACTCCTCTCTGGCCTTGCACCCCCAGCTCTCTCTGTGCTCTGTCCCCCAAATATTCCTACAGGTCGCACAAGATCTGCCAGCAACCCTCTGATGGTTAAACTGCCGAAATCTCGGCTCTCCGCTCACCTTCACTCTTTCATTCCTCTTTTCTCCCGCCTCTGGAACAAACTCCCTCACTCCCTTCAATCCCACTCCTCCCTCCAGGTCTTTAAAACAGCTGTTCACCACCATCTCTTATCTTCCCCCATCCAAAACCTTGATCTTTTCTACCCCCGCTAATTCACCCCAGATCCACCTTGTTTGAAATTCCAACTTCTTTCCTGGAAGTCCTGGCAGTGTCCATATGTTTTATACCTCTCCCACTGCCCCCTTCCCACGCCCCCCCCCCCCCCCAACGCCCTCACCCTCTCTCAGATCTCTCGATGTCTCCATGTCTCTCGGTCCCTGCTCTCAAATGTTGTGTTTGTGTCCTTCCCCCTCTCTCCCCATCTTGTCTACCGCTCCCTATGTTGTGTTTTATGTGTCGGTTTGTCTTTCTGTGTGATTAATGTTCGCTCTTTCACGAGCCTCGATCTTGTATACAAAAAAAAAACAAAAAAAAAAAAAAAAAAACCCAGCGTCAGAAAGCTGGGTCTCCTTCGAAGGTCATGGGTCTTGCAGCAGAACAATGACCCTAAACACTTCGAAAAGCACCCAGGATTGGTTCAACACAAAACGCTGGACTGTTCTGAAGTGGTCAGCAATGAGTCCAGATATAAATCCCAATTGAACACCTTTGGGGAGATCTGAAAACAGCAGTTGGAAGAAGGCACCCTTCAAATTTGGGAGAACAGGAACAGTTTGCACAAGAAGAGTGGGCCAAACTGCCAATAGAGAGGTGTCGGAAGCTCATTCATGGCTGTAGGAAGCGCTTGACTGCAGTTATTTTGTCCAAAGGCTGTGCTACCAAATATTAAGTCTTGGGTGTCAATAATTTTGTCAATGACATTTCTTTTATTTTCTGATTTAAAAGGATATATTAAGTTCTGAATCAAAAGCAACGGTTCTCTAATATTAACAGTGAAATAAAGAATTGTGGAGACAAAATACTCAATTTCAACTTCTTTTTGGAGAAAATTATGAGTTATTTGAAAAGAAG